>NC_140581.1:1190166165-1190766165 GCF_964204655.1 Triturus cristatus
ACTAGTAAAGCAATGGTGAGGAAAAGACTATTATGATCGCCGCACATTCATACAAATCTATAAGTCTGAAAAAATGCCCCAACTTCTTTCATCTTAGTTTTCAGTTGGGCATCCTCTCTACCCTGCTACTCATTTATATACCAAGATAAATGTATCCTATTGCTTGCTAGGCAATTGATTGGCCCTCCTGTCAGATGACATCCTGCAGTAGCTTTATGATGTCAGGGCACCACTGGAACAATTGTCCTTGGTAAGGGTGACACAGGAGGATGAGATCTCAGCAATTATGCACTCGGTCACTATCTGCAATTAGGACTGAAAGGCAAGCAGGAGGTGGAACGGTTAAGGACTGAATTAGTCAAAGCATTGGGGGCTTTTTCAACGTGGGATGGAGATACAAAAAGACAGATGATCCTTAACAATCCATCTTGAATATCAGAGCCCATCATACAGACTGCAGTGGAAGAGGTGAAAGCAGCTTACTTCCATGTGAAAGTTAGACTATGGCTCTAACGTAAGGTAATACATTCCAGCCTCAAAGGCAGTCATTTCCTCAGATGGTATATTGCTGCACCAGGATCTAAAGCAGGTTTTGGTAGCCTTGGAGGCAGCCAGACCTTTATTAACCATCATGACTAAAACAAAGTGATCCACATTACTTCCATCTTGACAGAAATGATATTCAAGCAAGAGTACCCCACTTGAAAGTAGTGAAGACATTCAGATGCTGTGAACGTCTTTTAATCGCCCAAAGGAATGATTGTGAGTTTAACTTACCACATAAATTGGTAAAATGATACAGTATGCTTGAAGACTTCAGTGTTTTTATTTCTTTTTTTCTTTTTTGTTTAGTCTCGGCAATGCAGCGATAATCTGTTGGGCAACACTGCCACTGCTGGTCATTCAGTATAATCTGCAGATGGAAAAGTCCACTGTTGGTCAATTTACTATATGCAATACAACACAAATTGCTTTTTATAACTCAAACACATCAGTACAATAGAGTCTGCGTTAATGTGAAAATCCACAGCTCATTAGAAATGTGAAACTAAATTTGTGTTTTCAACCTCACATACTTCTCAAAATCCCATGCCGGATTTTCTAACACTCTCTAAGCTGTAGCACCTACATTAGGATACAGATACATAGATCTTATGGCCAGCCAAGTGGCGGGGTACCCTACTCACTGCATTTGTTTTAGGATATGGTACACCAGAGTTAATTAAGTCAGCTGATAAGTTGAGAGTGGAAGGGTAATGCTTCAGTTAGTGGGAATAATACAAACTGTGAATAGCATATGTTACCAGCATCATTTTAACCAAGGCCTACTAGTAAAGCAATAGTGAGGAAAAGACTATTATGATCGCCGCACATTCATACAAATCTATAAGTCTGAAAAAATGCCCTAACTTCTTTCATCTTAGTTTTCCGTTGGGCATCCTCTCTACCCTGCTACTCATTTAAATACCAAGATAAATGTATCCTATTGCTTGCTAGGCAATTGATTGGCCCTCCTGTCAGATGACATCCTGCAGTAGCTTTATGATGTCAGGGCACCACTGGAACAATTGTCCTTGGTAAGGGTGACACAGGAGGATGAGATCTCAGCAATTATGCACTCGGTCACTATCTGCAATTAGGACTGAAAGGCAAGCAGGAGGTGGAACGGTTAAGGACTGAACTAGTCAAAGCATTGGGGGCTTTTTCAACGTGGGATGGAGATACAAAAAGACAGATGATCCTTAACAATCCATCTTGAATATCAGAGCCCATCATACAGACTGCAGTGGAAGAGGTGAAAGCAGCTTACTTCCATGTGAAAGTTAGACTATGGCTCTAACGTAAGGTAATACATTCCAGCCTCAAAGGCAGTCATTTCCTCAGATGGTATATTGCTGCACCAGGATCTAAAGCAGGTTTTGGTAGCCTTGGAGGCAGCCAGACCTTTATTAACCATCATGACTAAAACAAAGTGATCCACATTACTTCCATCTTGACAGAAATGATATTCAAGCAAGAGTACCCCACTTGAAAGTAGTGAAGACATTCAGATGCTGTGAACGTCTTTTAATCGCCCAAAGGAATGATTGTGAGTTTAACTTACCACATAAATTGGTAAAATGATGCAGTATGCTTGAAGACTTCAGTGTTTTTATTTCTTTTTTTCTTTTTTGTTTAGTCTCGGCAATGCAGCGATAATCTGTTGGGCAACACTGCCACTGCTGGTCATTCAGTATAATCTGCAGATGGAAAAGTCCACTGTTAGTCAATTTACTATATGCAATACAACACAAATTGCTTTTTATAACTCAAACACATCAGTACAATAGAGTCTGCGTTAATGTGAAAATCCACAGCTCATTAGAAATGTGAAACTAAATTTGTGTTTTCAACCTCACATACTTCTCAAAATCCCATGCCGGATTTGCTAACACTCTCTAAGCTGTAGCACCTACATTAGGATACAGATACATAGATCTTATGGCCAGCCAAGTGGCGGGGTACCCTACTCACTGCATTTGTTTTAGGATATGGTACACCAGAGTTAATTAAGTCAGCTGATAAGTTGAGAGTGGAAGGGTAATGCTTCAGTTAGTGGGAATAATACAAACTGTGAATAGCATATGTTACCAGCATCATTTTAACCAAGGCCTACTAGTAAAGCAATGGTGAGGAAAAGACTATTATGATCGCCGCACATTCATACAAATCTATAAGTCTGAAAAAATGCCCCAACTTCTTTCATCTTAGTTTTCAGTTGGGCATCCTCTCTACCCTGCTACTCATTTATATACCAAGATAAATGTATCCTATTGCTTGCTAGGCAATTGATTGGCCCTCCTGTCAGATGACATCCTGCAGTAGCTTTATGATGTCAGGGCACCACTGGAACAATTGTCCTTGGTAAGGGTGACACAGGAGGATGAGATCTCAGCAATTATGCACTCGGTCACTATCTGCAATTAGGACTGAAAGGCAAGCAGGAGGTGGAACGGTTAAGGACTGAATTAGTCAAAGCATTGGGGGCTTTTTCAACGTGGGATGGAGATACAAAAAGACAGATGATCCTTAACAATCCATCTTGAATATCAGAGCCCATCATACAGACTGCAGTGGAAGAGGTGAAAGCAGCTTACTTCCATGTGAAAGTTAGACTATGGCTCTAACGTAAGGTAATACATTCCAGCCTCAAAGGCAGTCATTTCCTCAGATGGTATATTGCTGCACCAGGATCTAAAGCGGGTTTTGGTAGCCTTGGAGGCAGCCAGACCTTTATTAACCATCATGACTAAAACAAAGTGATCCACATTACTTCCATCTTGACAGAAATGATATTCAAGCAAGAGTACCCCACTTGAAAGTAGTGAAGACATTCAGATGCTGTGAACGTCTTTTAATCGCCCAAAGGAATGATTGTGAGTTTAACTTACCACATAAATTGGTAAAATGATACAGTATGCTTGAAGACTTCAGTGTTTTTATTTCTTTTTTTCTTTTTTGTTTAGTCTCGGCAATGCAGCGATAATCTGTTGGGCAACACTGCCACTGCTGGTCATTCAGTATAATCTGCAGATGGAAAAGTCCACTGTTAGTCAATTTACTATATGCAATACAACACAAATTGCTTTTTATAACTCAAACACATCAGTACAATAGAGTCTGCGTTAATGTGAAAATCCACAGCTCATTAGAAATGTGAAACTAAATTTGTGTTTTCAACCTCACATACTTCTCAAAATCCCATGCCGGATTTTCTAACACTCTCTAAGCTGTAGCACCTACATTAGGATACAGATACATAGATCTTATGGCCAGCCAAGTGGCGGGGTACCCTACTCACTGCATTTGTTTTAGGATATGGTACACCAGAGTTAATTAAGTCAGCTGATAAGTTGAGAGTGGAAGGGTAATGCTTCAGTTAGTGGGAATAATACAAACTGTGAATAGCATATGTTACCAGCATCATTTTAACCAAGGCCTACTAGTAAAGCAATGGTGAGGAAAAGACTATTATGATCGCCGCACATTCATACAAATCTATAAGTCTGAAAAAATGCCCCAACTTCTTTCATCTTAGTTTTCAGTTGGGCATCCTCTCTACCCTGCTACTCATTTATATACCAAGATAAATGTATCCTATTGCTTGCTAGGCAATTGATTGGCCCTCCTGTCAGATGACATCCTGCAGTAGCTTTATGATGTCAGGGCACCACTGGAACAATTGTCCTTGGTAAGGGTGACACAGGAGGATGAGATCTCAGCAATTATGCACTCGGTCACTATCTGCAATTAGGACTGAAAGGCAAGCAGGAGGTGGAACGGTTAAGGACTGAACTAGTCAAAGCATTGGGGGCTTTTTCAACGTGGGATGGAGATACAAAAAGACAGATGATCCTTAACAATCCATCTTGAATATCAGAGCCCATCATACAGACTGCAGTGGAAGAGGTGAAAGCAGCTTACTTCCATGTGAAAGTTAGACTATGGCTCTAACGTAAGGTAATACATTCCAGCCTCAAAGGCAGTCATTTCCTCAGATGGTATATTGCTGCACCAGGATCTAAAGCAGGTTTTGGTAGCCTTGGAGGCAGCCAGACCTTTATTAACCATCATGACTAAAACAAAGTGATCCACATTACTTCCATCTTGACAGAAATGATATTCAAGCAAGAGTACCCCACTTGAAAGTAGTGAAGACATTCAGATGCTGTGAACGTCTTTTAATCGCCCAAAGGAAGGATTGTGAGTTTAACTTACCACATAAATTGGTAAAATGATGCAGTATGCTTGAAGACTTCAGTGTTTTTCTTTCTTTTTTTTTTTTTTTTTGTTTAGTCTCGGCAATGCAGCGATAATCTGTTGGGCAACACTGCCACTGCTGGTCATTCAGTATAATCTGCAGATGGAAAAGTCCACTGTTAGTCAATTTACTATATGCAATACAACACAAATTGCTTTTTATAACTCAAACACATCAGTACAATAGAGTCTGCGTTAATGTGAAAATCCACAGCTCATTAGAAATGTGAAACTAAATTTGTGTTTTCAACCTCACATACTTCTCAAAATCCCATGCCGGATTTGCTAACACTCTCTAAGCTGTAGCACCTACATTAGGATACAGATACATAGATCTTATGGCCAGCCAAGTGGCGGGGTACCCTACTCACTGCATTTGTTTTAGGATATGGTACACCAGAGTTAATTAAGTCAGCTGATAAGTTGAGAGTGGAAGGGTAATGCTTCAGTTAGTGGGAATAATACAAACTGTGAATAGCATATGTTACCAGCATCATTTTAACCAAGGCCTACTAGTAAAGCAATAGTGAGGAAAAGACTATTATGATCGCCGCACATTCATACAAATCTATAAGTCTGAAAAAATGCCCTAACTTCTTTCATCTTAGTTTTCCGTTGGGCATCCTCTCTACCCTGCTACTCATTTAAATACCAAGATAAATGTATCCTATTGCTTGCTAGGCAATTGATTGGCCCTCCTGTCAGATGACATCCTGCAGTAGCTTTATGATGTCAGGGCACCACTGGAACAATTGTCCTTGGTAAGGGGGACACAGGAGGATGAGATCTCAGCAATTATGCACTCGGTCACTATCTGTAATTAGGACTGAAAGGCAAGCAGGAGGTGGAACGGTTAAGGACTGAACTAGTCAAAGCATTGGGGGCTTTTTCAACGTGGGATGGAGATACAAAAAGACAGATGATCCTTAACAATCCATCTTGAATATCAGAGCCCATCATACAGACTGCAGTGGAAGAGGTGAAAGCAGCTTACTTCCATGTGAAAGTTAGACTATGGCTCTAACGTAAGGTAATACATTCCAGCCTCAAAGGCAGTCATTTCCTCAGATGGTATATTGCTGCACCAGGATCTAAAGCAGGTTTTGGTAGCCTTGGAGGCAGCCAGACCTTTATTAACCATCATGACTAAAACAAAGTGATCCACATTACTTCCATCTTGACAGAAATGATATTCAAGCAAGAGTACCCCACTTGAAAGTAGTGAAGACATTCAGATGCTGTGAACGTCTTTTAATCGCCCAAAGGAAGGATTGTGAGTTTAACTTACCACATAAATTGGTAAAATGATACAGTATGCTTGAAGACTTCAGTGTTTTTATTTCTTTTTTTCTTTTTTGTTTAGTCTCGGCAATGCAGCGATAATCTGTTGGGCAACACTGCCACTGCTGGTCATTCAGTATAATCTGCAGATGGAAAAGTCCACTGTTAGTCAATTTACTATATGCAATACAACACAAATTGCTTTTTATAACTCAAACACATCAGTACAATAGAGTCTGCGTTAATGTGAAAATCCACAGCTCATTAGAAATGTGAAACTAAATTTGTGTTTTCAACCTCACATACTTCTCAAAATCCCATGCCGGATTTGCTAACACTCTCTAAGCTGTAGCACCTACATTAGGATACAGATACATAGATCTTATGGCCAGCCAAGTGGCGGGGTACCCTACTCACTGCATTTGTTTTAGGATATGGTACACCAGAGTTAATTAAGTCAGCTGATAAGTTGAGAGTGGAAGGGTAATGCTTCAGTTAGTGGGAATAATACAAACTGTGAATAGCATATGTTACCAGCATCATTTTAACCAAGGCCTACTAGTAAAGCAATAGTGAGGAAAAGACTATTATGATCGCCGCACATTCATACAAATCTATAAGTCTGAAAAAATGCCCTAACTTCTTTCATCTTAGTTTTCCGTTGGGCATCCTCTCTACCCTGCTACTCATTTAAATACCAAGATAAATGTATCCTATTGCTTGCTAGGCAATTGATTGGCCCTCCTGTCAGATGACATCCTGCAGTAGCTTTATGATGTCAGGGCACCACTGGAACAATTGTCCTTGGTAAGGGGGACACAGGAGGATGAGATCTCAGCAATTATGCACTCGGTCACTATCTGTAATTAGGACTGAAAGGCAAGCAGGAGGTGGAACGGTTAAGGACTGAACTAGTCAAAGCATTGGGGGCTTTTTCAACGTGGGATGGAGATACAAAAAGACAGATGATCCTTAACAATCCATCTTGAATATCAGAGCCCATCATACAGACTGCAGTGGAAGAGGTGAAAGCAGCTTACTTCCATGTGAAAGTTAGACTATGGCTCTAACGTAAGGTAATACATTCCAGCCTCAAAGGCAGTCATTTCCTCAGATGGTATATTGCTGCACCAGGATCTAAAGCAGGTTTTGGTAGCCTTGGAGGCAGCCAGACCTTTATTAACCATCATGACTAAAACAAAGTGATCCACATTACTTCCATCTTGACAGAAATGATATTCAAGCAAGAGTACCCCACTTGAAAGTAGTGAAGACATTCAGATGCTGTGAACGTCTTTTGATCGCCCAAAGGAAGGATTGTGAGTTTAACTTACCACATAAATTGGTAAAATGATGCAGTATGCTTGAAGACTTCAGTGTTTTTCTTTCTTTTTTTTTTTTTTTTTGTTTAGTCTCGGCAATGCAGCGATAATCTGTTGGGCAACACTGCCACTGCTGGTCATTCAGTATAATCTGCAGATGGAAAAGTCCACTGTTAGTCAATTTACTATATGCAATACAACACAAATTGCTTTTTATAACTCAAACACATCAGTACAATAGAGTCTGCGTTAATGTGAAAATCCACAGCTCATTAGAAATGTGAAACTAAATTTGTGTTTTCAACCTCACATACTTCTCAAAATCCCATGCCGGATTTGCTAACACTCTCTAAGCTGTAGCACCTACATTAGGATACAGATACATAGATCTTATGGCCAGCCAAGTGGCGGGGTACCCTACTCACTGCATTTGTTTTAGGATATGGTACACCAGAGTTAATTAAGTCAGCTGATAAGTTGAGAGTGGAAGGGTAATGCTTCAGTTAGTGGGAATAATACAAACTGTGAATAGCATATGTTACCAGCATCATTTTAACCAAGGCCTACTAGTAAAGCAATGGTGAGGAAAAGACTATTATGATCGCCGCACATTCATACAAATCTATAAGTCTGAAAAAATGCCCCAACTTCTTTCATCTTAGTTTTCAGTTGGGCATCCTCTCTACCCTGCTACTCATTTATATACCAAGATAAATGTATCCTATTGCTTGCTAGGCAATTGATTGGCCCTCCTGTCAGATGACATCCTGCAGTAGCTTTATGATGTCAGGGCACCACTGGAACAATTGTCCTTGGTAAGGGTGACACAGGAGGATGAGATCTCAGCAATTATGCACTCGGTCACTATCTGCAATTAGGACTGAAAGGCAAGCAGGAGGTGGAACGGTTAAGGACTGAATTAGTCAAAGCATTGGGGGCTTTTTCAACGTGGGATGGAGATACAAAAAGACAGATGATCCTTAACAATCCATCTTGAATATCAGAGCCCATCATACAGACTGCAGTGGAAGAGGTGAAAGCAGCTTACTTCCATGTGAAAGTTAGACTATGGCTCTAACGTAAGGTAATACATTCCAGCCTCAAAGGCAGTCATTTCCTCAGATGGTATATTGCTGCACCAGGATCTAAAGCAGGTTTTGGTAGCCTTGGAGGCAGCCAGACCTTTATTAACCATCATGACTAAAACAAAGTGATCCACATTACTTCCATCTTGACAGAAATGATATTCAAGCAAGAGTACCCCACTTGAAAGTAGTGAAGACATTCAGATGCTGTGAACGTCTTTTAATCGCCCAAAGGAATGATTGTGAGTTTAACTTACCACATAAATTGGTAAAATGATACAGTATGCTTGAAGACTTCAGTGTTTTTATTTCTTTTTTTCTTTTTTGTTTAGTCTCGGCAATGCAGCGATAATCTGTTGGGCAACACTGCCACTGCTGGTCATTCAGTATAATCTGCAGATGGAAAAGTCCACTGTTGGTCAATTTACTATATGCAATACAACACAAATTGCTTTTTATAACTCAAACACATCAGTACAATAGAGTCTGCGTTAATGTGAAAATCCACAGCTCATTAGAAATGTGAAACTAAATTTGTGTTTTCAACCTCACATACTTCTCAAAATCCCATGCCGGATTTTCTAACACTCTCTAAGCTGTAGCACCTACATTAGGATACAGATACATAGATCTTATGGCCAGCCAAGTGGCGGGGTACCCTACTCACTGCATTTGTTTTAGGATATGGTACACCAGAGTTAATTAAGTCAGCTGATAAGTTGAGAGTGGAAGGGTAATGCTTCAGTTAGTGGGAATAATACAAACTGTGAATAGCATATGTTACCAGCATCATTTTAACCAAGGCCTACTAGTAAAGCAATAGTGAGGAAAAGACTATTATGATCGCCGCACATTCATACAAATCTATAAGTCTGAAAAAATGCCCTAACTTCTTTCATCTTAGTTTTCCGTTGGGCATCCTCTCTACCCTGCTACTCATTTAAATACCAAGATAAATGTATCCTATTGCTTGCTAGGCAATTGATTGGCCCTCCTGTCAGATGACATCCTGCAGTAGCTTTATGATGTCAGGGCACCACTGGAACAATTGTCCTTGGTAAGGGTGACACAGGAGGATGAGATCTCAGCAATTATGCACTCGGTCACTATCTGCAATTAGGACTGAAAGGCAAGCAGGAGGTGGAACGGTTAAGGACTGAACTAGTCAAAGCATTGGGGGCTTTTTCAACGTGGGATGGAGATACAAAAAGACAGATGATCCTTAACAATCCATCTTGAATATCAGAGCCCATCATACAGACTGCAGTGGAAGAGGTGAAAGCAGCTTACTTCCATGTGAAAGTTAGACTATGGCTCTAACGTAAGGTAATACATTCCAGCCTCAAAGGCAGTCATTTCCTCAGATGGTATATTGCTGCACCAGGATCTAAAGCAGGTTTTGGTAGCCTTGGAGGCAGCCAGACCTTTATTAACCATCATGACTAAAACAAAGTGATCCACATTACTTCCATCTTGACAGAAATGATATTCAAGCAAGAGTACCCCACTTGAAAGTAGTGAAGACATTCAGATGCTGTGAACGTCTTTTAATCGCCCAAAGGAATGATTGTGAGTTTAACTTACCACATAAATTGGTAAAATGATGCAGTATGCTTGAAGACTTCAGTGTTTTTATTTCTTTTTTTCTTTTTTGTTTAGTCTCGGCAATGCAGCGATAATCTGTTGGGCAACACTGCCACTGCTGGTCATTCAGTATAATCTGCAGATGGAAAAGTCCACTGTTAGTCAATTTACTATATGCAATACAACACAAATTGCTTTTTATAACTCAAACACATCAGTACAATAGAGTCTGCGTTAATGTGAAAATCCACAGCTCATTAGAAATGTGAAACTAAATTTGTGTTTTCAACCTCACATACTTCTCAAAATCCCATGCCGGATTTGCTAACACTCTCTAAGCTGTAGCACCTACATTAGGATACAGATACATAGATCTTATGGCCAGCCAAGTGGCGGGGTACCCTACTCACTGCATTTGTTTTAGGATATGGTACACCAGAGTTAATTAAGTCAGCTGATAAGTTGAGAGTGGAAGGGTAATGCTTCAGTTAGTGGGAATAATACAAACTGTGAATAGCATATGTTACCAGCATCATTTTAACCAAGGCCTACTAGTAAAGCAATGGTGAGGAAAAGACTATTATGATCGCCGCACATTCATACAAATCTATAAGTCTGAAAAAATGCCCCAACTTCTTTCATCTTAGTTTTCAGTTGGGCATCCTCTCTACCCTGCTACTCATTTATATACCAAGATAAATGTATCCTATTGCTTGCTAGGCAATTGATTGGCCCTCCTGTCAGATGACATCCTGCAGTAGCTTTATGATGTCAGGGCACCACTGGAACAATTGTCCTTGGTAAGGGTGACACAGGAGGATGAGATCTCAGCAATTATGCACTCGGTCACTATCTGCAATTAGGACTGAAAGGCAAGCAGGAGGTGGAACGGTTAAGGACTGAATTAGTCAAAGCATTGGGGGCTTTTTCAACGTGGGATGGAGATACAAAAAGACAGATGATCCTTAACAATCCATCTTGAATATCAGAGCCCATCATACAGACTGCAGTGGAAGAGGTGAAAGCAGCTTACTTCCATGTGAAAGTTAGACTATGGCTCTAACGTAAGGTAATACATTCCAGCCTCAAAGGCAGTCATTTCCTCAGATGGTATATTGCTGCACCAGGATCTAAAGCGGGTTTTGGTAGCCTTGGAGGCAGCCAGACCTTTATTAACCATCATGACTAAAACAAAGTGATCCACATTACTTCCATCTTGACAGAAATGATATTCAAGCAAGAGTACCCCACTTGAAAGTAGTGAAGACATTCAGATGCTGTGAACGTCTTTTAATCGCCCAAAGGAATGATTGTGAGTTTAACTTACCACATAAATTGGTAAAATGATACAGTATGCTTGAAGACTTCAGTGTTTTTATTTCTTTTTTTCTTTTTTGTTTAGTCTCGGCAATGCAGCGATAATCTGTTGGGCAACACTGCCACTGCTGGTCATTCAGTATAATCTGCAGATGGAAAAGTCCACTGTTAGTCAATTTACTATATGCAATACAACACAAATTGCTTTTTATAACTCAAACACATCAGTACAATAGAGTCTGCGTTAATGTGAAAATCCACAGCTCATTAGAAATGTGAAACTAAATTTGTGTTTTCAACCTCACATACTTCTCAAAATCCCATGCCGGATTTTCTAACACTCTCTAAGCTGTAGCACCTACATTAGGATACAGATACATAGATCTTATGGCCAGCCAAGTGGCGGGGTACCCTACTCACTGCATTTGTTTTAGGATATGGTACACCAGAGTTAATTAAGTCAGCTGATAAGTTGAGAGTGGAAGGGTAATGCTTCAGTTAGTGGGAATAATACAAACTGTGAATAGCATATGTTACCAGCATCATTTTAACCAAGGCCTACTAGTAAAGCAATGGTGAGGAAAAGACTATTATGATCGCCGCACATTCATACAAATCTATAAGTCTGAAAAAATGCCCCAACTTCTTTCATCTTAGTTTTCAGTTGGGCATCCTCTCTACCCTGCTACTCATTTATATACCAAGATAAATGTATCCTATTGCTTGCTAGGCAATTGATTGGCCCTCCTGTCAGATGACATCCTGCAGTAGCTTTATGATGTCAGGGCACCACTGGAACAATTGTCCTTGGTAAGGGTGACACAGGAGGATGAGATCTCAGCAATTATGCACTCGGTCACTATCTGCAATTAGGACTGAAAGGCAAGCAGGAGGTGGAACGGTTAAGGACTGAACTAGTCAAAGCATTGGGGGCTTTTTCAACGTGGGATGGAGATACAAAAAGACAGATGATCCTTAACAATCCATCTTGAATATCAGAGCCCATCATACAGACTGCAGTGGAAGAGGTGAAAGCAGCTTACTTCCATGTGAAAGTTAGACTATGGCTCTAACGTAAGGTAATACATTCCAGCCTCAAAGGCAGTCATTTCCTCAGATGGTATATTGCTGCACCAGGATCTAAAGCAGGTTTTGGTAGCCTTGGAGGCAGCCAGACCTTTATTAACCATCATGACTAAAACAAAGTGATCCACATTACTTCCATCTTGACAGAAATGATATTCAAGCAAGAGTACCCCACTTGAAAGTAGTGAAGACATTCAGATGCTGTGAACGTCTTTTAATCGCCCAAAGGAATGATTGTGAGTTTAACTTACCACATAAATTGGTAAAATGATACAGTATGCTTGAAGACTTCAGTGTTTTTATTTCTTTTTTTCTTTTTTGTTTAGTCTCGGCAATGCAGCGATAATCTGTTGGGCAACACTGCCACTGCTGGTCATTCAGTATAATCTGCAGATGGAAAAGTCCACTGTTGGTCAATTTACTATATGCAATACAACACAAATTGCTTTTTATAACTCAAACACATCAGTACAATAGAGTCTGCGTTAATGTGAAAATCCACAGCTCATTAGAAATGTGAAACTAAATTTGTGTTTTCAACCTCACATACTTCTCAAAATCCCATGCCGGATTTTCTAACACTCTCTAAGCTGTAGCACCTACATTAGGATACAGATACATAGATCTTATGGCCAGCCAAGTGGCGGGGTACCCTACTCACTGCATTTGTTTTAGGATATGGTACACCAGAGTTAATTAAGTCAGCTGATAAGTTGAGAGTGGAAGGGTAATGCTTCAGTTAGTGGGAATAATACAAACTGTGAATAGCATATGTTACCAGCATCATTTTAACCAAGGCCTACTAGTAAAGCAATGGTGAGGAAAAGACTATTATGATCGCCGCACATTCATACAAATCTATAAGTCTGAAAAAATGCCCCAACTTCTTTCATCTTAGTTTTCAGTTGGGCATCCTCTCTACCCTGCTACTCATTTATATACCAAGATAAATGTATCCTATTGCTTGCTAGGCAATTGATTGGCCCTCCTGTCAGATGACATCCTGCAGTAGCTTTATGATGTCAGGGCACCACTGGAACAATTGTCCTTGGTAAGGGTGACACAGGAGGATGAGATCTCAGCAATTATGCACTCGGTCACTATCTGCAATTAGGACTGAAAGGCAAGCAGGAGGTGGAACGGTTAAGGACTGAACTAGTCAAAGCATTGGGGGCTTTTTCAACGTGGGATGGAGATACAAAAAGACAGATGATCCTTAACAATCCATCTTGAATATCAGAGCCCATCATACAGACTGCAGTGGAAGAGGTGAAAGCAGCTTACTTCCATGTGAAAGTTAGACTATGGCTCTAACGTAAGGTAATACATTCCAGCCTCAAAGGCAGTCATTTCCTCAGATGGTATATTGCTGCACCAGGATCTAAAGCAGGTTTTGGTAGCCTTGGAGGCAGCCAGACCTTTATTAACCATCATGACTAAAACAAAGTGATCCACATTACTTCCATCTTGACAGAAATGATATTCAAGCAAGAGTACCCCACTTGAAAGTAGTGAAGACATTCAGATGCTGTGAACGTCTTTTAATCGCCCAAAGGAATGATTGTGAGTTTAACTTACCACATAAATTGGTAAAATGATACAGTATGCTTGAAGACTTCAGTGTTTTTATTTCTTTTTTTCTTTTTTGTTTAGTCTCGGCAATGCAGCGATAATCTGTTGGGCAACACTGCCACTGCTGGTCATTCAGTATAATCTGCAGATGGAAAAGTCCACTGTTAGTCAATTTACTATATGCAATACAACACAAATTGCTTTTTATAACTCAAACACATCAGTACAATAGAGTCTGCGTTAATGTGAAAATCCACAGCTCATTAGAAATGTGAAACTAAATTTGTGTTTTCAACCTCACATACTTCTCAAAATCCCATGCCGGATTTTCTAACACTCTCTAAGCTGTAGCACCTACATTAGGATACAGATACATAGATCTTATGGCCAGCCAAGTGGCGGGGTACCCTACTCACTGCATTTGTTTTAGGATATGGTACACCAGAGTTAATTAAGTCAGCTGATAAGTTGAGAGTGGAAGGGTAATGCTTCAGTTAGTGGGAATAATACAAACTGTGAATAGCATATGTTACCAGCATCATTTTAACCAAGGCCTACTAGTAAAGCAATAGTGAGGAAAAGACTATTATGATCGCCGCACATTCATACAAATCTATAAGTCTGAAAAAATGCCCTAACTTCTTTCATCTTAGTTTTCCGTTGGGCATCCTCTCTACCCTGCTACTCATTTAAATACCAAGATAAATGTATCCTATTGCTTGCTAGGCAATTGATTGGCCCTCCTGTCAGATGACATCCTGCAGTAGCTTTATGATGTCAGGGCACCACTGGAACAATTGTCCTTGGTAAGGGGGACACAGGAGGATGAGATCTCAGCAATTATGCACTCGGTCACTATCTGTAATTAGGACTGAAAGGCAAGCAGGAGGTGGAACGGTTAAGGACTGAACTAGTCAAAGCATTGGGGGCTTTTTCAACGTGGGATGGAGATACAAAAAGACAGATGATCCTTAACAATCCATCTTGAATATCAGAGCCCATCATACAGACTGCAGTGGAAGAGGTGAAAGCAGCTTACTTCCATGTGAAAGTTAGACTATGGCTCTAACGTAAGGTAATACATTCCAGCCTCAAAGGCAGTCATTTCCTCAGATGGTATATTGCTGCACCAGGATCTAAAGCAGGTTTTGGTAGCCTTGGAGGCAGCCAGACCTTTATTAACCATCATGACTAAAACAAAGTGATCCACATTACTTCCATCTTGACAGAAATGATATTCAAGCAAGAGTACCCCACTTGAAAGTAGTGAAGACATTCAGATGCTGTGAACGTCTTTTAATCGCCCAAAGGAAGGATTGTGAGTTTAACTTACCACATAAATTGGTAAAATGATGCAGTATGCTTGAAGACTTCAGTGTTTTTCTTTCTTTTTTTTTTTTTTTTTGTTTAGTCTCGGCAATGCAGCGATAATCTGTTGGGCAACACTGCCACTGCTGGTCATTCAGTATAATCTGCAGATGGAAAAGTCCACTGTTAGTCAATTTACTATATGCAATACAACACAAATTGCTTTTTATAACTCAAACACATCAGTACAATAGAGTCTGCGTTAATGTGAAAATCCACAGCTCATTAGAAATGTGAAACTAAATTTGTGTTTTCAACCTCACATACTTCTCAAAATCCCATGCCGGATTTGCTAACACTCTCTAAGCTGTAGCACCTACATTAGGATACAGATACATAGATCTTATGGCCAGCCAAGTGGCGGGGTACCCTACTCACTGCATTTGTTTTAGGATATGGTACACCAGAGTTAATTAAGTCAGCTGATAAGTTGAGAGTGGAAGGGTAATGCTTCAGTTAGTGGGAATAATACAAACTGTGAATAGCATATGTTACCAGCATCATTTTAACCAAGGCCTACTAGTAAAGCAATGGTGAGGAAAAGACTATTATGATCGCCGCACATTCATACAAATCTATAAGTCTGAAAAAATGCCCCAACTTCTTTCATCTTAGTTTTCAGTTGGGCATCCTCTCTACCCTGCTACTCATTTATATACCAAGATAAATGTATCCTATTGCTTGCTAGGCAATTGATTGGCCCTCCTGTCAGATGACATCCTGCAGTAGCTTTATGATGTCAGGGCACCACTGGAACAATTGTCCTTGGTAAGGGTGACACAGGAGGATGAGATCTCAGCAATTATGCACTCGGTCACTATCTGCAATTAGGACTGAAAGGCAAGCAGGAGGTGGAACGGTTAAGGACTGAATTAGTCAAAGCATTGGGGGCTTTTTCAACGTGGGATGGAGATACAAAAAGACAGATGATCCTTAACAATCCATCTTGAATATCAGAGCCCATCATACAGACTGCAGTGGAAGAGGTGAAAGCAGCTTACTTCCATGTGAAAGTTAGACTATGGCTCTAACGTAAGGTAATACATTCCAGCCTCAAAGGCAGTCATTTCCTCAGATGGTATATTGCTGCACCAGGATCTAAAGCAGGTTTTGGTAGCCTTGGAGGCAGCCAGACCTTTATTAACCATCATGACTAAAACAAAGTGATCCACATTACTTCCATCTTGACAGAAATGATATTCAAGCAAGAGTACCCCACTTGAAAGTAGTGAAGACATTCAGATGCTGTGAACGTCTTTTAATCGCCCAAAGGAATGATTGTGAGTTTAACTTACCACATAAATTGGTAAAATGATACAGTATGCTTGAAGACTTCAGTGTTTTTATTTCTTTTTTTCTTTTTTGTTTAGTCTCGGCAATGCAGCGATAATCTGTTGGGCAACACTGCCACTGCTGGTCATTCAGTATAATCTGCAGATGGAAAAGTCCACTGTTGGTCAATTTACTATATGCAATACAACACAAATTGCTTTTTATAACTCAAACACATCAGTACAATAGAGTCTGCGTTAATGTGAAAATCCACAGCTCATTAGAAATGTGAAACTAAATTTGTGTTTTCAACCTCACATACTTCTCAAAATCCCATGCCGGATTTTCTAACACTCTCTAAGCTGTAGCACCTACATTAGGATACAGATACATAGATCTTATGGCCAGCCAAGTGGCGGGGTACCCTACTCACTGCATTTGTTTTAGGATATGGTACACCAGAGTTAATTAAGTCAGCTGATAAGTTGAGAGTGGAAGGGTAATGCTTCAGTTAGTGGGAATAATACAAACTGTGAATAGCATATGTTACCAGCATCATTTTAACCAAGGCCTACTAGTAAAGCAATAGTGAGGAAAAGACTATTATGATCGCCGCACATTCATACAAATCTATAAGTCTGAAAAAATGCCCTAACTTCTTTCATCTTAGTTTTCCGTTGGGCATCCTCTCTACCCTGCTACTCATTTAAATACCAAGATAAATGTATCCTATTGCTTGCTAGGCAATTGATTGGCCCTCCTGTCAGATGACATCCTGCAGTAGCTTTATGATGTCAGGGCACCACTGGAACAATTGTCCTTGGTAAGGGTGACACAGGAGGATGAGATCTCAGCAATTATGCACTCGGTCACTATCTGCAATTAGGACTGAAAGGCAAGCAGGAGGTGGAACGGTTAAGGACTGAACTAGTCAAAGCATTGGGGGCTTTTTCAACGTGGGATGGAGATACAAAAAGACAGATGATCCTTAACAATCCATCTTGAATATCAGAGCCCATCATACAGACTGCAGTGGAAGAGGTGAAAGCAGCTTACTTCCATGTGAAAGTTAGACTATGGCTCTAACGTAAGGTAATACATTCCAGCCTCAAAGGCAGTCATTTCCTCAGATGGTATATTGCTGCACCAGGATCTAAAGCAGGTTTTGGTAGCCTTGGAGGCAGCCAGACCTTTATTAACCATCATGACTAAAACAAAGTGATCCACATTACTTCCATCTTGACAGAAATGATATTCAAGCAAGAGTACCCCACTTGAAAGTAGTGAAGACATTCAGATGCTGTGAACGTCTTTTAATCGCCCAAAGGAATGATTGTGAGTTTAACTTACCACATAAATTGGTAAAATGATGCAGTATGCTTGAAGACTTCAGTGTTTTTATTTCTTTTTTTCTTTTTTGTTTAGTCTCGGCAATGCAGCGATAATCTGTTGGGCAACACTGCCACTGCTGGTCATTCAGTATAATCTGCAGATGGAAAAGTCCACTGTTAGTCAATTTACTATATGCAATACAACACAAATTGCTTTTTATAACTCAAACACATCAGTACAATAGAGTCTGCGTTAATGTGAAAATCCACAGCTCATTAGAAATGTGAAACTAAATTTGTGTTTTCAACCTCACATACTTCTCAAAATCCCATGCCGGATTTGCTAACACTCTCTAAGCTGTAGCACCTACATTAGGATACAGATACATAGATCTTATGGCCAGCCAAGTGGCGGGGTACCCTACTCACTGCATTTGTTTTAGGATATGGTACACCAGAGTTAATTAAGTCAGCTGATAAGTTGAGAGTGGAAGGGTAATGCTTCAGTTAGTGGGAATAATACAAACTGTGAATAGCATATGTTACCAGCATCATTTTAACCAAGGCCTACTAGTAAAGCAATGGTGAGGAAAAGACTATTATGATCGCCGCACATTCATACAAATCTATAAGTCTGAAAAAATGCCCCAACTTCTTTCATCTTAGTTTTCAGTTGGGCATCCTCTCTACCCTGCTACTCATTTATATACCAAGATAAATGTATCCTATTGCTTGCTAGGCAATTGATTGGCCCTCCTGTCAGATGACATCCTGCAGTAGCTTTATGATGTCAGGGCACCACTGGAACAATTGTCCTTGGTAAGGGTGACACAGGAGGATGAGATCTCAGCAATTATGCACTCGGTCACTATCTGCAATTAGGACTGAAAGGCAAGCAGGAGGTGGAACGGTTAAGGACTGAATTAGTCAAAGCATTGGGGGCTTTTTCAACGTGGGATGGAGATACAAAAAGACAGATGATCCTTAACAATCCATCTTGAATATCAGAGCCCATCATACAGACTGCAGTGGAAGAGGTGAAAGCAGCTTACTTCCATGTGAAAGTTAGACTATGGCTCTAACGTAAGGTAATACATTCCAGCCTCAAAGGCAGTCATTTCCTCAGATGGTATATTGCTGCACCAGGATCTAAAGCGGGTTTTGGTAGCCTTGGAGGCAGCCAGACCTTTATTAACCATCATGACTAAAACAAAGTGATCCACATTACTTCCATCTTGACAGAAATGATATTCAAGCAAGAGTACCCCACTTGAAAGTAGTGAAGACATTCAGATGCTGTGAACGTCTTTTAATCGCCCAAAGGAATGATTGTGAGTTTAACTTACCACATAAATTGGTAAAATGATACAGTATGCTTGAAGACTTCAGTGTTTTTATTTCTTTTTTTCTTTTTTGTTTAGTCTCGGCAATGCAGCGATAATCTGTTGGGCAACACTGCCACTGCTGGTCATTCAGTATAATCTGCAGATGGAAAAGTCCACTGTTAGTCAATTTACTATATGCAATACAACACAAATTGCTTTTTATAACTCAAACACATCAGTACAATAGAGTCTGCGTTAATGTGAAAATCCACAGCTCATTAGAAATGTGAAACTAAATTTGTGTTTTCAACCTCACATACTTCTCAAAATCCCATGCCGGATTTTCTAACACTCTCTAAGCTGTAGCACCTACATTAGGATACAGATACATAGATCTTATGGCCAGCCAAGTGGCGGGGTACCCTACTCACTGCATTTGTTTTAGGATATGGTACACCAGAGTTAATTAAGTCAGCTGATAAGTTGAGAGTGGAAGGGTAATGCTTCAGTTAGTGGGAATAATACAAACTGTGAATAGCATATGTTACCAGCATCATTTTAACCAAGGCCTACTAGTAAAGCAATGGTGAGGAAAAGACTATTATGATCGCCGCACATTCATACAAATCTATAAGTCTGAAAAAATGCCCCAACTTCTTTCATCTTAGTTTTCAGTTGGGCATCCTCTCTACCCTGCTACTCATTTATATACCAAGATAAATGTATCCTATTGCTTGCTAGGCAATTGATTGGCCCTCCTGTCAGATGACATCCTGCAGTAGCTTTATGATGTCAGGGCACCACTGGAACAATTGTCCTTGGTAAGGGTGACACAGGAGGATGAGATCTCAGCAATTATGCACTCGGTCACTATCTGCAATTAGGACTGAAAGGCAAGCAGGAGGTGGAACGGTTAAGGACTGAACTAGTCAAAGCATTGGGGGCTTTTTCAACGTGGGATGGAGATACAAAAAGACAGATGATCCTTAACAATCCATCTTGAATATCAGAGCCCATCATACAGACTGCAGTGGAAGAGGTGAAAGCAGCTTACTTCCATGTGAAAGTTAGACTATGGCTCTAACGTAAGGTAATACATTCCAGCCTCAAAGGCAGTCATTTCCTCAGATGGTATATTGCTGCACCAGGATCTAAAGCAGGTTTTGGTAGCCTTGGAGGCAGCCAGACCTTTATTAACCATCATGACTAAAACAAAGTGATCCACATTACTTCCATCTTGACAGAAATGATATTCAAGCAAGAGTACCCCACTTGAAAGTAGTGAAGACATTCAGATGCTGTGAACGTCTTTTAATCGCCCAAAGGAAGGATTGTGAGTTTAACTTACCACATAAATTGGTAAAATGATGCAGTATGCTTGAAGACTTCAGTGTTTTTCTTTCTTTTTTTTTTTTTTTTTGTTTAGTCTCGGCAATGCAGCGATAATCTGTTGGGCAACACTGCCACTGCTGGTCATTCAGTATAATCTGCAGATGGAAAAGTCCACTGTTAGTCAATTTACTATATGCAATACAACACAAATTGCTTTTTATAACTCAAACACATCAGTACAATAGAGTCTGCGTTAATGTGAAAATCCACAGCTCATTAGAAATGTGAAACTAAATTTGTGTTTTCAACCTCACATACTTCTCAAAATCCCATGCCGGATTTGCTAACACTCTCTAAGCTGTAGCACCTACATTAGGATACAGATACATAGATCTTATGGCCAGCCAAGTGGCGGGGTACCCTACTCACTGCATTTGTTTTAGGATATGGTACACCAGAGTTAATTAAGTCAGCTGATAAGTTGAGAGTGGAAGGGTAATGCTTCAGTTAGTGGGAATAATACAAACTGTGAATAGCATATGTTACCAGCATCATTTTAACCAAGGCCTACTAGTAAAGCAATAGTGAGGAAAAGACTATTATGATCGCCGCACATTCATACAAATCTATAAGTCTGAAAAAATGCCCTAACTTCTTTCATCTTAGTTTTCCGTTGGGCATCCTCTCTACCCTGCTACTCATTTAAATACCAAGATAAATGTATCCTATTGCTTGCTAGGCAATTGATTGGCCCTCCTGTCAGATGACATCCTGCAGTAGCTTTATGATGTCAGGGCACCACTGGAACAATTGTCCTTGGTAAGGGGGACACAGGAGGATGAGATCTCAGCAATTATGCACTCGGTCACTATCTGTAATTAGGACTGAAAGGCAAGCAGGAGGTGGAACGGTTAAGGACTGAACTAGTCAAAGCATTGGGGGCTTTTTCAACGTGGGATGGAGATACAAAAAGACAGATGATCCTTAACAATCCATCTTGAATATCAGAGCCCATCATACAGACTGCAGTGGAAGAGGTGAAAGCAGCTTACTTCCATGTGAAAGTTAGACTATGGCTCTAACGTAAGGTAATACATTCCAGCCTCAAAGGCAGTCATTTCCTCAGATGGTATATTGCTGCACCAGGATCTAAAGCAGGTTTTGGTAGCCTTGGAGGCAGCCAGACCTTTATTAACCATCATGACTAAAACAAAGTGATCCACATTACTTCCATCTTGACAGAAATGATATTCAAGCAAGAGTACCCCACTTGAAAGTAGTGAAGACATTCAGATGCTGTGAACGTCTTTTAATCGCCCAAAGGAAGGATTGTGAGTTTAACTTACCACATAAATTGGTAAAATGATGCAGTATGCTTGAAGACTTCAGTGTTTTTCTTTCTTTTTTTTTTTTTTTTTGTTTAGTCTCGGCAATGCAGCGATAATCTGTTGGGCAACACTGCCACTGCTGGTCATTCAGTATAATCTGCAGATGGAAAAGTCCACTGTTAGTCAATTTACTATATGCAATACAACACAAATTGCTTTTTATAACTCAAACACATCAGTACAATAGAGTCTGCGTTAATGTGAAAATCCACAGCTCATTAGAAATGTGAAACTAAATTTGTGTTTTCAACCTCACATACTTCTCAAAATCCCATGCCGGATTTGCTAACACTCTCTAAGCTGTAGCACCTACATTAGGATACAGATACATAGATCTTATGGCCAGCCAAGTGGCGGGGTACCCTACTCACTGCATTTGTTTTAGGATATGGTACACCAGAGTTAATTAAGTCAGCTGATAAGTTGAGAGTGGAAGGGTAATGCTTCAGTTAGTGGGAATAATACAAACTGTGAATAGCATATGTTACCAGCATCATTTTAACCAAGGCCTACTAGTAAAGCAATGGTGAGGAAAAGACTATTATGATCGCCGCACATTCATACAAATCTATAAGTCTGAAAAAATGCCCCAACTTCTTTCATCTTAGTTTTCAGTTGGGCATCCTCTCTACCCTGCTACTCATTTATATACCAAGATAAATGTATCCTATTGCTTGCTAGGCAATTGATTGGCCCTCCTGTCAGATGACATCCTGCAGTAGCTTTATGATGTCAGGGCACCACTGGAACAATTGTCCTTGGTAAGGGTGACACAGGAGGATGAGATCTCAGCAATTATGCACTCGGTCACTATCTGCAATTAGGACTGAAAGGCAAGCAGGAGGTGGAACGGTTAAGGACTGAATTAGTCAAAGCATTGGGGGCTTTTTCAACGTGGGATGGAGATACAAAAAGACAGATGATCCTTAACAATCCATCTTGAATATCAGAGCCCATCATACAGACTGCAGTGGAAGAGGTGAAAGCAGCTTACTTCCATGTGAAAGTTAGACTATGGCTCTAACGTAAGGTAATACATTCCAGCCTCAAAGGCAGTCATTTCCTCAGATGGTATATTGCTGCACCAGGATCTAAAGCGGGTTTTGGTAGCCTTGGAGGCAGCCAGACCTTTATTAACCATCATGACTAAAACAAAGTGATCCACATTACTTCCATCTTGACAGAAATGATATTCAAGCAAGAGTACCCCACTTGAAAGTAGTGAAGACATTCAGATGCTGTGAACGTCTTTTAATCGCCCAAAGGAATGATTGTGAGTTTAACTTACCACATAAATTGGTAAAATGATACAGTATGCTTGAAGACTTCAGTGTTTTTATTTCTTTTTTTCTTTTTTGTTTAGTCTCGGCAATGCAGCGATAATCTGTTGGGCAACACTGCCACTGCTGGTCATTCAGTATAATCTGCAGATGGAAAAGTCCACTGTTAGTCAATTTACTATATGCAATACAACACAAATTGCTTTTTATAACTCAAACACATCAGTACAATAGAGTCTGCGTTAATGTGAAAATCCACAGCTCATTAGAAATGTGAAACTAAATTTGTGTTTTCAACCTCACATACTTCTCAAAATCCCATGCCGGATTTTCTAACACTCTCTAAGCTGTAGCACCTACATTAGGATACAGATACATAGATCTTATGGCCAGCCAAGTGGCGGGGTACCCTACTCACTGCATTTGTTTTAGGATATGGTACACCAGAGTTAATTAAGTCAGCTGATAAGTTGAGAGTGGAAGGGTAATGCTTCAGTTAGTGGGAATAATACAAACTGTGAATAGCATATGTTACCAGCATCATTTTAACCAAGGCCTACTAGTAAAGCAATGGTGAGGAAAAGACTATTATGATCGCCGCACATTCATACAAATCTATAAGTCTGAAAAAATGCCCCAACTTCTTTCATCTTAGTTTTCAGTTGGGCATCCTCTCTACCCTGCTACTCATTTATATACCAAGATAAATGTATCCTATTGCTTGCTAGGCAATTGATTGGCCCTCCTGTCAGATGACATCCTGCAGTAGCTTTATGATGTCAGGGCACCACTGGAACAATTGTCCTTGGTAAGGGTGACACAGGAGGATGAGATCTCAGCAATTATGCACTCGGTCACTATCTGCAATTAGGACTGAAAGGCAAGCAGGAGGTGGAACGGTTAAGGACTGAACTAGTCAAAGCATTGGGGGCTTTTTCAACGTGGGATGGAGATACAAAAAGACAGATGATCCTTAACAATCCATCTTGAATATCAGAGCCCATCATACAGACTGCAGTGGAAGAGGTGAAAGCAGCTTACTTCCATGTGAAAGTTAGACTATGGCTCTAACGTAAGGTAATACATTCCAGCCTCAAAGGCAGTCATTTCCTCAGATGGTATATTGCTGCACCAGGATCTAAAGCAGGTTTTGGTAGCCTTGGAGGCAGCCAGACCTTTATTAACCATCATGACTAAAACAAAGTGATCCACATTACTTCCATCTTGACAGAAATGATATTCAAGCAAGAGTACCCCACTTGAAAGTAGTGAAGACATTCAGATGCTGTGAACGTCTTTTAATCGCCCAAAGGAAGGATTGTGAGTTTAACTTACCACATAAATTGGTAAAATGATGCAGTATGCTTGAAGACTTCAGTGTTTTTCTTTCTTTTTTTTTTTTTTTTTGTTTAGTCTCGGCAATGCAGCGATAATCTGTTGGGCAACACTGCCACTGCTGGTCATTCAGTATAATCTGCAGATGGAAAAGTCCACTGTTAGTCAATTTACTATATGCAATACAACACAAATTGCTTTTTATAACTCAAACACATCAGTACAATAGAGTCTGCGTTAATGTGAAAATCCACAGCTCATTAGAAATGTGAAACTAAATTTGTGTTTTCAACCTCACATACTTCTCAAAATCCCATGCCGGATTTGCTAACACTCTCTAAGCTGTAGCACCTACATTAGGATACAGATACATAGATCTTATGGCCAGCCAAGTGGCGGGGTACCCTACTCACTGCATTTGTTTTAGGATATGGTACACCAGAGTTAATTAAGTCAGCTGATAAGTTGAGAGTGGAAGGGTAATGCTTCAGTTAGTGGGAATAATACAAACTGTGAATAGCATATGTTACCAGCATCATTTTAACCAAGGCCTACTAGTAAAGCAATGGTGAGGAAAAGACTATTATGATCGCCGCACATTCATACAAATCTATAAGTCTGAAAAAATGCCCCAACTTCTTTCATCTTAGTTTTCAGTTGGGCATCCTCTCTACCCTGCTACTCATTTATATACCAAGATAAATGTATCCTATTGCTTGCTAGGCAATTGATTGGCCCTCCTGTCAGATGACATCCTGCAGTAGCTTTATGATGTCAGGGCACCACTGGAACAATTGTCCTTGGTAAGGGTGACACAGGAGGATGAGATCTCAGCAATTATGCACTCGGTCACTATCTGCAATTAGGACTGAAAGGCAAGCAGGAGGTGGAACGGTTAAGGACTGAATTAGTCAAAGCATTGGGGGCTTTTTCAACGTGGGATGGAGATACAAAAAGACAGATGATCCTTAACAATCCATCTTGAATATCAGAGCCCATCATACAGACTGCAGTGGAAGAGGTGAAAGCAGCTTACTTCCATGTGAAAGTTAGACTATGGCTCTAACGTAAGGTAATACATTCCAGCCTCAAAGGCAGTCATTTCCTCAGATGGTATATTGCTGCACCAGGATCTAAAGCGGGTTTTGGTAGCCTTGGAGGCAGCCAGACCTTTATTAACCATCATGACTAAAACAAAGTGATCCACATTACTTCCATCTTGACAGAAATGATATTCAAGCAAGAGTACCCCACTTGAAAGTAGTGAAGACATTCAGATGCTGTGAACGTCTTTTAATCGCCCAAAGGAATGATTGTGAGTTTAACTTACCACATAAATTGGTAAAATGATACAGTATGCTTGAAGACTTCAGTGTTTTTATTTCTTTTTTTCTTTTTTGTTTAGTCTCGGCAATGCAGCGATAATCTGTTGGGCAACACTGCCACTGCTGGTCATTCAGTATAATCTGCAGATGGAAAAGTCCACTGTTAGTCAATTTACTATATGCAATACAACACAAATTGCTTTTTATAACTCAAACACATCAGTACAATAGAGTCTGCGTTAATGTGAAAATCCACAGCTCATTAGAAATGTGAAACTAAATTTGTGTTTTCAACCTCACATACTTCTCAAAATCCCATGCCGGATTTTCTAACACTCTCTAAGCTGTAGCACCTACATTAGGATACAGATACATAGATCTTATGGCCAGCCAAGTGGCGGGGTACCCTACTCACTGCATTTGTTTTAGGATATGGTACACCAGAGTTAATTAAGTCAGCTGATAAGTTGAGAGTGGAAGGGTAATGCTTCAGTTAGTGGGAATAATACAAACTGTGAATAGCATATGTTACCAGCATCATTTTAACCAAGGCCTACTAGTAAAGCAATGGTGAGGAAAAGACTATTATGATCGCCGCACATTCATACAAATCTATAAGTCTGAAAAAATGCCCCAACTTCTTTCATCTTAGTTTTCAGTTGGGCATCCTCTCTACCCTGCTACTCATTTATATACCAAGATAAATGTATCCTATTGCTTGCTAGGCAATTGATTGGCCCTCCTGTCAGATGACATCCTGCAGTAGCTTTATGATGTCAGGGCACCACTGGAACAATTGTCCTTGGTAAGGGTGACACAGGAGGATGAGATCTCAGCAATTATGCACTCGGTCACTATCTGCAATTAGGACTGAAAGGCAAGCAGGAGGTGGAACGGTTAAGGACTGAACTAGTCAAAGCATTGGGGGCTTTTTCAACGTGGGATGGAGATACAAAAAGACAGATGATCCTTAACAATCCATCTTGAATATCAGAGCCCATCATACAGACTGCAGTGGAAGAGGTGAAAGCAGCTTACTTCCATGTGAAAGTTAGACTATGGCTCTAACGTAAGGTAATACATTCCAGCCTCAAAGGCAGTCATTTCCTCAGATGGTATATTGCTGCACCAGGATCTAAAGCAGGTTTTGGTAGCCTTGGAGGCAGCCAGACCTTTATTAACCATCATGACTAAAACAAAGTGATCCACATTACTTCCATCTTGACAGAAATGATATTCAAGCAAGAGTACCCCACTTGAAAGTAGTGAAGACATTCAGATGCTGTGAACGTCTTTTAATCGCCCAAAGGAAGGATTGTGAGTTTAACTTACCACATAAATTGGTAAAATGATGCAGTATGCTTGAAGACTTCAGTGTTTTTCTTTCTTTTTTTTTTTTTTTTTGTTTAGTCTCGGCAATGCAGCGATAATCTGTTGGGCAACACTGCCACTGCTGGTCATTCAGTATAATCTGCAGATGGAAAAGTCCACTGTTAGTCAATTTACTATATGCAATACAACACAAATTGCTTTTTATAACTCAAACACATCAGTACAATAGAGTCTGCGTTAATGTGAAAATCCACAGCTCATTAGAAATGTGAAACTAAATTTGTGTTTTCAACCTCACATACTTCTCAAAATCCCATGCCGGATTTGCTAACACTCTCTAAGCTGTAGCACCTACATTAGGATACAGATACATAGATCTTATGGCCAGCCAAGTGGCGGGGTACCCTACTCACTGCATTTGTTTTAGGATATGGTACACCAGAGTTAATTAAGTCAGCTGATAAGTTGAGAGTGGAAGGGTAATGCTTCAGTTAGTGGGAATAATACAAACTGTGAATAGCATATGTTACCAGCATCATTTTAACCAAGGCCTACTAGTAAAGCAATGGTGAGGAAAAGACTATTATGATCGCCGCACATTCATACAAATCTATAAGTCTGAAAAAATGCCCCAACTTCTTTCATCTTAGTTTTCAGTTGGGCATCCTCTCTACCCTGCTACTCATTTATATACCAAGATAAATGTATCCTATTGCTTGCTAGGCAATTGATTGGCCCTCCTGTCAGATGACATCCTGCAGTAGCTTTATGATGTCAGGGCACCACTGGAACAATTGTCCTTGGTAAGGGTGACACAGGAGGATGAGATCTCAGCAATTATGCACTCGGTCACTATCTGCAATTAGGACTGAAAGGCAAGCAGGAGGTGGAACGGTTAAGGACTGAATTAGTCAAAGCATTGGGGGCTTTTTCAACGTGGGATGGAGATACAAAAAGACAGATGATCCTTAACAATCCATCTTGAATATCAGAGCCCATCATACAGACTGCAGTGGAAGAGGTGAAAGCAGCTTACTTCCATGTGAAAGTTAGACTATGGCTCTAACGTAAGGTAATACATTCCAGCCTCAAAGGCAGTCATTTCCTCAGATGGTATATTGCTGCACCAGGATCTAAAGCAGGTTTTGGTAGCCTTGGAGGCAGCCAGACCTTTATTAACCATCATGACTAAAACAAAGTGATCCACATTACTTCCATCTTGACAGAAATGATATTCAAGCAAGAGTACCCCACTTGAAAGTAGTGAAGACATTCAGATGCTGTGAACGTCTTTTAATCGCCCAAAGGAATGATTGTGAGTTTAACTTACCACATAAATTGGTAAAATGATACAGTATGCTTGAAGACTTCAGTGTTTTTATTTCTTTTTTTCTTTTTTGTTTAGTCTCGGCAATGCAGCGATAATCTGTTGGGCAACACTGCCACTGCTGGTCATTCAGTATAATCTGCAGATGGAAAAGTCCACTGTTAGTCAATTTACTATATGCAATACAACACAAATTGCTTTTTATAACTCAAACACATCAGTACAATAGAGTCTGCGTTAATGTGAAAATCCACAGCTCATTAGAAATGTGAAACTAAATTTGTGTTTTCAACCTCACATACTTCTCAAAATCCCATGCCGGATTTTCTAACACTCTCTAAGCTGTAGCACCTACATTAGGATACAGATACATAGATCTTATGGCCAGCCAAGTGGCGGGGTACCCTACTCACTGCATTTGTTTTAGGATATGGTACACCAGAGTTAATTAAGTCAGCTGATAAGTTGAGAGTGGAAGGGTAATGCTTCAGTTAGTGGGAATAATACAAACTGTGAATAGCATATGTTACCAGCATCATTTTAACCAAGGCCTACTAGTAAAGCAATGGTGAGGAAAAGACTATTATGATCGCCGCACATTCATACAAATCTATAAGTCTGAAAAAATGCCCCAACTTCTTTCATCTTAGTTTTCAGTTGGGCATCCTCTCTACCCTGCTACTCATTTATATACCAAGATAAATGTATCCTATTGCTTGCTAGGCAATTGATTGGCCCTCCTGTCAGATGACATCCTGCAGTAGCTTTATGATGTCAGGGCACCACTGGAACAATTGTCCTTGGTAAGGGTGACACAGGAGGATGAGATCTCAGCAATTATGCACTCGGTCACTATCTGCAATTAGGACTGAAAGGCAAGCAGGAGGTGGAACGGTTAAGGACTGAACTAGTCAAAGCATTGGGGGCTTTTTCAACGTGGGATGGAGATACAAAAAGACAGATGATCCTTAACAATCCATCTTGAATATCAGAGCCCATCATACAGACTGCAGTGGAAGAGGTGAAAGCAGCTTACTTCCATGTGAAAGTTAGACTATGGCTCTAACGTAAGGTAATACATTCCAGCCTCAAAGGCAGTCATTTCCTCAGATGGTATATTGCTGCACCAGGATCTAAAGCAGGTTTTGGTAGCCTTGGAGGCAGCCAGACCTTTATTAACCATCATGACTAAAACAAAGTGATCCACATTACTTCCATCTTGACAGAAATGATATTCAAGCAAGAGTACCCCACTTGAAAGTAGTGAAGACATTCAGATGCTGTGAACGTCTTTTAATCGCCCAAAGGAATGATTGTGAGTTTAACTTACCACATAAATTGGTAAAATGATGCAGTATGCTTGAAGACTTCAGTGTTTTTCTTTCTTTTTTTTTTTTTTTTTGTTTAGTCTCGGCAATGCAGCGATAATCTGTTGGGCAACACTGCCACTGCTGGTCATTCAGTATAATCTGCAGATGGAAAAGTCCACTGTTAGTCAATTTACTATATGCAATACAACACAAATTGCTTTTTATAACTCAAACACATCAGTACAATAGAGTCTGCGTTAATGTGAAAATCCACAGCTCATTAGAAATGTGAAACTAAATTTGTGTTTTCAACCTCACATACTTCTCAAAATCCCATGCCGGATTTGCTAACACTCTCTAAGCTGTAGCACCTACATTAGGATACAGATACATAGATCTTATGGCCAGCCAAGTGGCGGGGTACCCTACTCACTGCATTTGTTTTAGGATATGGTACACCAGAGTTAATTAAGTCAGCTGATAAGTTGAGAGTGGAAGGGTAATGCTTCAGTTAGTGGGAATAATACAAACTGTGAATAGCATATGTTACCAGCATCATTTTAACCAAGGCCTACTAGTAAAGCAATGGTGAGGAAAAGACTATTATGATCGCCGCACATTCATACAAATCTATAAGTCTGAAAAAATGCCCCAACTTCTTTCATCTTAGTTTTCAGTTGGGCATCCTCTCTACCCTGCTACTCATTTATATACCAAGATAAATGTATCCTATTGCTTGCTAGGCAATTGATTGGCCCTCCTGTCAGATGACATCCTGCAGTAGCTTTATGATGTCAGGGCACCACTGGAACAATTGTCCTTGGTAAGGGTGACACAGGAGGATGAGATCTCAGCAATTATGCACTCGGTCACTATCTGCAATTAGGACTGAAAGGCAAGCAGGAGGTGGAACGGTTAAGGACTGAATTAGTCAAAGCATTGGGGGCTTTTTCAACGTGGGATGGAGATACAAAAAGACAGATGATCCTTAACAATCCATCTTGAATATCAGAGCCCATCATACAGACTGCAGTGGAAGAGGTGAAAGCAGCTTACTTCCATGTGAAAGTTAGACTATGGCTCTAACGTAAGGTAATACATTCCAGCCTCAAAGGCAGTCATTTCCTCAGATGGTATATTGCTGCACCAGGATCTAAAGCAGGTTTTGGTAGCCTTGGAGGCAGCCAGACCTTTATTAACCATCATGACTAAAACAAAGTGATCCACATTACTTCCATCTTGACAGAAATGATATTCAAGCAAGAGTACCCCACTTGAAAGTAGTGAAGACATTCAGATGCTGTGAACGTCTTTTAATCGCCCAAAGGAATGATTGTGAGTTTAACTTACCACATAAATTGGTAAAATGATACAGTATGCTTGAAGACTTCAGTGTTTTTATTTCTTTTTTTCTTTTTTGTTTAGTCTCGGCAATGCAGCGATAATCTGTTGGGCAACACTGCCACTGCTGGTCATTCAGTATAATCTGCAGATGGAAAAGTCCACTGTTGGTCAATTTACTATATGCAATACAACACAAATTGCTTTTTATAACTCAAACACATCAGTACAATAGAGTCTGCGTTAATGTGAAAATCCACAGCTCATTAGAAATGTGAAACTAAATTTGTGTTTTCAACCTCACATACTTCTCAAAATCCCATGCCGGATTTTCTAACACTCTCTAAGCTGTAGCACCTACATTAGGATACAGATACATAGATCTTATGGCCAGCCAAGTGGCGGGGTACCCTACTCACTGCATTTGTTTTAGGATATGGTACACCAGAGTTAATTAAGTCAGCTGATAAGTTGAGAGTGGAAGGGTAATGCTTCAGTTAGTGGGAATAATACAAACTGTGAATAGCATATGTTACCAGCATCATTTTAACCAAGGCCTACTAGTAAAGCAATAGTGAGGAAAAGACTATTATGATCGCCGCACATTCATACAAATCTATAAGTCTGAAAAAATGCCCTAACTTCTTTCATCTTAGTTTTCCGTTGGGCATCCTCTCTACCCTGCTACTCATTTAAATACCAAGATAAATGTATCCTATTGCTTGCTAGGCAATTGATTGGCCCTCCTGTCAGATGACATCCTGCAGTAGCTTTATGATGTCAGGGCACCACTGGAACAATTGTCCTTGGTAAGGGTGACACAGGAGGATGAGATCTCAGCAATTATGCACTCGGTCACTATCTGCAATTAGGACTGAAAGGCAAGCAGGAGGTGGAACGGTTAAGGACTGAACTAGTCAAAGCATTGGGGGCTTTTTCAACGTGGGATGGAGATACAAAAAGACAGATGATCCTTAACAATCCATCTTGAATATCAGAGCCCATCATACAGACTGCAGTGGAAGAGGTGAAAGCAGCTTACTTCCATGTGAAAGTTAGACTATGGCTCTAACGTAAGGTAATACATTCCAGCCTCAAAGGCAGTCATTTCCTCAGATGGTATATTGCTGCACCAGGATCTAAAGCAGGTTTTGGTAGCCTTGGAGGCAGCCAGACCTTTATTAACCATCATGACTAAAACAAAGTGATCCACATTACTTCCATCTTGACAGAAATGATATTCAAGCAAGAGTACCCCACTTGAAAGTAGTGAAGACATTCAGATGCTGTGAACGTCTTTTAATCGCCCAAAGGAATGATTGTGAGTTTAACTTACCACATAAATTGGTAAAATGATGCAGTATGCTTGAAGACTTCAGTGTTTTTATTTCTTTTTTTCTTTTTTGTTTAGTCTCGGCAATGCAGCGATAATCTGTTGGGCAACACTGCCACTGCTGGTCATTCAGTATAATCTGCAGATGGAAAAGTCCACTGTTAGTCAATTTACTATATGCAATACAACACAAATTGCTTTTTATAACTCAAACACATCAGTACAATAGAGTCTGCGTTAATGTGAAAATCCACAGCTCATTAGAAATGTGAAACTAAATTTGTGTTTTCAACCTCACATACTTCTCAAAATCCCATGCCGGATTTGCTAACACTCTCTAAGCTGTAGCACCTACATTAGGATACAGATACATAGATCTTATGGCCAGCCAAGTGGCGGGGTACCCTACTCACTGCATTTGTTTTAGGATATGGTACACCAGAGTTAATTAAGTCAGCTGATAAGTTGAGAGTGGAAGGGTAATGCTTCAGTTAGTGGGAATAATACAAACTGTGAATAGCATATGTTACCAGCATCATTTTAACCAAGGCCTACTAGTAAAGCAATGGTGAGGAAAAGACTATTATGATCGCCGCACATTCATACAAATCTATAAGTCTGAAAAAATGCCCCAACTTCTTTCATCTTAGTTTTCAGTTGGGCATCCTCTCTACCCTGCTACTCATTTATATACCAAGATAAATGTATCCTATTGCTTGCTAGGCAATTGATTGGCCCTCCTGTCAGATGACATCCTGCAGTAGCTTTATGATGTCAGGGCACCACTGGAACAATTGTCCTTGGTAAGGGTGACACAGGAGGATGAGATCTCAGCAATTATGCACTCGGTCACTATCTGCAATTAGGACTGAAAGGCAAGCAGGAGGTGGAACGGTTAAGGACTGAATTAGTCAAAGCATTGGGGGCTTTTTCAACGTGGGATGGAGATACAAAAAGACAGATGATCCTTAACAATCCATCTTGAATATCAGAGCCCATCATACAGACTGCAGTGGAAGAGGTGAAAGCAGCTTACTTCCATGTGAAAGTTAGACTATGGCTCTAACGTAAGGTAATACATTCCAGCCTCAAAGGCAGTCATTTCCTCAGATGGTATATTGCTGCACCAGGATCTAAAGCGGGTTTTGGTAGCCTTGGAGGCAGCCAGACCTTTATTAACCATCATGACTAAAACAAAGTGATCCACATTACTTCCATCTTGACAGAAATGATATTCAAGCAAGAGTACCCCACTTGAAAGTAGTGAAGACATTCAGATGCTGTGAACGTCTTTTAATCGCCCAAAGGAATGATTGTGAGTTTAACTTACCACATAAATTGGTAAAATGATACAGTATGCTTGAAGACTTCAGTGTTTTTATTTCTTTTTTTCTTTTTTGTTTAGTCTCGGCAATGCAGCGATAATCTGTTGGGCAACACTGCCACTGCTGGTCATTCAGTATAATCTGCAGATGGAAAAGTCCACTGTTAGTCAATTTACTATATGCAATACAACACAAATTGCTTTTTATAACTCAAACACATCAGTACAATAGAGTCTGCGTTAATGTGAAAATCCACAGCTCATTAGAAATGTGAAACTAAATTTGTGTTTTCAACCTCACATACTTCTCAAAATCCCATGCCGGATTTTCTAACACTCTCTAAGCTGTAGCACCTACATTAGGATACAGATACATAGATCTTATGGCCAGCCAAGTGGCGGGGTACCCTACTCACTGCATTTGTTTTAGGATATGGTACACCAGAGTTAATTAAGTCAGCTGATAAGTTGAGAGTGGAAGGGTAATGCTTCAGTTAGTGGGAATAATACAAACTGTGAATAGCATATGTTACCAGCATCATTTTAACCAAGGCCTACTAGTAAAGCAATGGTGAGGAAAAGACTATTATGATCGCCGCACATTCATACAAATCTATAAGTCTGAAAAAATGCCCCAACTTCTTTCATCTTAGTTTTCAGTTGGGCATCCTCTCTACCCTGCTACTCATTTATATACCAAGATAAATGTATCCTATTGCTTGCTAGGCAATTGATTGGCCCTCCTGTCAGATGACATCCTGCAGTAGCTTTATGATGTCAGGGCACCACTGGAACAATTGTCCTTGGTAAGGGTGACACAGGAGGATGAGATCTCAGCAATTATGCACTCGGTCACTATCTGCAATTAGGACTGAAAGGCAAGCAGGAGGTGGAACGGTTAAGGACTGAACTAGTCAAAGCATTGGGGGCTTTTTCAACGTGGGATGGAGATACAAAAAGACAGATGATCCTTAACAATCCATCTTGAATATCAGAGCCCATCATACAGACTGCAGTGGAAGAGGTGAAAGCAGCTTACTTCCATGTGAAAGTTAGACTATGGCTCTAACGTAAGGTAATACATTCCAGCCTCAAAGGCAGTCATTTCCTCAGATGGTATATTGCTGCACCAGGATCTAAAGCAGGTTTTGGTAGCCTTGGAGGCAGCCAGACCTTTATTAACCATCATGACTAAAACAAAGTGATCCACATTACTTCCATCTTGACAGAAATGATATTCAAGCAAGAGTACCCCACTTGAAAGTAGTGAAGACATTCAGATGCTGTGAACGTCTTTTAATCGCCCAAAGGAAGGATTGTGAGTTTAACTTACCACATAAATTGGTAAAATGATGCAGTATGCTTGAAGACTTCAGTGTTTTTCTTTCTTTTTTTTTTTTTTTTTGTTTAGTCTCGGCAATGCAGCGATAATCTGTTGGGCAACACTGCCACTGCTGGTCATTCAGTATAATCTGCAGATGGAAAAGTCCACTGTTAGTCAATTTACTATATGCAATACAACACAAATTGCTTTTTATAACTCAAACACATCAGTACAATAGAGTCTGCGTTAATGTGAAAATCCACAGCTCATTAGAAATGTGAAACTAAATTTGTGTTTTCAACCTCACATACTTCTCAAAATCCCATGCCGGATTTGCTAACACTCTCTAAGCTGTAGCACCTACATTAGGATACAGATACATAGATCTTATGGCCAGCCAAGTGGCGGGGTACCCTACTCACTGCATTTGTTTTAGGATATGGTACACCAGAGTTAATTAAGTCAGCTGATAAGTTGAGAGTGGAAGGGTAATGCTTCAGTTAGTGGGAATAATACAAACTGTGAATAGCATATGTTACCAGCATCATTTTAACCAAGGCCTACTAGTAAAGCAATAGTGAGGAAAAGACTATTATGATCGCCGCACATTCATACAAATCTATAAGTCTGAAAAAATGCCCTAACTTCTTTCATCTTAGTTTTCCGTTGGGCATCCTCTCTACCCTGCTACTCATTTAAATACCAAGATAAATGTATCCTATTGCTTGCTAGGCAATTGATTGGCCCTCCTGTCAGATGACATCCTGCAGTAGCTTTATGATGTCAGGGCACCACTGGAACAATTGTCCTTGGTAAGGGGGACACAGGAGGATGAGATCTCAGCAATTATGCACTCGGTCACTATCTGTAATTAGGACTGAAAGGCAAGCAGGAGGTGGAACGGTTAAGGACTGAACTAGTCAAAGCATTGGGGGCTTTTTCAACGTGGGATGGAGATACAAAAAGACAGATGATCCTTAACAATCCATCTTGAATATCAGAGCCCATCATACAGACTGCAGTGGAAGAGGTGAAAGCAGCTTACTTCCATGTGAAAGTTAGACTATGGCTCTAACGTAAGGTAATACATTCCAGCCTCAAAGGCAGTCATTTCCTCAGATGGTATATTGCTGCACCAGGATCTAAAGCAGGTTTTGGTAGCCTTGGAGGCAGCCAGACCTTTATTAACCATCATGACTAAAACAAAGTGATCCACATTACTTCCATCTTGACAGAAATGATATTCAAGCAAGAGTACCCCACTTGAAAGTAGTGAAGACATTCAGATGCTGTGAACGTCTTTTAATCGCCCAAAGGAAGGATTGTGAGTTTAACTTACCACATAAATTGGTAAAATGATGCAGTATGCTTGAAGACTTCAGTGTTTTTCTTTCTTTTTTTTTTTTTTTTTGTTTAGTCTCGGCAATGCAGCGATAATCTGTTGGGCAACACTGCCACTGCTGGTCATTCAGTATAATCTGCAGATGGAAAAGTCCACTGTTAGTCAATTTACTATATGCAATACAACACAAATTGCTTTTTATAACTCAAACACATCAGTACAATAGAGTCTGCGTTAATGTGAAAATCCACAGCTCATTAGAAATGTGAAACTAAATTTGTGTTTTCAACCTCACATACTTCTCAAAATCCCATGCCGGATTTGCTAACACTCTCTAAGCTGTAGCACCTACATTAGGATACAGATACATAGATCTTATGGCCAGCCAAGTGGCGGGGTACCCTACTCACTGCATTTGTTTTAGGATATGGTACACCAGAGTTAATTAAGTCAGCTGATAAGTTGAGAGTGGAAGGGTAATGCTTCAGTTAGTGGGAATAATACAAACTGTGAATAGCATATGTTACCAGCATCATTTTAACCAAGGCCTACTAGTAAAGCAATGGTGAGGAAAAGACTATTATGATCGCCGCACATTCATACAAATCTATAAGTCTGAAAAAATGCCCCAACTTCTTTCATCTTAGTTTTCAGTTGGGCATCCTCTCTACCCTGCTACTCATTTATATACCAAGATAAATGTATCCTATTGCTTGCTAGGCAATTGATTGGCCCTCCTGTCAGATGACATCCTGCAGTAGCTTTATGATGTCAGGGCACCACTGGAACAATTGTCCTTGGTAAGGGTGACACAGGAGGATGAGATCTCAGCAATTATGCACTCGGTCACTATCTGCAATTAGGACTGAAAGGCAAGCAGGAGGTGGAACGGTTAAGGACTGAATTAGTCAAAGCATTGGGGGCTTTTTCAACGTGGGATGGAGATACAAAAAGACAGATGATCCTTAACAATCCATCTTGAATATCAGAGCCCATCATACAGACTGCAGTGGAAGAGGTGAAAGCAGCTTACTTCCATGTGAAAGTTAGACTATGGCTCTAACGTAAGGTAATACATTCCAGCCTCAAAGGCAGTCATTTCCTCAGATGGTATATTGCTGCACCAGGATCTAAAGCGGGTTTTGGTAGCCTTGGAGGCAGCCAGACCTTTATTAACCATCATGACTAAAACAAAGTGATCCACATTACTTCCATCTTGACAGAAATGATATTCAAGCAAGAGTACCCCACTTGAAAGTAGTGAAGACATTCAGATGCTGTGAACGTCTTTTAATCGCCCAAAGGAATGATTGTGAGTTTAACTTACCACATAAATTGGTAAAATGATACAGTATGCTTGAAGACTTCAGTGTTTTTATTTCTTTTTTTCTTTTTTGTTTAGTCTCGGCAATGCAGCGATAATCTGTTGGGCAACACTGCCACTGCTGGTCATTCAGTATAATCTGCAGATGGAAAAGTCCACTGTTAGTCAATTTACTATATGCAATACAACACAAATTGCTTTTTATAACTCAAACACATCAGTACAATAGAGTCTGCGTTAATGTGAAAATCCACAGCTCATTAGAAATGTGAAACTAAATTTGTGTTTTCAACCTCACATACTTCTCAAAATCCCATGCCGGATTTTCTAACACTCTCTAAGCTGTAGCACCTACATTAGGATACAGATACATAGATCTTATGGCCAGCCAAGTGGCGGGGTACCCTACTCACTGCATTTGTTTTAGGATATGGTACACCAGAGTTAATTAAGTCAGCTGATAAGTTGAGAGTGGAAGGGTAATGCTTCAGTTAGTGGGAATAATACAAACTGTGAATAGCATATGTTACCAGCATCATTTTAACCAAGGCCTACTAGTAAAGCAATGGTGAGGAAAAGACTATTATGATCGCCGCACATTCATACAAATCTATAAGTCTGAAAAAATGCCCCAACTTCTTTCATCTTAGTTTTCAGTTGGGCATCCTCTCTACCCTGCTACTCATTTATATACCAAGATAAATGTATCCTATTGCTTGCTAGGCAATTGATTGGCCCTCCTGTCAGATGACATCCTGCAGTAGCTTTATGATGTCAGGGCACCACTGGAACAATTGTCCTTGGTAAGGGTGACACAGGAGGATGAGATCTCAGCAATTATGCACTCGGTCACTATCTGCAATTAGGACTGAAAGGCAAGCAGGAGGTGGAACGGTTAAGGACTGAACTAGTCAAAGCATTGGGGGCTTTTTCAACGTGGGATGGAGATACAAAAAGACAGATGATCCTTAACAATCCATCTTGAATATCAGAGCCCATCATACAGACTGCAGTGGAAGAGGTGAAAGCAGCTTACTTCCATGTGAAAGTTAGACTATGGCTCTAACGTAAGGTAATACATTCCAGCCTCAAAGGCAGTCATTTCCTCAGATGGTATATTGCTGCACCAGGATCTAAAGCAGGTTTTGGTAGCCTTGGAGGCAGCCAGACCTTTATTAACCATCATGACTAAAACAAAGTGATCCACATTACTTCCATCTTGACAGAAATGATATTCAAGCAAGAGTACCCCACTTGAAAGTAGTGAAGACATTCAGATGCTGTGAACGTCTTTTAATCGCCCAAAGGAAGGATTGTGAGTTTAACTTACCACATAAATTGGTAAAATGATGCAGTATGCTTGAAGACTTCAGTGTTTTTCTTTCTTTTTTTTTTTTTTTTTGTTTAGTCTCGGCAATGCAGCGATAATCTGTTGGGCAACACTGCCACTGCTGGTCATTCAGTATAATCTGCAGATGGAAAAGTCCACTGTTAGTCAATTTACTATATGCAATACAACACAAATTGCTTTTTATAACTCAAACACATCAGTACAATAGAGTCTGCGTTAATGTGAAAATCCACAGCTCATTAGAAATGTGAAACTAAATTTGTGTTTTCAACCTCACATACTTCTCAAAATCCCATGCCGGATTTGCTAACACTCTCTAAGCTGTAGCACCTACATTAGGATACAGATACATAGATCTTATGGCCAGCCAAGTGGCGGGGTACCCTACTCACTGCATTTGTTTTAGGATATGGTACACCAGAGTTAATTAAGTCAGCTGATAAGTTGAGAGTGGAAGGGTAATGCTTCAGTTAGTGGGAATAATACAAACTGTGAATAGCATATGTTACCAGCATCATTTTAACCAAGGCCTACTAGTAAAGCAATGGTGAGGAAAAGACTATTATGATCGCCGCACATTCATACAAATCTATAAGTCTGAAAAAATGCCCCAACTTCTTTCATCTTAGTTTTCAGTTGGGCATCCTCTCTACCCTGCTACTCATTTATATACCAAGATAAATGTATCCTATTGCTTGCTAGGCAATTGATTGGCCCTCCTGTCAGATGACATCCTGCAGTAGCTTTATGATGTCAGGGCACCACTGGAACAATTGTCCTTGGTAAGGGTGACACAGGAGGATGAGATCTCAGCAATTATGCACTCGGTCACTATCTGCAATTAGGACTGAAAGGCAAGCAGGAGGTGGAACGGTTAAGGACTGAATTAGTCAAAGCATTGGGGGCTTTTTCAACGTGGGATGGAGATACAAAAAGACAGATGATCCTTAACAATCCATCTTGAATATCAGAGCCCATCATACAGACTGCAGTGGAAGAGGTGAAAGCAGCTTACTTCCATGTGAAAGTTAGACTATGGCTCTAACGTAAGGTAATACATTCCAGCCTCAAAGGCAGTCATTTCCTCAGATGGTATATTGCTGCACCAGGATCTAAAGCGGGTTTTGGTAGCCTTGGAGGCAGCCAGACCTTTATTAACCATCATGACTAAAACAAAGTGATCCACATTACTTCCATCTTGACAGAAATGATATTCAAGCAAGAGTACCCCACTTGAAAGTAGTGAAGACATTCAGATGCTGTGAACGTCTTTTAATCGCCCAAAGGAATGATTGTGAGTTTAACTTACCACATAAATTGGTAAAATGATACAGTATGCTTGAAGACTTCAGTGTTTTTATTTCTTTTTTTCTTTTTTGTTTAGTCTCGGCAATGCAGCGATAATCTGTTGGGCAACACTGCCACTGCTGGTCATTCAGTATAATCTGCAGATGGAAAAGTCCACTGTTAGTCAATTTACTATATGCAATACAACACAAATTGCTTTTTATAACTCAAACACATCAGTACAATAGAGTCTGCGTTAATGTGAAAATCCACAGCTCATTAGAAATGTGAAACTAAATTTGTGTTTTCAACCTCACATACTTCTCAAAATCCCATGCCGGATTTTCTAACACTCTCTAAGCTGTAGCACCTACATTAGGATACAGATACATAGATCTTATGGCCAGCCAAGTGGCGGGGTACCCTACTCACTGCATTTGTTTTAGGATATGGTACACCAGAGTTAATTAAGTCAGCTGATAAGTTGAGAGTGGAAGGGTAATGCTTCAGTTAGTGGGAATAATACAAACTGTGAATAGCATATGTTACCAGCATCATTTTAACCAAGGCCTACTAGTAAAGCAATGGTGAGGAAAAGACTATTATGATCGCCGCACATTCATACAAATCTATAAGTCTGAAAAAATGCCCCAACTTCTTTCATCTTAGTTTTCAGTTGGGCATCCTCTCTACCCTGCTACTCATTTATATACCAAGATAAATGTATCCTATTGCTTGCTAGGCAATTGATTGGCCCTCCTGTCAGATGACATCCTGCAGTAGCTTTATGATGTCAGGGCACCACTGGAACAATTGTCCTTGGTAAGGGTGACACAGGAGGATGAGATCTCAGCAATTATGCACTCGGTCACTATCTGCAATTAGGACTGAAAGGCAAGCAGGAGGTGGAACGGTTAAGGACTGAACTAGTCAAAGCATTGGGGGCTTTTTCAACGTGGGATGGAGATACAAAAAGACAGATGATCCTTAACAATCCATCTTGAATATCAGAGCCCATCATACAGACTGCAGTGGAAGAGGTGAAAGCAGCTTACTTCCATGTGAAAGTTAGACTATGGCTCTAACGTAAGGTAATACATTCCAGCCTCAAAGGCAGTCATTTCCTCAGATGGTATATTGCTGCACCAGGATCTAAAGCAGGTTTTGGTAGCCTTGGAGGCAGCCAGACCTTTATTAACCATCATGACTAAAACAAAGTGATCCACATTACTTCCATCTTGACAGAAATGATATTCAAGCAAGAGTACCCCACTTGAAAGTAGTGAAGACATTCAGATGCTGTGAACGTCTTTTAATCGCCCAAAGGAAGGATTGTGAGTTTAACTTACCACATAAATTGGTAAAATGATGCAGTATGCTTGAAGACTTCAGTGTTTTTCTTTCTTTTTTTTTTTTTTTTTGTTTAGTCTCGGCAATGCAGCGATAATCTGTTGGGCAACACTGCCACTGCTGGTCATTCAGTATAATCTGCAGATGGAAAAGTCCACTGTTAGTCAATTTACTATATGCAATACAACACAAATTGCTTTTTATAACTCAAACACATCAGTACAATAGAGTCTGCGTTAATGTGAAAATCCACAGCTCATTAGAAATGTGAAACTAAATTTGTGTTTTCAACCTCACATACTTCTCAAAATCCCATGCCGGATTTGCTAACACTCTCTAAGCTGTAGCACCTACATTAGGATACAGATACATAGATCTTATGGCCAGCCAAGTGGCGGGGTACCCTACTCACTGCATTTGTTTTAGGATATGGTACACCAGAGTTAATTAAGTCAGCTGATAAGTTGAGAGTGGAAGGGTAATGCTTCAGTTAGTGGGAATAATACAAACTGTGAATAGCATATGTTACCAGCATCATTTTAACCAAGGCCTACTAGTAAAGCAATGGTGAGGAAAAGACTATTATGATCGCCGCACATTCATACAAATCTATAAGTCTGAAAAAATGCCCCAACTTCTTTCATCTTAGTTTTCAGTTGGGCATCCTCTCTACCCTGCTACTCATTTATATACCAAGATAAATGTATCCTATTGCTTGCTAGGCAATTGATTGGCCCTCCTGTCAGATGACATCCTGCAGTAGCTTTATGATGTCAGGGCACCACTGGAACAATTGTCCTTGGTAAGGGTGACACAGGAGGATGAGATCTCAGCAATTATGCACTCGGTCACTATCTGCAATTAGGACTGAAAGGCAAGCAGGAGGTGGAACGGTTAAGGACTGAATTAGTCAAAGCATTGGGGGCTTTTTCAACGTGGGATGGAGATACAAAAAGACAGATGATCCTTAACAATCCATCTTGAATATCAGAGCCCATCATACAGACTGCAGTGGAAGAGGTGAAAGCAGCTTACTTCCATGTGAAAGTTAGACTATGGCTCTAACGTAAGGTAATACATTCCAGCCTCAAAGGCAGTCATTTCCTCAGATGGTATATTGCTGCACCAGGATCTAAAGCAGGTTTTGGTAGCCTTGGAGGCAGCCAGACCTTTATTAACCATCATGACTAAAACAAAGTGATCCACATTACTTCCATCTTGACAGAAATGATATTCAAGCAAGAGTACCCCACTTGAAAGTAGTGAAGACATTCAGATGCTGTGAACGTCTTTTAATCGCCCAAAGGAATGATTGTGAGTTTAACTTACCACATAAATTGGTAAAATGATACAGTATGCTTGAAGACTTCAGTGTTTTTATTTCTTTTTTTCTTTTTTGTTTAGTCTCGGCAATGCAGCGATAATCTGTTGGGCAACACTGCCACTGCTGGTCATTCAGTATAATCTGCAGATGGAAAAGTCCACTGTTAGTCAATTTACTATATGCAATACAACACAAATTGCTTTTTATAACTCAAACACATCAGTACAATAGAGTCTGCGTTAATGTGAAAATCCACAGCTCATTAGAAATGTGAAACTAAATTTGTGTTTTCAACCTCACATACTTCTCAAAATCCCATGCCGGATTTTCTAACACTCTCTAAGCTGTAGCACCTACATTAGGATACAGATACATAGATCTTATGGCCAGCCAAGTGGCGGGGTACCCTACTCACTGCATTTGTTTTAGGATATGGTACACCAGAGTTAATTAAGTCAGCTGATAAGTTGAGAGTGGAAGGGTAATGCTTCAGTTAGTGGGAATAATACAAACTGTGAATAGCATATGTTACCAGCATCATTTTAACCAAGGCCTACTAGTAAAGCAATGGTGAGGAAAAGACTATTATGATCGCCGCACATTCATACAAATCTATAAGTCTGAAAAAATGCCCCAACTTCTTTCATCTTAGTTTTCAGTTGGGCATCCTCTCTACCCTGCTACTCATTTATATACCAAGATAAATGTATCCTATTGCTTGCTAGGCAATTGATTGGCCCTCCTGTCAGATGACATCCTGCAGTAGCTTTATGATGTCAGGGCACCACTGGAACAATTGTCCTTGGTAAGGGTGACACAGGAGGATGAGATCTCAGCAATTATGCACTCGGTCACTATCTGCAATTAGGACTGAAAGGCAAGCAGGAGGTGGAACGGTTAAGGACTGAACTAGTCAAAGCATTGGGGGCTTTTTCAACGTGGGATGGAGATACAAAAAGACAGATGATCCTTAACAATCCATCTTGAATATCAGAGCCCATCATACAGACTGCAGTGGAAGAGGTGAAAGCAGCTTACTTCCATGTGAAAGTTAGACTATGGCTCTAACGTAAGGTAATACATTCCAGCCTCAAAGGCAGTCATTTCCTCAGATGGTATATTGCTGCACCAGGATCTAAAGCAGGTTTTGGTAGCCTTGGAGGCAGCCAGACCTTTATTAACCATCATGACTAAAACAAAGTGATCCACATTACTTCCATCTTGACAGAAATGATATTCAAGCAAGAGTACCCCACTTGAAAGTAGTGAAGACATTCAGATGCTGTGAACGTCTTTTAATCGCCCAAAGGAATGATTGTGAGTTTAACTTACCACATAAATTGGTAAAATGATGCAGTATGCTTGAAGACTTCAGTGTTTTTCTTTCTTTTTTTTTTTTTTTTTGTTTAGTCTCGGCAATGCAGCGATAATCTGTTGGGCAACACTGCCACTGCTGGTCATTCAGTATAATCTGCAGATGGAAAAGTCCACTGTTAGTCAATTTACTATATGCAATACAACACAAATTGCTTTTTATAACTCAAACACATCAGTACAATAGAGTCTGCGTTAATGTGAAAATCCACAGCTCATTAGAAATGTGAAACTAAATTTGTGTTTTCAACCTCACATACTTCTCAAAATCCCATGCCGGATTTGCTAACACTCTCTAAGCTGTAGCACCTACATTAGGATACAGATACATAGATCTTATGGCCAGCCAAGTGGCGGGGTACCCTACTCACTGCATTTGTTTTAGGATATGGTACACCAGAGTTAATTAAGTCAGCTGATAAGTTGAGAGTGGAAGGGTAATGCTTCAGTTAGTGGGAATAATACAAACTGTGAATAGCATATGTTACCAGCATCCTTTTAACCAAGGCCTACTAGTAAAGCAATGGTGAGGAAAAGACTATTATGATCGCCGCACATTCATACAAATCTATAAGTCTGAAAAAATGCCCCAACTTCTTTCATCTTAGTTTTCAGTTGGGCATCCTCTCTACCCTGCTACTCATTTATATACCAAGATAAATGTATCCTATTGCTTGCTAGGCAATTGATTGGCCCTCCTGTCAGATGACATCCTGCAGTAGCTTTATGATGTCAGGGCACCACTGGAACAATTGTCCTTGGTAAGGGTGACACAGGAGGATGAGATCTCAGCAATTATGCACTCGGTCACTATCTGCAATTAGGACTGAAAGGCAAGCAGGAGGTGGAACGGTTAAGGACTGAACTAGTCAAAGCATTGGGGGCTTTTTCAACGTGGGATGGAGATACAAAAAGACAGATGATCCTTAACAATCCATCTTGAATATCAGAGCCCATCATACAGACTGCAGTGGAAGAGGTGAAAGCAGCTTACTTCCATGTGAAAGTTAGACTATGGCTCTAACGTAAGGTAATACATTCCAGCCTCAAAGGCAGTCATTTCCTCAGATGGTATATTGCTGCACCAGGATCTAAAGCAGGTTTTGGTAGCCTTGGAGGCAGCCAGACCTTTATTAACCATCATGACTAAAACAAAGTGATCCACATTACTTCCATCTTGACAGAAATGATATTCAAGCAAGAGTACCCCACTTGAAAGTAGTGAAGACATTCAGATGCTGTGAACGTCTTTTAATCGCCCAAAGGAATGATTGTGAGTTTAACTTACCACATAAATTGGTAAAATGATGCAGTATGCTTGAAGACTTCAGTGTTTTTCTTTCTTTTTTTTTTTTTTTTTTGTTTAGTCTCGGCAATGCAGCGATAATCTGTTGGGCAACACTGCCACTGCTGGTCATTCAGTATAATCTGCAGATGGAAAAGTCCACTGTTAGTCAATTTACTATATGCAATACAACACAAATTGCTTTTTATAACTCAAACACATCAGTACAATAGAGTCTGCGTTAATGTGAAAATCCACAGCTCATTAGAAATGTGAAACTAAATTTGTGTTTTCAACCTCACATACTTCTCAAAATCCCATGCCGGATTTGCTAACACTCTCTAAGCTGTAGCACCTACATTAGGATACAGATACATAGATCTTATGGCCAGCCAAGTGGCGGGGTACCCTACTCACTGCATTTGTTTTAGGATATGGTACACCAGAGTTAATTAAGTCAGCTGATAAGTTGAGAGTGGAAGGGTAATGCTTCAGTTAGTGGGAATAATACAAACTGTGAATAGCATATGTTACCAGCATCATTTTAACCAAGGCCTACTAGTAAAGCAATAGTGAGGAAAAGACTATTATGATCGCCGCACATTCATACAAATCTATAAGTCTGAAAAAATGCCCTAACTTCTTTCATCTTAGTTTTCCGTTGGGCATCCTCTCTACCCTGCTACTCATTTAAATACCAAGATAAATGTATCCTATTGCTTGCTAGGCAATTGATTGGCCCTCCTGTCAGATGACATCCTGCAGTAGCTTTATGATGTCAGGGCACCACTGGAACAATTGTCCTTGGTAAGGGGGACACAGGAGGATGAGATCTCAGCAATTATGCACTCGGTCACTATCTGTAATTAGGACTGAAAGGCAAGCAGGAGGTGGAACGGTTAAGGACTGAACTAGTCAAAGCATTGGGGGCTTTTTCAACGTGGGATGGAGATACAAAAAGACAGATGATCCTTAACAATCCATCTTGAATATCAGAGCCCATCATACAGACTGCAGTGGAAGAGGTGAAAGCAGCTTACTTCCATGTGAAAGTTAGACTATGGCTCTAACGTAAGGTAATACATTCCAGCCTCAAAGGCAGTCATTTCCTCAGATGGTATATTGCTGCACCAGGATCTAAAGCAGGTTTTGGTAGCCTTGGAGGCAGCCAGACCTTTATTAACCATCATGACTAAAACAAAGTGATCCACATTACTTCCATCTTGACAGAAATGATATTCAAGCAAGAGTACCCCACTTGAAAGTAGTGAAGACATTCAGATGCTGTGAACGTCTTTTAATCGCCCAAAGGAAGGATTGTGAGTTTAACTTACCACATAAATTGGTAAAATGATGCAGTATGCTTGAAGACTTCAGTGTTTTTCTTTCTTTTTTTTTTTTTTTTTGTTTAGTCTCGGCAATGCAGCGATAATCTGTTGGGCAACACTGCCACTGCTGGTCATTCAGTATAATCTGCAGATGGAAAAGTCCACTGTTAGTCAATTTACTATATGCAATACAACACAAATTGCTTTTTATAACTCAAACACATCAGTACAATAGAGTCTGCGTTAATGTGAAAATCCACAGCTCATTAGAAATGTGAAACTAAATTTGTGTTTTCAACCTCACATACTTCTCAAAATCCCATGCCGGATTTGCTAACACTCTCTAAGCTGTAGCACCTACATTAGGATACAGATACATAGATCTTATGGCCAGCCAAGTGGCGGGGTACCCTACTCACTGCATTTGTTTTAGGATATGGTACACCAGAGTTAATTAAGTCAGCTGATAAGTTGAGAGTGGAAGGGTAATGCTTCAGTTAGTGGGAATAATACAAACTGTGAATAGCATATGTTACCAGCATCATTTTAACCAAGGCCTACTAGTAAAGCAATGGTGAGGAAAAGACTATTATGATCGCCGCACATTCATACAAATCTATAAGTCTGAAAAAATGCCCCAACTTCTTTCATCTTAGTTTTCAGTTGGGCATCCTCTCTACCCTGCTACTCATTTATATACCAAGATAAATGTATCCTATTGCTTGCTAGGCAATTGATTGGCCCTCCTGTCAGATGACATCCTGCAGTAGCTTTATGATGTCAGGGCACCACTGGAACAATTGTCCTTGGTAAGGGTGACACAGGAGGATGAGATCTCAGCAATTATGCACTCGGTCACTATCTGCAATTAGGACTGAAAGGCAAGCAGGAGGTGGAACGGTTAAGGACTGAATTAGTCAAAGCATTGGGGGCTTTTTCAACGTGGGATGGAGATACAAAAAGACAGATGATCCTTAACAATCCATCTTGAATATCAGAGCCCATCATACAGACTGCAGTGGAAGAGGTGAAAGCAGCTTACTTCCATGTGAAAGTTAGACTATGGCTCTAACGTAAGGTAATACATTCCAGCCTCAAAGGCAGTCATTTCCTCAGATGGTATATTGCTGCACCAGGATCTAAAGCAGGTTTTGGTAGCCTTGGAGGCAGCCAGACCTTTATTAACCATCATGACTAAAACAAAGTGATCCACATTACTTCCATCTTGACAGAAATGATATTCAAGCAAGAGTACCCCACTTGAAAGTAGTGAAGACATTCAGATGCTGTGAACGTCTTTTAATCGCCCAAAGGAATGATTGTGAGTTTAACTTACCACATAAATTGGTAAAATGATGCAGTATGCTTGAAGACTTCAGTGTTTTTCTTTCTTTTTTTTTTTTTTTTTTGTTTAGTCTCGGCAATGCAGCGATAATCTGTTGGGCAACACTGCCACTGCTGGTCATTCAGTATAATCTGCAGATGGAAAAGTCCACTGTTAGTCAATTTACTATATGCAATACAACACAAATTGCTTTTTATAACTCAAACACATCAGTACAATAGAGTCTGCGTTAATGTGAAAATCCACAGCTCATTAGAAATGTGAAACTAAATTTGTGTTTTCAACCTCACATACTTCTCAAAATCCCATGCCGGATTTGCTAACACTCTCTAAGCTGTAGCACCTACATTAGGATACAGATACATAGATCTTATGGCCAGCCAAGTGGCGGGGTACCCTACTCACTGCATTTGTTTTAGGATATGGTACACCAGAGTTAATTAAGTCAGCTGATAAGTTGAGAGTGGAAGGGTAATGCTTCAGTTAGTGGGAATAATACAAACTGTGAATAGCATATGTTACCAGCATCATTTTAACCAAGGCCTACTAGTAAAGCAATAGTGAGGAAAAGACTATTATGATCGCCGCACATTCATACAAATCTATAAGTCTGAAAAAATGCCCTAACTTCTTTCATCTTAGTTTTCCGTTGGGCATCCTCTCTACCCTGCTACTCATTTAAATACCAAGATAAATGTATCCTATTGCTTGCTAGGCAATTGATTGGCCCTCCTGTCAGATGACATCCTGCAGTAGCTTTATGATGTCAGGGCACCACTGGAACAATTGTCCTTGGTAAGGGGGACACAGGAGGATGAGATCTCAGCAATTATGCACTCGGTCACTATCTGTAATTAGGACTGAAAGGCAAGCAGGAGGTGGAACGGTTAAGGACTGAACTAGTCAAAGCATTGGGGGCTTTTTCAACGTGGGATGGAGATACAAAAAGACAGATGATCCTTAACAATCCATCTTGAATATCAGAGCCCATCATACAGACTGCAGTGGAAGAGGTGAAAGCAGCTTACTTCCATGTGAAAGTTAGACTATGGCTCTAACGTAAGGTAATACATTCCAGCCTCAAAGGCAGTCATTTCCTCAGATGGTATATTGCTGCACCAGGATCTAAAGCAGGTTTTGGTAGCCTTGGAGGCAGCCAGACCTTTATTAACCATCATGACTAAAACAAAGTGATCCACATTACTTCCATCTTGACAGAAATGATATTCAAGCAAGAGTACCCCACTTGAAAGTAGTGAAGACATTCAGATGCTGTGAACGTCTTTTAATCGCCCAAAGGAAGGATTGTGAGTTTAACTTACCACATAAATTGGTAAAATGATGCAGTATGCTTGAAGACTTCAGTGTTTTTCTTTCTTTTTTTTTTTTTTTTTGTTTAGTCTCGGCAATGCAGCGATAATCTGTTGGGCAACACTGCCACTGCTGGTCATTCAGTATAATCTGCAGATGGAAAAGTCCACTGTTAGTCAATTTACTATATGCAATACAACACAAATTGCTTTTTATAACTCAAACACATCAGTACAATAGAGTCTGCGTTAATGTGAAAATCCACAGCTCATTAGAAATGTGAAACTAAATTTGTGTTTTCAACCTCACATACTTCTCAAAATCCCATGCCGGATTTGCTAACACTCTCTAAGCTGTAGCACCTACATTAGGATACAGATACATAGATCTTATGGCCAGCCAAGTGGCGGGGTACCCTACTCACTGCATTTGTTTTAGGATATGGTACACCAGAGTTAATTAAGTCAGCTGATAAGTTGAGAGTGGAAGGGTAATGCTTCAGTTAGTGGGAATAATACAAACTGTGAATAGCATATGTTACCAGCATCATTTTAACCAAGGCCTACTAGTAAAGCAATGGTGAGGAAAAGACTATTATGATCGCCGCACATTCATACAAATCTATAAGTCTGAAAAAATGCCCCAACTTCTTTCATCTTAGTTTTCAGTTGGGCATCCTCTCTACCCTGCTACTCATTTATATACCAAGATAAATGTATCCTATTGCTTGCTAGGCAATTGATTGGCCCTCCTGTCAGATGACATCCTGCAGTAGCTTTATGATGTCAGGGCACCACTGGAACAATTGTCCTTGGTAAGGGTGACACAGGAGGATGAGATCTCAGCAATTATGCACTCGGTCACTATCTGCAATTAGGACTGAAAGGCAAGCAGGAGGTGGAACGGTTAAGGACTGAATTAGTCAAAGCATTGGGGGCTTTTTCAACGTGGGATGGAGATACAAAAAGACAGATGATCCTTAACAATCCATCTTGAATATCAGAGCCCATCATACAGACTGCAGTGGAAGAGGTGAAAGCAGCTTACTTCCATGTGAAAGTTAGACTATGGCTCTAACGTAAGGTAATACATTCCAGCCTCAAAGGCAGTCATTTCCTCAGATGGTATATTGCTGCACCAGGATCTAAAGCAGGTTTTGGTAGCCTTGGAGGCAGCCAGACCTTTATTAACCATCATGACTAAAACAAAGTGATCCACATTACTTCCATCTTGACAGAAATGATATTCAAGCAAGAGTACCCCACTTGAAAGTAGTGAAGACATTCAGATGCTGTGAACGTCTTTTAATCGCCCAAAGGAATGATTGTGAGTTTAACTTACCACATAAATTGGTAAAATGATACAGTATGCTTGAAGACTTCAGTGTTTTTATTTCTTTTTTTCTTTTTTGTTTAGTCTCGGCAATGCAGCGATAATCTGTTGGGCAACACTGCCACTGCTGGTCATTCAGTATAATCTGCAGATGGAAAAGTCCACTGTTGGTCAATTTACTATATGCAATACAACACAAATTGCTTTTTATAACTCAAACACATCAGTACAATAGAGTCTGCGTTAATGTGAAAATCCACAGCTCATTAGAAATGTGAAACTAAATTTGTGTTTTCAACCTCACATACTTCTCAAAATCCCATGCCGGATTTTCTAACACTCTCTAAGCTGTAGCACCTACATTAGGATACAGATACATAGATCTTATGGCCAGCCAAGTGGCGGGGTACCCTACTCACTGCATTTGTTTTAGGATATGGTACACCAGAGTTAATTAAGTCAGCTGATAAGTTGAGAGTGGAAGGGTAATGCTTCAGTTAGTGGGAATAATACAAACTGTGAATAGCATATGTTACCAGCATCATTTTAACCAAGGCCTACTAGTAAAGCAATAGTGAGGAAAAGACTATTATGATCGCCGCACATTCATACAAATCTATAAGTCTGAAAAAATGCCCTAACTTCTTTCATCTTAGTTTTCCGTTGGGCATCCTCTCTACCCTGCTACTCATTTAAATACCAAGATAAATGTATCCTATTGCTTGCTAGGCAATTGATTGGCCCTCCTGTCAGATGACATCCTGCAGTAGCTTTATGATGTCAGGGCACCACTGGAACAATTGTCCTTGGTAAGGGTGACACAGGAGGATGAGATCTCAGCAATTATGCACTCGGTCACTATCTGCAATTAGGACTGAAAGGCAAGCAGGAGGTGGAACGGTTAAGGACTGAACTAGTCAAAGCATTGGGGGCTTTTTCAACGTGGGATGGAGATACAAAAAGACAGATGATCCTTAACAATCCATCTTGAATATCAGAGCCCATCATACAGACTGCAGTGGAAGAGGTGAAAGCAGCTTACTTCCATGTGAAAGTTAGACTATGGCTCTAACGTAAGGTAATACATTCCAGCCTCAAAGGCAGTCATTTCCTCAGATGGTATATTGCTGCACCAGGATCTAAAGCAGGTTTTGGTAGCCTTGGAGGCAGCCAGACCTTTATTAACCATCATGACTAAAACAAAGTGATCCACATTACTTCCATCTTGACAGAAATGATATTCAAGCAAGAGTACCCCACTTGAAAGTAGTGAAGACATTCAGATGCTGTGAACGTCTTTTAATCGCCCAAAGGAATGATTGTGAGTTTAACTTACCACATAAATTGGTAAAATGATGCAGTATGCTTGAAGACTTCAGTGTTTTTATTTCTTTTTTTCTTTTTTGTTTAGTCTCGGCAATGCAGCGATAATCTGTTGGGCAACACTGCCACTGCTGGTCATTCAGTATAATCTGCAGATGGAAAAGTCCACTGTTAGTCAATTTACTATATGCAATACAACACAAATTGCTTTTTATAACTCAAACACATCAGTACAATAGAGTCTGCGTTAATGTGAAAATCCACAGCTCATTAGAAATGTGAAACTAAATTTGTGTTTTCAACCTCACATACTTCTCAAAATCCCATGCCGGATTTGCTAACACTCTCTAAGCTGTAGCACCTACATTAGGATACAGATACATAGATCTTATGGCCAGCCAAGTGGCGGGGTACCCTACTCACTGCATTTGTTTTAGGATATGGTACACCAGAGTTAATTAAGTCAGCTGATAAGTTGAGAGTGGAAGGGTAATGCTTCAGTTAGTGGGAATAATACAAACTGTGAATAGCATATGTTACCAGCATCATTTTAACCAAGGCCTACTAGTAAAGCAATGGTGAGGAAAAGACTATTATGATCGCCGCACATTCATACAAATCTATAAGTCTGAAAAAATGCCCCAACTTCTTTCATCTTAGTTTTCAGTTGGGCATCCTCTCTACCCTGCTACTCATTTATATACCAAGATAAATGTATCCTATTGCTTGCTAGGCAATTGATTGGCCCTCCTGTCAGATGACATCCTGCAGTAGCTTTATGATGTCAGGGCACCACTGGAACAATTGTCCTTGGTAAGGGTGACACAGGAGGATGAGATCTCAGCAATTATGCACTCGGTCACTATCTGCAATTAGGACTGAAAGGCAAGCAGGAGGTGGAACGGTTAAGGACTGAATTAGTCAAAGCATTGGGGGCTTTTTCAACGTGGGATGGAGATACAAAAAGACAGATGATCCTTAACAATCCATCTTGAATATCAGAGCCCATCATACAGACTGCAGTGGAAGAGGTGAAAGCAGCTTACTTCCATGTGAAAGTTAGACTATGGCTCTAACGTAAGGTAATACATTCCAGCCTCAAAGGCAGTCATTTCCTCAGATGGTATATTGCTGCACCAGGATCTAAAGCGGGTTTTGGTAGCCTTGGAGGCAGCCAGACCTTTATTAACCATCATGACTAAAACAAAGTGATCCACATTACTTCCATCTTGACAGAAATGATATTCAAGCAAGAGTACCCCACTTGAAAGTAGTGAAGACATTCAGATGCTGTGAACGTCTTTTAATCGCCCAAAGGAATGATTGTGAGTTTAACTTACCACATAAATTGGTAAAATGATACAGTATGCTTGAAGACTTCAGTGTTTTTATTTCTTTTTTTCTTTTTTGTTTAGTCTCGGCAATGCAGCGATAATCTGTTGGGCAACACTGCCACTGCTGGTCATTCAGTATAATCTGCAGATGGAAAAGTCCACTGTTAGTCAATTTACTATATGCAATACAACACAAATTGCTTTTTATAACTCAAACACATCAGTACAATAGAGTCTGCGTTAATGTGAAAATCCACAGCTCATTAGAAATGTGAAACTAAATTTGTGTTTTCAACCTCACATACTTCTCAAAATCCCATGCCGGATTTTCTAACACTCTCTAAGCTGTAGCACCTACATTAGGATACAGATACATAGATCTTATGGCCAGCCAAGTGGCGGGGTACCCTACTCACTGCATTTGTTTTAGGATATGGTACACCAGAGTTAATTAAGTCAGCTGATAAGTTGAGAGTGGAAGGGTAATGCTTCAGTTAGTGGGAATAATACAAACTGTGAATAGCATATGTTACCAGCATCATTTTAACCAAGGCCTACTAGTAAAGCAATGGTGAGGAAAAGACTATTATGATCGCCGCACATTCATACAAATCTATAAGTCTGAAAAAATGCCCCAACTTCTTTCATCTTAGTTTTCAGTTGGGCATCCTCTCTACCCTGCTACTCATTTATATACCAAGATAAATGTATCCTATTGCTTGCTAGGCAATTGATTGGCCCTCCTGTCAGATGACATCCTGCAGTAGCTTTATGATGTCAGGGCACCACTGGAACAATTGTCCTTGGTAAGGGTGACACAGGAGGATGAGATCTCAGCAATTATGCACTCGGTCACTATCTGCAATTAGGACTGAAAGGCAAGCAGGAGGTGGAACGGTTAAGGACTGAACTAGTCAAAGCATTGGGGGCTTTTTCAACGTGGGATGGAGATACAAAAAGACAGATGATCCTTAACAATCCATCTTGAATATCAGAGCCCATCATACAGACTGCAGTGGAAGAGGTGAAAGCAGCTTACTTCCATGTGAAAGTTAGACTATGGCTCTAACGTAAGGTAATACATTCCAGCCTCAAAGGCAGTCATTTCCTCAGATGGTATATTGCTGCACCAGGATCTAAAGCGGGTTTTGGTAGCCTTGGAGGCAGCCAGACCTTTATTAACCATCATGACTAAAACAAAGTGATCCACATTACTTCCATCTTGACAGAAATGATATTCAAGCAAGAGTACCCCACTTGAAAGTAGTGAAGACATTCAGATGCTGTGAACGTCTTTTAATCGCCCAAAGGAATGATTGTGAGTTTAACTTACCACATAAATTGGTAAAATGATACAGTATGCTTGAAGACTTCAGTGTTTTTATTTCTTTTTTTCTTTTTTGTTTAGTCTCGGCAATGCAGCGATAATCTGTTGGGCAACACTGCCACTGCTGGTCATTCAGTATAATCTGCAGATGGAAAAGTCCACTGTTAGTCAATTTACTATATGCAATACAACACAAATTGCTTTTTATAACTCAAACACATCAGTACAATAGAGTCTGCGTTAATGTGAAAATCCACAGCTCATTAGAAATGTGAAACTAAATTTGTGTTTTCAACCTCACATACTTCTCAAAATCCCATGCCGGATTTTCTAACACTCTCTAAGCTGTAGCACCTACATTAGGATACAGATACATAGATCTTATGGCCAGCCAAGTGGCGGGGTACCCTACTCACTGCATTTGTTTTAGGATATGGTACACCAGAGTTAATTAAGTCAGCTGATAAGTTGAGAGTGGAAGGGTAATGCTTCAGTTAGTGGGAATAATACAAACTGTGAATAGCATATGTTACCAGCATCATTTTAACCAAGGCCTACTAGTAAAGCAATGGTGAGGAAAAGACTATTATGATCGCCGCACATTCATACAAATCTATAAGTCTGAAAAAATGCCCCAACTTCTTTCATCTTAGTTTTCAGTTGGGCATCCTCTCTACCCTGCTACTCATTTATATACCAAGATAAATGTATCCTATTGCTTGCTAGGCAATTGATTGGCCCTCCTGTCAGATGACATCCTGCAGTAGCTTTATGATGTCAGGGCACCACTGGAACAATTGTCCTTGGTAAGGGTGACACAGGAGGATGAGATCTCAGCAATTATGCACTCGGTCACTATCTGCAATTAGGACTGAAAGGCAAGCAGGAGGTGGAACGGTTAAGGACTGAATTAGTCAAAGCATTGGGGGCTTTTTCAACGTGGGATGGAGATACAAAAAGACAGATGATCCTTAACAATCCATCTTGAATATCAGAGCCCATCATACAGACTGCAGTGGAAGAGGTGAAAGCAGCTTACTTCCATGTGAAAGTTAGACTATGGCTCTAACGTAAGGTAATACATTCCAGCCTCAAAGGCAGTCATTTCCTCAGATGGTATATTGCTGCACCAGGATCTAAAGCAGGTTTTGGTAGCCTTGGAGGCAGCCAGACCTTTATTAACCATCATGACTAAAACAAAGTGATCCACATTACTTCCATCTTGACAGAAATGATATTCAAGCAAGAGTACCCCACTTGAAAGTAGTGAAGACATTCAGATGCTGTGAACGTCTTTTAATCGCCCAAAGGAATGATTGTGAGTTTAACTTACCACATAAATTGGTAAAATGATACAGTATGCTTGAAGACTTCAGTGTTTTTATTTCTTTTTTTCTTTTTTGTTTAGTCTCGGCAATGCAGCGATAATCTGTTGGGCAACACTGCCACTGCTGGTCATTCAGTATAATCTGCAGATGGAAAAGTCCACTGTTAGTCAATTTACTATATGCAATACAACACAAATTGCTTTTTATAACTCAAACACATCAGTACAATAGAGTCTGCGTTAATGTGAAAATCCACAGCTCATTAGAAATGTGAAACTAAATTTGTGTTTTCAACCTCACATACTTCTCAAAATCCCATGCCGGATTTTCTAACACTCTCTAAGCTGTAGCACCTACATTAGGATACAGATACATAGATCTTATGGCCAGCCAAGTGGCGGGGTACCCTACTCACTGCATTTGTTTTAGGATATGGTACACCAGAGTTAATTAAGTCAGCTGATAAGTTGAGAGTGGAAGGGTAATGCTTCAGTTAGTGGGAATAATACAAACTGTGAATAGCATATGTTACCAGCATCATTTTAACCAAGGCCTACTAGTAAAGCAATGGTGAGGAAAAGACTATTATGATCGCCGCACATTCATACAAATCTATAAGTCTGAAAAAATGCCCCAACTTCTTTCATCTTAGTTTTCAGTTGGGCATCCTCTCTACCCTGCTACTCATTTATATACCAAGATAAATGTATCCTATTGCTTGCTAGGCAATTGATTGGCCCTCCTGTCAGATGACATCCTGCAGTAGCTTTATGATGTCAGGGCACCACTGGAACAATTGTCCTTGGTAAGGGTGACACAGGAGGATGAGATCTCAGCAATTATGCACTCGGTCACTATCTGCAATTAGGACTGAAAGGCAAGCAGGAGGTGGAACGGTTAAGGACTGAACTAGTCAAAGCATTGGGGGCTTTTTCAACGTGGGATGGAGATACAAAAAGACAGATGATCCTTAACAATCCATCTTGAATATCAGAGCCCATCATACAGACTGCAGTGGAAGAGGTGAAAGCAGCTTACTTCCATGTGAAAGTTAGACTATGGCTCTAACGTAAGGTAATACATTCCAGCCTCAAAGGCAGTCATTTCCTCAGATGGTATATTGCTGCACCAGGATCTAAAGCAGGTTTTGGTAGCCTTGGAGGCAGCCAGACCTTTATTAACCATCATGACTAAAACAAAGTGATCCACATTACTTCCATCTTGACAGAAATGATATTCAAGCAAGAGTACCCCACTTGAAAGTAGTGAAGACATTCAGATGCTGTGAACGTCTTTTAATCGCCCAAAGGAAGGATTGTGAGTTTAACTTACCACATAAATTGGTAAAATGATGCAGTATGCTTGAAGACTTCAGTGTTTTTCTTTCTTTTTTTTTTTTTTTTTGTTTAGTCTCGGCAATGCAGCGATAATCTGTTGGGCAACACTGCCACTGCTGGTCATTCAGTATAATCTGCAGATGGAAAAGTCCACTGTTAGTCAATTTACTATATGCAATACAACACAAATTGCTTTTTATAACTCAAACACATCAGTACAATAGAGTCTGCGTTAATGTGAAAATCCACAGCTCATTAGAAATGTGAAACTAAATTTGTGTTTTCAACCTCACATACTTCTCAAAATCCCATGCCGGATTTGCTAACACTCTCTAAGCTGTAGCACCTACATTAGGATACAGATACATAGATCTTATGGCCAGCCAAGTGGCGGGGTACCCTACTCACTGCATTTGTTTTAGGATATGGTACACCAGAGTTAATTAAGTCAGCTGATAAGTTGAGAGTGGAAGGGTAATGCTTCAGTTAGTGGGAATAATACAAACTGTGAATAGCATATGTTACCAGCATCATTTTAACCAAGGCCTACTAGTAAAGCAATGGTGAGGAAAAGACTATTATGATCGCCGCACATTCATACAAATCTATAAGTCTGAAAAAATGCCCCAACTTCTTTCATCTTAGTTTTCAGTTGGGCATCCTCTCTACCCTGCTACTCATTTATATACCAAGATAAATGTATCCTATTGCTTGCTAGGCAATTGATTGGCCCTCCTGTCAGATGACATCCTGCAGTAGCTTTATGATGTCAGGGCACCACTGGAACAATTGTCCTTGGTAAGGGTGACACAGGAGGATGAGATCTCAGCAATTATGCACTCGGTCACTATCTGCAATTAGGACTGAAAGGCAAGCAGGAGGTGGAACGGTTAAGGACTGAATTAGTCAAAGCATTGGGGGCTTTTTCAACGTGGGATGGAGATACAAAAAGACAGATGATCCTTAACAATCCATCTTGAATATCAGAGCCCATCATACAGACTGCAGTGGAAGAGGTGAAAGCAGCTTACTTCCATGTGAAAGTTAGACTATGGCTCTAACGTAAGGTAATACATTCCAGCCTCAAAGGCAGTCATTTCCTCAGATGGTATATTGCTGCACCAGGATCTAAAGCAGGTTTTGGTAGCCTTGGAGGCAGCCAGACCTTTATTAACCATCATGACTAAAACAAAGTGATCCACATTACTTCCATCTTGACAGAAATGATATTCAAGCAAGAGTACCCCACTTGAAAGTAGTGAAGACATTCAGATGCTGTGAACGTCTTTTAATCGCCCAAAGGAATGATTGTGAGTTTAACTTACCACATAAATTGGTAAAATGATACAGTATGCTTGAAGACTTCAGTGTTTTTATTTCTTTTTTTCTTTTTTGTTTAGTCTCGGCAATGCAGCGATAATCTGTTGGGCAACACTGCCACTGCTGGTCATTCAGTATAATCTGCAGATGGAAAAGTCCACTGTTAGTCAATTTACTATATGCAATACAACACAAATTGCTTTTTATAACTCAAACACATCAGTACAATAGAGTCTGCGTTAATGTGAAAATCCACAGCTCATTAGAAATGTGAAACTAAATTTGTGTTTTCAACCTCACATACTTCTCAAAATCCCATGCCGGATTTTCTAACACTCTCTAAGCTGTAGCACCTACATTAGGATACAGATACATAGATCTTATGGCCAGCCAAGTGGCGGGGTACCCTACTCACTGCATTTGTTTTAGGATATGGTACACCAGAGTTAATTAAGTCAGCTGATAAGTTGAGAGTGGAAGGGTAATGCTTCAGTTAGTGGGAATAATACAAACTGTGAATAGCATATGTTACCAGCATCATTTTAACCAAGGCCTACTAGTAAAGCAATGGTGAGGAAAAGACTATTATGATCGCCGCACATTCATACAAATCTATAAGTCTGAAAAAATGCCCCAACTTCTTTCATCTTAGTTTTCAGTTGGGCATCCTCTCTACCCTGCTACTCATTTATATACCAAGATAAATGTATCCTATTGCTTGCTAGGCAATTGATTGGCCCTCCTGTCAGATGACATCCTGCAGTAGCTTTATGATGTCAGGGCACCACTGGAACAATTGTCCTTGGTAAGGGTGACACAGGAGGATGAGATCTCAGCAATTATGCACTCGGTCACTATCTGCAATTAGGACTGAAAGGCAAGCAGGAGGTGGAACGGTTAAGGACTGAACTAGTCAAAGCATTGGGGGCTTTTTCAACGTGGGATGGAGATACAAAAAGACAGATGATCCTTAACAATCCATCTTGAATATCAGAGCCCATCATACAGACTGCAGTGGAAGAGGTGAAAGCAGCTTACTTCCATGTGAAAGTTAGACTATGGCTCTAACGTAAGGTAATACATTCCAGCCTCAAAGGCAGTCATTTCCTCAGATGGTATATTGCTGCACCAGGATCTAAAGCAGGTTTTGGTAGCCTTGGAGGCAGCCAGACCTTTATTAACCATCATGACTAAAACAAAGTGATCCACATTACTTCCATCTTGACAGAAATGATATTCAAGCAAGAGTACCCCACTTGAAAGTAGTGAAGACATTCAGATGCTGTGAACGTCTTTTAATCGCCCAAAGGAATGATTGTGAGTTTAACTTACCACATAAATTGGTAAAATGATGCAGTATGCTTGAAGACTTCAGTGTTTTTCTTTCTTTTTTTTTTTTTTTTTGTTTAGTCTCGGCAATGCAGCGATAATCTGTTGGGCAACACTGCCACTGCTGGTCATTCAGTATAATCTGCAGATGGAAAAGTCCACTGTTAGTCAATTTACTATATGCAATACAACACAAATTGCTTTTTATAACTCAAACACATCAGTACAATAGAGTCTGCGTTAATGTGAAAATCCACAGCTCATTAGAAATGTGAAACTAAATTTGTGTTTTCAACCTCACATACTTCTCAAAATCCCATGCCGGATTTGCTAACACTCTCTAAGCTGTAGCACCTACATTAGGATACAGATACATAGATCTTATGGCCAGCCAAGTGGCGGGGTACCCTACTCACTGCATTTGTTTTAGGATATGGTACACCAGAGTTAATTAAGTCAGCTGATAAGTTGAGAGTGGAAGGGTAATGCTTCAGTTAGTGGGAATAATACAAACTGTGAATAGCATATGTTACCAGCATCATTTTAACCAAGGCCTACTAGTAAAGCAATGGTGAGGAAAAGACTATTATGATCGCCGCACATTCATACAAATCTATAAGTCTGAAAAAATGCCCCAACTTCTTTCATCTTAGTTTTCAGTTGGGCATCCTCTCTACCCTGCTACTCATTTATATACCAAGATAAATGTATCCTATTGCTTGCTAGGCAATTGATTGGCCCTCCTGTCAGATGACATCCTGCAGTAGCTTTATGATGTCAGGGCACCACTGGAACAATTGTCCTTGGTAAGGGTGACACAGGAGGATGAGATCTCAGCAATTATGCACTCGGTCACTATCTGCAATTAGGACTGAAAGGCAAGCAGGAGGTGGAACGGTTAAGGACTGAATTAGTCAAAGCATTGGGGGCTTTTTCAACGTGGGATGGAGATACAAAAAGACAGATGATCCTTAACAATCCATCTTGAATATCAGAGCCCATCATACAGACTGCAGTGGAAGAGGTGAAAGCAGCTTACTTCCATGTGAAAGTTAGACTATGGCTCTAACGTAAGGTAATACATTCCAGCCTCAAAGGCAGTCATTTCCTCAGATGGTATATTGCTGCACCAGGATCTAAAGCAGGTTTTGGTAGCCTTGGAGGCAGCCAGACCTTTATTAACCATCATGACTAAAACAAAGTGATCCACATTACTTCCATCTTGACAGAAATGATATTCAAGCAAGAGTACCCCACTTGAAAGTAGTGAAGACATTCAGATGCTGTGAACGTCTTTTAATCGCCCAAAGGAATGATTGTGAGTTTAACTTACCACATAAATTGGTAAAATGATACAGTATGCTTGAAGACTTCAGTGTTTTTATTTCTTTTTTTCTTTTTTGTTTAGTCTCGGCAATGCAGCGATAATCTGTTGGGCAACACTGCCACTGCTGGTCATTCAGTATAATCTGCAGATGGAAAAGTCCACTGTTAGTCAATTTACTATATGCAATACAACACAAATTGCTTTTTATAACTCAAACACATCAGTACAATAGAGTCTGCGTTAATGTGAAAATCCACAGCTCATTAGAAATGTGAAACTAAATTTGTGTTTTCAACCTCACATACTTCTCAAAATCCCATGCCGGATTTTCTAACACTCTCTAAGCTGTAGCACCTACATTAGGATACAGATACATAGATCTTATGGCCAGCCAAGTGGCGGGGTACCCTACTCACTGCATTTGTTTTAGGATATGGTACACCAGAGTTAATTAAGTCAGCTGATAAGTTGAGAGTGGAAGGGTAATGCTTCAGTTAGTGGGAATAATACAAACTGTGAATAGCATATGTTACCAGCATCCTTTTAACCAAGGCCTACTAGTAAAGCAATGGTGAGGAAAAGACTATTATGATCGCCGCACATTCATACAAATCTATAAGTCTGAAAAAATGCCCCAACTTCTTTCATCTTAGTTTTCAGTTGGGCATCCTCTCTACCCTGCTACTCATTTATATACCAAGATAAATGTATCCTATTGCTTGCTAGGCAATTGATTGGCCCTCCTGTCAGATGACATCCTGCAGTAGCTTTATGATGTCAGGGCACCACTGGAACAATTGTCCTTGGTAAGGGTGACACAGGAGGATGAGATCTCAGCAATTATGCACTCGGTCACTATCTGCAATTAGGACTGAAAGGCAAGCAGGAGGTGGAACGGTTAAGGACTGAACTAGTCAAAGCATTGGGGGCTTTTTCAACGTGGGATGGAGATACAAAAAGACAGATGATCCTTAACAATCCATCTTGAATATCAGAGCCCATCATACAGACTGCAGTGGAAGAGGTGAAAGCAGCTTACTTCCATGTGAAAGTTAGACTATGGCTCTAACGTAAGGTAATACATTCCAGCCTCAAAGGCAGTCATTTCCTCAGATGGTATATTGCTGCACCAGGATCTAAAGCAGGTTTTGGTAGCCTTGGAGGCAGCCAGACCTTTATTAACCATCATGACTAAAACAAAGTGATCCACATTACTTCCATCTTGACAGAAATGATATTCAAGCAAGAGTACCCCACTTGAAAGTAGTGAAGACATTCAGATGCTGTGAACGTCTTTTAATCGCCCAAAGGAATGATTGTGAGTTTAACTTACCACATAAATTGGTAAAATGATGCAGTATGCTTGAAGACTTCAGTGTTTTTCTTTCTTTTTTTTTTTTTTTTTGTTTAGTCTCGGCAATGCAGCGATAATCTGTTGGGCAACACTGCCACTGCTGGTCATTCAGTATAATCTGCAGATGGAAAAGTCCACTGTTAGTCAATTTACTATATGCAATACAACACAAATTGCTTTTTATAACTCAAACACATCAGTACAATAGAGTCTGCGTTAATGTGAAAATCCACAGCTCATTAGAAATGTGAAACTAAATTTGTGTTTTCAACCTCACATACTTCTCAAAATCCCATGCCGGATTTGCTAACACTCTCTAAGCTGTAGCACCTACATTAGGATACAGATACATAGATCTTATGGCCAGCCAAGTGGCGGGGTACCCTACTCACTGCATTTGTTTTAGGATATGGTACACCAGAGTTAATTAAGTCAGCTGATAAGTTGAGAGTGGAAGGGTAATGCTTCAGTTAGTGGGAATAATACAAACTGTGAATAGCATATGTTACCAGCATCATTTTAACCAAGGCCTACTAGTAAAGCAATAGTGAGGAAAAGACTATTATGATCGCCGCACATTCATACAAATCTATAAGTCTGAAAAAATGCCCTAACTTCTTTCATCTTAGTTTTCCGTTGGGCATCCTCTCTACCCTGCTACTCATTTAAATACCAAGATAAATGTATCCTATTGCTTGCTAGGCAATTGATTGGCCCTCCTGTCAGATGACATCCTGCAGTAGCTTTATGATGTCAGGGCACCACTGGAACAATTGTCCTTGGTAAGGGTGACACAGGAGGATGAGATCTCAGCAATTATGCACTCGGTCACTATCTGCAATTAGGACTGAAAGGCAAGCAGGAGGTGGAACGGTTAAGGACTGAACTAGTCAAAGCATTGGGGGCTTTTTCAACGTGGGATGGAGATACAAAAAGACAGATGATCCTTAACAATCCATCTTGAATATCAGAGCCCATCATACAGACTGCAGTGGAAGAGGTGAAAGCAGCTTACTTCCATGTGAAAGTTAGACTATGGCTCTAACGTAAGGTAATACATTCCAGCCTCAAAGGCAGTCATTTCCTCAGATGGTATATTGCTGCACCAGGATCTAAAGCAGGTTTTGGTAGCCTTGGAGGCAGCCAGACCTTTATTAACCATCATGACTAAAACAAAGTGATCCACATTACTTCCATCTTGACAGAAATGATATTCAAGCAAGAGTACCCCACTTGAAAGTAGTGAAGACATTCAGATGCTGTGAACGTCTTTTAATCGCCCAAAGGAATGATTGTGAGTTTAACTTACCACATAAATTGGTAAAATGATGCAGTATGCTTGAAGACTTCATGTTTTTCTTTCTTTTTTTTTTTTTTTTTGTTTAGTCTCGGCAATGCAGCGATAATCTGTTGGGCAACACTGCCACTGCTGGTCATTCAGTATAATCTGCAGATGGAAAAGTCCACTGTTAGTCAATTTACTATATGCAATACAACACAAATTGCTTTTTATAACTCAAACACATCAGTACAATAGAGTCTGCGTTAATGTGAAAATCCACAGCTCATTAGAAATGTGAAACTAAATTTGTGTTTTCAACCTCACATACTTCTCAAAATCCCATGCCGGATTTGCTAACACTCTCTAAGCTGTAGCACCTATATTAGGATACAGATACATAGATCTTATGGCCAGCCAAGTGGCGGGGTACCCTACTCACTGCATTTGTTTTAGGATATGGTACACCAGAGTTAATTAAGTCAGCTGATAAGTTGAGAGTGGAAGGGTAATGCTTCAGTTAGTGGGAATAATAAAAACTGTGAATAGCATATGTTACCAGCATCATTTTAACCAAGGCCTACTAGTAAAGCAATGGTGAGGAAAAGACTATTATGATCGCCGCACATTCATACAAATCTATAAGTCTGAAAAAATGCCCCAACTTCTTTCATCTTAGTTTTCAGTTGGGCATCCTCTCTACCCTGCTACTCATTTATATACCAAGATAAATGTATCCTATTGCTTGCTAGGCAATTGATTGGCCCTCCTGTCAGATGACATCCTGCAGTAGCTTTATGATGTCAGGGCACCACTGGAACAATTGTCCTTGGTAAGGGTGACACAGGAGGATGAGATCTCAGCAATTATGCACTCGGTCACTATCTGCAATTAGGACTGAAAGGCAAGCAGGAGGTGGAACGGTTAAGGACTGAATTAGTCAAAGCATTGGGGGCTTTTTCAACGTGGGATGGAGATACAAAAAGACAGATGATCCTTAACAATCCATCTTGAATATCAGAGCCCATCATACAGACTGCAGTGGAAGAGGTGAAAGCAGCTTACTTCCATGTGAAAGTTAGACTATGGCTCTAACGTAAGGTAATACATTCCAGCCTCAAAGGCAGTCATTTCCTCAGATGGTATATTGCTGCACCAGGATCTAAAGCAGGTTTTGGTAGCCTTGGAGGCAGCCAGACCTTTATTAACCATCATGACTAAAACAAAGTGATCCACATTACTTCCATCTTGACAGAAATGATATTCAAGCAAGAGTACCCCACTTGAAAGTAGTGAAGACATTCAGATGCTGTGAACGTCTTTTAATGCCCAAAGGAATGATTGTGAGTTTAACTTACCACATAAATTGGTAAAATGATACAGTATGCTTGAAGACTTCAGTGTTTTTATTTCTTTTTTTCTTTTTTGTTTAGTCTCGGCAATGCAGCGATAATCTGTTGGGCAACACTGCCACTGCTGGTCATTCAGTATAATCTGCAGATGGAAAAGTCCACTGTTAGTCAATTTACTATATGCAATACAACACAAATTGCTTTTTATAACTCAAACACATCAGTACAATAGAGTCTGCGTTAATGTGAAAATCCACAGCTCATTAGAAATGTGAAACTAAATTTGTGTTTTCAACCTCACATACTTCTCAAAATCCCATGCCGGATTTGCTAACACTCTCTAAGCTGTAGCACCTACATTAGGATACAGATACATAGATCTTATGGCCAGCCAAGTGGCGGGGTACCCTACTCACTGCATTTGTTTTAGGATATGGTACACCAGAGTTAATTAAGTCAGCTGATAAGTTGAGTGGAAGGGTAATGCTTCAGTTAGTGGGAATAATACAAACTGTGAATAGCATATGTTACCAGCATCATTTTAACCAAGGCCTACTAGTAAAGCAATAGTGAGGAAAAGACTATTATGATCGCCGCACATTCATACAAATCTATAAGTCTGAAAAAATGCCCCAACTTCTTTCATCTTAGTTTTCCGTTGGGCATCCTCTCTACCCTGCTACTCATTTAAATACCAAGATAAATGTATCCTATTGCTTGCTAGGCAATTGATTGGCCCTCCTGTCAGATGACATCCTGCAGTAGCTTTATGATGTCAGGGCACCACTGGAACAATTGTCCTTGGTAAGGGTGACACAGGAGGATGAGATCTCAGCAATTATGCACTCGGTCACTATCTGCAATTAGGACTGAAAGGCAAGCAGGAGGTGGAACGGTTAAGGACTGAATTAGTCAAAGCATTGGGGGCTTTTTCAACGTGGGATGGAGATACAAAAAGACAGATGATCCTTAACAATCCATCTTGAATATCAGAGCCCATCATACAGACTGCAGTGGAAGAGGTGAAAGCAGCTTACTTCCATGTGAAAGTTAGACTATGGCTCTAACGTAAGGTAATACATTCCAGCCTCAAAGGCAGTCATTTCCTCAGATGGTATATTGCTGCACCAGGATCTAAAGCAGGTTTTGGTAGCCTTGGAGGCAGCCAGACCTTTATTAACCATCATGACTAAAACAAAGTGATCCACATTACTTCCATCTTGACAGAAATGATATTCAAGCAAGAGTACCCCACTTGAAAGTAGTGAAGACATTCAGATGCTGTGAACGTCTTTTAATCGCCCAAAGGAATGATTGTGAGTTTAACTTACCACATAAATTGGTAAAATGATGCAGTATGCTTGAAGACTTGAGTGTTTTTCTTTCTTTTTTTTTTTTTTGTTTAGTCTCGGCAATGCAGCGATAATCTGTTGGGCAACACTGCCACTGCTGGTCATTCAGTATAATCTGCAGATGGAAAAGTCCACTGTTAGTCAATTTACTATATGCAATACAACACAAATTGCTTTTTATAACTCAAACACATCAGTACAATAGAGTCTGCGTTAATGTGAAAATCCACAGCTCATTAGAAATGTGAAACTAAATTTGTGTTTTCAACCTCACATACTTCTCAAAATCCCATGCCGGATTTGCTAACACTCTCTAAGCTGTAGCACCTACATTAGGATACAGATACATAGATCTTATGGCCAGCCAAGTGGCGGGGTACCCTACTCACTGCATTTGTTTTAGGATATGGTACACCAGAGTTAATTAAGTCAGCTGATAAGTTGAGAGTGGAAGGGTAATGCTTCAGTTAGTGGGAATAATACAAACTGTGAATAGCATATGTTACCAGCATCATTTTAACCAAGGCCTACTAGTAAAGCAATGGTGAGGAAAAGACTATTATGATCGCCGCACATTCATACAAATCTATAAGTCTGAAAAAATGCCCCAACTTCTTTCATCTTAGTTTTCAGTTGGGCATCCTCTCTACCCTGCTACTCATTTATATACCAAGATAAATGTATCCTATTGCTTGCTAGGCAATTGATTGGCCCTCCTGTCAGATGACATCCTGCAGTAGCTTTATGATGTCAGGGCACCACTGGAACAATTGTCCTTGGTAAGGGTGACACAGGAGGATGAGATCTCAGCAATTATGCACTCGGTCACTATCTGCAATTAGGACTGAAAGGCAAGCAGGAGGTGGAACGGTTAAGGACTGAATTAGTCAAAGCATTGGGGGCTTTTTCAACGTGGGATGGAGATACAAAAAGACAGATGATCCTTAACAATCCATCTTGAATATCAGAGCCCATCATACAGACTGCAGTGGAAGAGGTGAAAGCAGCTTACTTCCATGTGAAAGTTAGACTATGGCTCTAACGTAAGGTAATACATTCCAGCCTCAAAGGCAGTCATTTCCTCAGATGGTATATTGCTGCACCAGGATCTAAAGCAGGTTTTGGTAGCCTTGGAGGCAGCCAGACCTTTATTAACCATCATGACTAAAACAAAGTGATCCACATTACTTCCATCTTGACAGAAATGATATTCAAGCAAGAGTACCCCACTTGAAAGTAGTGAAGACATTCAGATGCTGTGAACGTCTTTTAATCGCCCAAAGGAATGATTGTGAGTTTAACTTACCACATAAATTGGTAAAATGATACAGTATGCTTGAAGACTTCAGTGTTTTTATTTCTTTTTTTCTTTTTTGTTTAGTCTCGGCAATGCAGCGATAATCTGTTGGGCAACACTGCCACTGCTGGTCATTCAGTATAATCTGCAGATGGAAAAGTCCACTGTTAGTCAATTTACTATATGCAATACAACACAAATTGCTTTTTATAACTCAAACACATCAGTACAATAGAGTCTGCGTTAATGTGAAAATCCACAGCTCATTAGAAATGTGAAACTAAATTTGTGTTTTCAACCTCACATACTTCTCAAAATCCCATGCCGGATTTTCTAACACTCTCTAAGCTGTAGCACCTACATTAGGATACAGATACATAGATCTTATGGCCAGCCAAGTGGCGGGGTACCCTACTCACTGCATTTGTTTTAGGATATGGTACACCAGAGTTAATTAAGTCAGCTGATAAGTTGAGAGTGGAAGGGTAATGCTTCAGTTAGTGGGAATAATACAAACTGTGAATAGCATATGTTACCAGCATCATTTTAACCAAGGCCTACTAGTAAAGCAATAGTGAGGAAAAGACTATTATGATCGCCGCACATTCATACAAATCTATAAGTCTGAAAAAATGCCCCAACTTCTTTCATCTTAGTTTTCCGTTGGGCATCCTCTCTACCCTGCTACTCATTTAAATACCAAGATAAATGTATCCTATTGCTTGCTAGGCAATTGATTGGCCCTCCTGTCAGATGACATCCTGCAGTAGCTTTATGATGTCAGGGCACCACTGGAACAATTGTCCTTGGTAAGGGGGACACAGGAGGATGAGATCTCAGCAATTATGCACTCGGTCACTATCTGCAATTAGGACTGAAAGGCAAGCAGGAGGTGGAACGGTTAAGGACTGAACTAGTCAAAGCATTGGGGGCTTTTTCAACGTGGGATGGAGATACAAAAAGACAGATGATCCTTAACAATCCATCTTGAATATCAGAGCCCATCATACAGACTGCAGTGGAAGAGGTGAAAGCAGCTTACTTCCATGTGAAAGTTAGACTATGGCTCTAACGTAAGGTAATACATTCCAGCCTCAAAGGCAGTCATTTCCTCAGATGGTATATTGCTGCACCAGGATCTAAAGCAGGTTTTGGTAGCCTTGGAGGCAGCCAGACCTTTATTAACCATCATGACTAAAACAAAGTGATCCACATTACTTCCATCTTGACAGAAATGATATTCAAGCAAGAGTACCCCACTTGAAAGTAGTGAAGACATTCAGATGCTGTGAACGTCTTTTAATCGCCCAAAGGAAGGATTGTGAGTTTAACTTACCACATAAATTGGTAAAATGATGCAGTATGCTTGAAGACTTCAGTGTTTTTCTTTCTTTTTTTTTTTTTTTTTGTTTAGTCTCGGCAATGCAGCGATAATCTGTTGGGCAACACTGCCACTGCTGGTCATTCAGTATAATCTGCAGATGGAAAAGTCCACTGTTAGTCAATTTACTATATGCAATACAACACAAATTGCTTTTTATAACTCAAACACATCAGTACAATAGAGTCTGCGTTAATGTGAAAATCCACAGCTCATTAGAAATGTGAAACTAAATTTGTGTTTTCAACCTCACATACTTCTCAAAATCCCATGCCGGATTTGCTAACACTCTCTAAGCTGTAGCACCTACATTAGGATACAGATACATAGATCTTATGGCCAGCCAAGTGGCGGGGTACCCTACTCACTGCATTTGTTTTAGGATATGGTACACCAGAGTTAATTAAGTCAGCTGATAAGTTGAGAGTGGAAGGGTAATGCTTCAGTTAGTGGGAATAATACAAACTGTGAATAGCATATGTTACCAGCATCATTTTAACCAAGGCCTACTAGTAAAGCAATGGTGAGGAAAAGACTATTATGATCGCCGCACATTCATACAAATCTATAAGTCTGAAAAAATGCCCCAACTTCTTTCATCTTAGTTTTCAGTTGGGCATCCTCTCTACCCTGCTACTCATTTATATACCAAGATAAATGTATCCTATTGCTTGCTAGGCAATTGATTGGCCCTCCTGTCAGATGACATCCTGCAGTAGCTTTATGATGTCAGGGCACCACTGGAACAATTGTCCTTGGTAAGGGTGACACAGGAGGATGAGATCTCAGCAATTATGCACTCGGTCACTATCTGCAATTAGGACTGAAAGGCAAGCAGGAGGTGGAACGGTTAAGGACTGAATTAGTCAAAGCATTGGGGGCTTTTTCAACGTGGGATGGAGATACAAAAAGACAGATGATCCTTAACAATCCATCTTGAATATCAGAGCCCATCATACAGACTGCAGTGGAAGAGGTGAAAGCAGCTTACTTCCATGTGAAAGTTAGACTATGGCTCTAACGTAAGGTAATACATTCCAGCCTCAAAGGCAGTCATTTCCTCAGATGGTATATTGCTGCACCAGGATCTAAAGCAGGTTTTGGTAGCCTTGGAGGCAGCCAGACCTTTATTAACCATCATGACTAAAACAAAGTGATCCACATTACTTCCATCTTGACAGAAATGATATTCAAGCAAGAGTACCCCACTTGAAAGTAGTGAAGACATTCAGATGCTGTGAACGTCTTTTAATCGCCCAAAGGAATGATTGTGAGTTTAACTTACCACATAAATTGGTAAAATGATACAGTATGCTTGAAGACTTCAGTGTTTTTATTTCTTTTTTTCTTTTTTGTTTAGTCTCGGCAATGCAGCGATAATCTGTTGGGCAACACTGCCACTGCTGGTCATTCAGTATAATCTGCAGATGGAAAAGTCCACTGTTAGTCAATTTACTATATGCAATACAACACAAATTGCTTTTTATAACTCAAACACATCAGTACAATAGAGTCTGCGTTAATGTGAAAATCCACAGCTCATTAGAAATGTGAAACTAAATTTGTGTTTTCAACCTCACATACTTCTCAAAATCCCATGCCGGATTTTCTAACACTCTCTAAGCTGTAGCACCTACATTAGGATACAGATACATAGATCTTATGGCCAGCCAAGTGGCGGGGTACCCTACTCACTGCATTTGTTTTAGGATATGGTACACCAGAGTTAATTAAGTCAGCTGATAAGTTGAGAGTGGAAGGGTAATGCTTCAGTTAGTGGGAATAATACAAACTGTGAATAGCATATGTTACCAGCATCATTTTAACCAAGGCCTACTAGTAAAGCAATGGTGAGGAAAAGACTATTATGATCGCCGCACATTCATACAAATCTATAAGTCTGAAAAAATGCCCCAACTTCTTTCATCTTAGTTTTCAGTTGGGCATCCTCTCTACCCTGCTACTCATTTATATACCAAGATAAATGTATCCTATTGCTTGCTAGGCAATTGATTGGCCCTCCTGTCAGATGACATCCTGCAGTAGCTTTATGATGTCAGGGCACCACTGGAACAATTGTCCTTGGTAAGGGTGACACAGGAGGATGAGATCTCAGCAATTATGCACTCGGTCACTATCTGCAATTAGGACTGAAAGGCAAGCAGGAGGTGGAACGGTTAAGGACTGAACTAGTCAAAGCATTGGGGGCTTTTTCAACGTGGGATGGAGATACAAAAAGACAGATGATCCTTAACAATCCATCTTGAATATCAGAGCCCATCATACAGACTGCAGTGGAAGAGGTGAAAGCAGCTTACTTCCATGTGAAAGTTAGACTATGGCTCTAACGTAAGGTAATACATTCCAGCCTCAAAGGCAGTCATTTCCTCAGATGGTATATTGCTGCACCAGGATCTAAAGCAGGTTTTGGTAGCCTTGGAGGCAGCCAGACCTTTATTAACCATCATGACTAAAACAAAGTGATCCACATTACTTCCATCTTGACAGAAATGATATTCAAGCAAGAGTACCCCACTTGAAAGTAGTGAAGACATTCAGATGCTGTGAACGTCTTTTAATCGCCCAAAGGAATGATTGTGAGTTTAACTTACCACATAAATTGGTAAAATGATACAGTATGCTTGAAGACTTCAGTGTTTTTATTTCTTTTTTTCTTTTTTGTTTAGTCTCGGCAATGCAGCGATAATCTGTTGGGCAACACTGCCACTGCTGGTCATTCAGTATAATCTGCAGATGGAAAAGTCCACTGTTAGTCAATTTACTATATGCAATACAACACAAATTGCTTTTTATAACTCAAACACATCAGTACAATAGAGTCTGCGTTAATGTGAAAATCCACAGCTCATTAGAAATGTGAAACTAAATTTGTGTTTTCAACCTCACATACTTCTCAAAATCCCATGCCGGATTTTCTAACACTCTCTAAGCTGTAGCACCTACATTAGGATACAGATACATAGATCTTATGGCCAGCCAAGTGGCGGGGTACCCTACTCACTGCATTTGTTTTAGGATATGGTACACCAGAGTTAATTAAGTCAGCTGATAAGTTGAGAGTGGAAGGGTAATGCTTCAGTTAGTGGGAATAATACAAACTGTGAATAGCATATGTTACCAGCATCATTTTAACCAAGGCCTACTAGTAAAGCAATAGTGAGGAAAAGACTATTATGATCGCCGCACATTCATACAAATCTATAAGTCTGAAAAAATGCCCTAACTTCTTTCATCTTAGTTTTCCGTTGGGCATCCTCTCTACCCTGCTACTCATTTAAATACCAAGATAAATGTATCCTATTGCTTGCTAGGCAATTGATTGGCCCTCCTGTCAGATGACATCCTGCAGTAGCTTTATGATGTCAGGGCACCACTGGAACAATTGTCCTTGGTAAGGGTGACACAGGAGGATGAGATCTCAGCAATTATGCACTCGGTCACTATCTGCAATTAGGACTGAAAGGCAAGCAGGAGGTTGAACGGTTAAGGACTGAACTAGTCAAAGCATTGGGGGCTTTTTCAACGTGGGATGGAGATACAAAAAGACAGATGATCCTTAACAATCCATCTTGAATATCAGAGCCCATCATACAGACTGCAGTGGAAGAGGTGAAAGCAGCTTACTTCCATGTGAAAGTTAGACTATGGCTCTAACGTAAGGTAATACATTCCAGCCTCAAAGGCAGTCATTTCCTCAGATGGTATATTGCTGCACCAGGATCTAAAGCAGGTTTTGGTAGCCTTGGAGGCAGCCAGACCTTTATTAACCATCATGACTAAAACAAAGTGATCCACATTACTTCCATCTTGACAGAAATGATATTCAAGCAAGAGTACCCCACTTGAAAGTAGTGAAGACATTCAGATGCTGTGAACGTCTTTTAATCGCCCAAAGGAATGATTGTGAGTTTAACTTACCACATAAATTGGTAAAATGATGCAGTATGGTTGAAGACTTCAGTGTTTTTATTTCTTTTTTTCTTTTTTGTTTAGTCTCGGCAATGCAGCGATAATCTGTTGGGCAACACTGCCACTGCTGGTCATTCAGTATAATCTGCAGATGGAAAAGTCCACTGTTAGTCAATTTACTATATGCAATACAACACAAATTGCTTTTTATAACTCAAACACATCAGTACAATAGAGTCTGCGTTAATGTGAAAATCCACAGCTCATTAGAAATGTGAAACTAAATTTGTGTTTTCAACCTCACATACTTCTCAAAATCCCATGCCGGATTTGCTAACACTCTCTAAGCTGTAGCACCTACATTAGGATACAGATACATAGATCTTATGGCCAGCCAAGTGGCGGGGTACCCTACTCACTGCATTTGTTTTAGGATATGGTACACCAGAGTTAATTAAGTCAGCTGATAAGTTGAGAGTGGAAGGGTAATGCTTCAGTTAGTGGGAATAATACAAACTGTGAATAGCATATGTTACCAGCATCATTTTAACCAAGGCCTACTAGTAAAGCAATGGTGAGGAAAAGACTATTATGATCGCCGCACATTCATACAAATCTATAAGTCTGAAAAAATGCCCCAACTTCTTTCATCTTAGTTTTCAGTTGGGCATCCTCTCTACCCTGCTACTCATTTATATACCAAGATAAATGTATCCTATTGCTTGCTAGGCAATTGATTGGCCCTCCTGTCAGATGACATCCTGCAGTAGCTTTATGATGTCAGGGCACCACTGGAACAATTGTCCTTGGTAAGGGTGACACAGGAGGATGAGATCTCAGCAATTATGCACTCGGTCACTATCTGCAATTAGGACTGAAAGGCAAGCAGGAGGTGGAACGGTTAAGGACTGAATTAGTCAAAGCATTGGGGGCTTTTTCAACGTGGGATGGAGATACAAAAAGACAGATGATCCTTAACAATCCATCTTGAATATCAGAGCCCATCATACAGACTGCAGTGGAAGAGGTGAAAGCAGCTTACTTCCATGTGAAAGTTAGACTATGGCTCTAACGTAAGGTAATACATTCCAGCCTCAAAGGCAGTCATTTCCTCAGATGGTATATTGCTGCACCAGGATCTAAAGCGGGTTTTGGTAGCCTTGGAGGCAGCCAGACCTTTATTAACCATCATGACTAAAACAAAGTGATCCACATTACTTCCATCTTGACAGAAATGATATTCAAGCAAGAGTACCCCACTTGAAAGTAGTGAAGACATTCAGATGCTGTGAACGTCTTTTAATCGCCCAAAGGAATGATTGTGAGTTTAACTTACCACATAAATTGGTAAAATGATACAGTATGCTTGAAGACTTCAGTGTTTTTATTTCTTTTTTTCTTTTTTGTTTAGTCTCGGCAATGCAGCGATAATCTGTTGGGCAACACTGCCACTGCTGGTCATTCAGTATAATCTGCAGATGGAAAAGTCCACTGTTAGTCAATTTACTATATGCAATACAACACAAATTGCTTTTTATAACTCAAACACATCAGTACAATAGAGTCTGCGTTAATGTGAAAATCCACAGCTCATTAGAAATGTGAAACTAAATTTGTGTTTTCAACCTCACATACTTCTCAAAATCCCATGCCGGATTTGCTAACACTCTCTAAGCTGTAGCACCTACATTAGGATACAGATACATAGATCTTATGGCCAGCCAAGTGGCGGGGTACCCTACTCACTGCATTTGTTTTAGGATATGGTACACCAGAGTTAATTAAGTCAGCTGATAAGTTGAGAGTGGAAGGGTAATGCTTCAGTTAGTGGGAATAATACAAACTGTGAATAGCATATGTTACCAGCATCATTTTAACCAAGGCCTACTAGTAAAGCAATGGTGAGGAAAAGACTATTATGATCGCCGCACATTCATACAAATCTATAAGTCTGAAAAAATGCCCCAACTTCTTTCATCTTAGTTTTCAGTTGGGCATCCTCTCTACCCTGCTACTCATTTATATACCAAGATAAATGTATCCTATTGCTTGCTAGGCAATTGATTGGCCCTCCTGTCAGATGACATCCTGCAGTAGCTTTATGATGTCAGGGCACCACTGGAACAATTGTCCTTGGTAAGGGTGACACAGGAGGATGAGATCTCAGCAATTATGCACTCGGTCACTATCTGCAATTAGGACTGAAAGGCAAGCAGGAGGTGGAACGGTTAAGGACTGAATTAGTCAAAGCATTGGGGGCTTTTTCAACGTGGGATGGAGATACAAAAAGACAGATGATCCTTAACAATCCATCTTGAATATCAGAGCCCATCATACAGACTGCAGTGGAAGAGGTGAAAGCAGCTTACTTCCATGTGAAAGTTAGACTATGGCTCTAACGTAAGGTAATACATTCCAGCCTCAAAGGCAGTCATTTCCTCAGATGGTATATTGCTGCACCAGGATCTAAAGCGGGTTTTGGTAGCCTTGGAGGCAGCCAGACCTTTATTAACCATCATGACTAAAACAAAGTGATCCACATTACTTCCATCTTGACAGAAATGATATTCAAGCAAGAGTACCCCACTTGAAAGTAGTGAAGACATTCAGATGCTGTGAACGTCTTTTAATCGCCCAAAGGAATGATTGTGAGTTTAACTTACCACATAAATTGGTAAAATGATACAGTATGCTTGAAGACTTCAGTGTTTTTATTTCTTTTTTTCTTTTTTGTTTAGTCTCGGCAATGCAGCGATAATCTGTTGGGCAACACTGCCACTGCTGGTCATTCAGTATAATCTGCAGATGGAAAAGTCCACTGTTAGTCAATTTACTATATGCAATACAACACAAATTGCTTTTTATAACTCAAACACATCAGTACAATAGAGTCTGCGTTAATGTGAAAATCCACAGCTCATTAGAAATGTGAAACTAAATTTGTGTTTTCAACCTCACATACTTCTCAAAATCCCATGCCGGATTTTCTAACACTCTCTAAGCTGTAGCACCTACATTAGGATACAGATACATAGATCTTATGGCCAGCCAAGTGGCGGGGTACCCTACTCACTGCATTTGTTTTAGGATATGGTACACCAGAGTTAATTAAGTCAGCTGATAAGTTGAGAGTGGAAGGGTAATGCTTCAGTTAGTGGGAATAATACAAACTGTGAATAGCATATGTTACCAGCATCATTTTAACCAAGGCCTACTAGTAAAGCAATGGTGAGGAAAAGACTATTATGATCGCCGCACATTCATACAAATCTATAAGTCTGAAAAAATGCCCCAACTTCTTTCATCTTAGTTTTCAGTTGGGCATCCTCTCTACCCTGCTACTCATTTATATACCAAGATAAATGTATCCTATTGCTTGCTAGGCAATTGATTGGCCATCCTGTCAGATGACATCCTGCAGTAGCTTTATGATGTCAGGGCACCACTGGAACAATTGTCCTTGGTAAGGGTGACACAGGAGGATGAGATCTCAGCAATTATGCACTCGGTCACTATCTGCAATTAGGACTGAAAGGCAAGCAGGAGGTGGAACGGTTAAGGACTGAACTAGTCAAAGCATTGGGGGCTTTTTCAACGTGGGATGGAGATACAAAAAGACAGATGATCCTTAACAATCCATCTTGAATATCAGAGCCCATCATACAGACTGCAGTGGAAGAGGTGAAAGCAGCTTACTTCCATGTGAAAGTTAGACTATGGCTCTAACGTAAGGTAATACATTCCAGCCTCAAAGGCAGTCATTTCCTCAGATGGTATATTGCTGCACCAGGATCTAAAGCAGGTTTTGGTAGCCTTGGAGGCAGCCAGACCTTTATTAACCATCATGACTAAAACAAAGTGATCCACATTACTTCCATCTTGACAGAAATGATATTCAAGCAAGAGTACCCCACTTGAAAGTAGTGAAGACATTCAGATGCTGTGAACGTCTTTTAATCGCCCAAAGGAATGATTGTGAGTTTAACTTACCACATAAATTGGTAAAATGATACAGTATGCTTGAAGACTTCAGTGTTTTTATTTCTTTTTTTCTTTTTTGTTTAGTCTCGGCAATGCAGCGATAATCTGTTGGGCAACACTGCCACTGCTGGTCATTCAGTATAATCTGCAGATGGAAAAGTCCACTGTTAGTCAATTTACTATATGCAATACAACACAAATTGCTTTTTATAACTCAAACACATCAGTACAATAGAGTCTGCGTTAATGTGAAAATCCACAGCTCATTAGAAATGTGAAACTAAATTTGTGTTTTCAACCTCACATACTTCTCAAAATCCCATGCCGGATTTTCTAACACTCTCTAAGCTGTAGCACCTACATTAGGATACAGATACATAGATCTTATGGCCAGCCAAGTGGCGGGGTACCCTACTCACTGCATTTGTTTTAGGATATGGTACACCAGAGTTAATTAAGTCAGCTGATAAGTTGAGAGTGGAAGGGTAATGCTTCAGTTAGTGGGAATAATACAAACTGTGAATAGCATATGTTACCAGCATCATTTTAACCAAGGCCTACTAGTAAAGCAATGGTGAGGAAAAGACTATTATGATCGCCGCACATTCATACAAATCTATAAGTCTGAAAAAATGCCCCAACTTCTTTCATCTTAGTTTTCAGTTGGGCATCCTCTCTACCCTGCTACTCATTTATATACCAAGATAAATGTATCCTATTGCTTGCTAGGCAATTGATTGGCCATCCTGTCAGATGACATCCTGCAGTAGCTTTATGATGTCAGGGCACCACTGGAACAATTGTCCTTGGTAAGGGTGACACAGGAGGATGAGATCTCAGCAATTATGCACTCGGTCACTATCTGCAATTAGGACTGAAAGGCAAGCAGGAGGTGGAACGGTTAAGGACTGAACTAGTCAAAGCATTGGGGGCTTTTTCAACGTGGGATGGAGATACAAAAAGACAGATGATCCTTAACAATCCATCTTGAATATCAGAGCCCATCATACAGACTGCAGTGGAAGAGGTGAAAGCAGCTTACTTCCATGTGAAAGTTAGACTATGGCTCTAACGTAAGGTAATACATTCCAGCCTCAAAGGCAGTCATTTCCTCAGATGGTATATTGCTGCACCAGGATCTAAAGCAGGTTTTGGTAGCCTTGGAGGCAGCCAGACCTTTATTAACCATCATGACTAAAACAAAGTGATCCACATTACTTCCATCTTGACAGAAATGATATTCAAGCAAGAGTACCCCACTTGAAAGTAGTGAAGACATTCAGATGCTGTGAACGTCTTTTAATCGCCCAAAGGAATGATTGTGAGTTTAACTTACCACATAAATTGGTAAAATGATACAGTATGCTTGAAGACTTCAGTGTTTTTATTTCTTTTTTTCTTTTTTGTTTAGTCTCGGCAATGCAGCGATAATCTGTTGGGCAACACTGCCACTGCTGGTCATTCAGTATAATCTGCAGATGGAAAAGTCCACTGTTAGTCAATTTACTATATGCAATACAACACAAATTGCTTTTTATAACTCAAACACATCAGTACAATAGAGTCTGCGTTAATGTGAAAATCCACAGCTCATTAGAAATGTGAAACTAAATTTGTGTTTTCAACCTCACATACTTCTCAAAATCCCATGCCGGATTTTCTAACACTCTCTAAGCTGTAGCACCTACATTAGGATACAGATACATAGATCTTATGGCCAGCCAAGTGGCGGGGTACCCTACTCACTGCATTTGTTTTAGGATATGGTACACCAGAGTTAATTAAGTCAGCTGATAAGTTGAGAGTGGAAGGGTAATGCTTCAGTTAGTGGGAATAATACAAACTGTGAATAGCATATGTTACCAGCATCATTTTAACCAAGGCCTACTAGTAAAGCAATGGTGAGGAAAAGACTATTATGATCGCCGCACATTCATACAAATCTATAAGTCTGAAAAAATGCCCCAACTTCTTTCATCTTAGTTTTCAGTTGGGCATCCTCTCTACCCTGCTACTCATTTATATACCAAGATAAATGTATCCTATTGCTTGCTAGGCAATTGATTGGCCCTCCTGTCAGATGACATCCTGCAGTAGCTTTATGATGTCAGGGCACCACTGGAACAATTGTCCTTGGTAAGGGTGACACAGGAGGATGAGATCTCAGCAATTATGCACTCGGTCACTATCTGCAATTAGGACTGAAAGGCAAGCAGGAGGTGGAACGGTTAAGGACTGAACTAGTCAAAGCATTGGGGGCTTTTTCAACGTGGGATGGAGATACAAAAAGACAGATGATCCTTAACAATCCATCTTGAATATCAGAGCCCATCATACAGACTGCAGTGGAAGAGGTGAAAGCAGCTTACTTCCATGTGAAAGTTAGACTATGGCTCTAACGTAAGGTAATACATTCCAGCCTCAAAGGCAGTCATTTCCTCAGATGGTATATTGCTGCACCAGGATCTAAAGCAGGTTTTGGTAGCCTTGGAGGCAGCCAGACCTTTATTAACCATCATGACTAAAACAAAGTGATCCACATTACTTCCATCTTGACAGAAATGATATTCAAGCAAGAGTACCCCACTTGAAAGTAGTGAAGACATTCAGATGCTGTGAACGTCTTTTAATCGCCCAAAGGAATGATTGTGAGTTTAACTTACCACATAAATTGGTAAAATGATACAGTATGCTTGAAGACTTCAGTGTTTTTATTTCTTTTTTTCTTTTTTGTTTAGTCTCGGCAATGCAGCGATAATCTGTTGGGCAACACTGCCACTGCTGGTCATTCAGTATAATCTGCAGATGGAAAAGTCCACTGTTAGTCAATTTACTATATGCAATACAACACAAATTGCTTTTTATAACTCAAACACATCAGTACAATAGAGTCTGCGTTAATGTGAAAATCCACAGCTCATTAGAAATGTGAAACTAAATTTGTGTTTTCAACCTCACATACTTCTCAAAATCCCATGCCGGATTTTCTAACACTCTCTAAGCTGTAGCACCTACATTAGGATACAGATACATAGATCTTATGGCCAGCCAAGTGGCGGGGTACCCTACTCACTGCATTTGTTTTAGGATATGGTACACCAGAGTTAATTAAGTCAGCTGATAAGTTGAGAGTGGAAGGGTAATGCTTCAGTTAGTGGGAATAATACAAACTGTGAATAGCATATGTTACCAGCATCATTTTAACCAAGGCCTACTAGTAAAGCAATAGTGAGGAAAAGACTATTATGATCGCCGCACATTCATACAAATCTATAAGTCTGAAAAAATGCCCTAACTTCTTTCATCTTAGTTTTCCGTTGGGCATCCTCTCTACCCTGCTACTCATTTAAATACCAAGATAAATGTATCCTATTGCTTGCTAGGCAATTGATTGGCCCTCCTGTCAGATGACATCCTGCAGTAGCTTTATGATGTCAGGGCACCACTGGAACAATTGTCCTTGGTAAGGGTGACACAGGAGGATGAGATCTCAGCAATTATGCACTCGGTCACTATCTGCAATTAGGACTGAAAGGCAAGCAGGAGGTTGAACGGTTAAGGACTGAACTAGTCAAAGCATTGGGGGCTTTTTCAACGTGGGATGGAGATACAAAAAGACAGATGATCCTTAACAATCCATCTTGAATATCAGAGCCCATCATACAGACTGCAGTGGAAGAGGTGAAAGCAGCTTACTTCCATGTGAAAGTTAGACTATGGCTCTAACGTAAGGTAATACATTCCAGCCTCAAAGGCAGTCATTTCCTCAGATGGTATATTGCTGCACCAGGATCTAAAGCAGGTTTTGGTAGCCTTGGAGGCAGCCAGACCTTTATTAACCATCATGACTAAAACAAAGTGATCCACATTACTTCCATCTTGACAGAAATGATATTCAAGCAAGAGTACCCCACTTGAAAGTAGTGAAGACATTCAGATGCTGTGAACGTCTTTTAATCGCCCAAAGGAATGATTGTGAGTTTAACTTACCACATAAATTGGTAAAATGATGCAGTATGCTTGAAGACTTCAGTGTTTTTATTTCTTTTTTTCTTTTTTGTTTAGTCTCGGCAATGCAGCGATAATCTGTTGGGCAACACTGCCACTGCTGGTCATTCAGTATAATCTGCAGATGGAAAAGTCCACTGTTAGTCAATTTACTATATGCAATACAACACAAATTGCTTTTTATAACTCAAACACATCAGTACAATAGAGTCTGCGTTAATGTGAAAATCCACAGCTCATTAGAAATGTGAAACTAAATTTGTGTTTTCAACCTCACATACTTCTCAAAATCCCATGCCGGATTTGCTAACACTCTCTAAGCTGTAGCACCTACATTAGGATACAGATACATAGATCTTATGGCCAGCCAAGTGGCGGGGTACCCTACTCACTGCATTTGTTTTAGGATATGGTACACCAGAGTTAATTAAGTCAGCTGATAAGTTGAGAGTGGAAGGGTAATGCTTCAGTTAGTGGGAATAATACAAACTGTGAATAGCATATGTTACCAGCATCATTTTAACCAAGGCCTACTAGTAAAGCAATGGTGAGGAAAAGACTATTATGATCGCCGCACATTCATACAAATCTATAAGTCTGAAAAAATGCCCCAACTTCTTTCATCTTAGTTTTCAGTTGGGCATCCTCTCTACCCTGCTACTCATTTATATACCAAGATAAATGTATCCTATTGCTTGCTAGGCAATTGATTGGCCCTCCTGTCAGATGACATCCTGCAGTAGCTTTATGATGTCAGGGCACCACTGGAACAATTGTCCTTGGTAAGGGTGACACAGGAGGATGAGATCTCAGCAATTATGCACTCGGTCACTATCTGCAATTAGGACTGAAAGGCAAGCAGGAGGTGGAACGGTTAAGGACTGAATTAGTCAAAGCATTGGGGGCTTTTTCAACGTGGGATGGAGATACAAAAAGACAGATGATCCTTAACAATCCATCTTGAATATCAGAGCCCATCATACAGACTGCAGTGGAAGAGGTGAAAGCAGCTTACTTCCATGTGAAAGTTAGACTATGGCTCTAACGTAAGGTAATACATTCCAGCCTCAAAGGCAGTCATTTCCTCAGATGGTATATTGCTGCACCAGGATCTAAAGCGGGTTTTGGTAGCCTTGGAGGCAGCCAGACCTTTATTAACCATCATGACTAAAACAAAGTGATCCACATTACTTCCATCTTGACAGAAATGATATTCAAGCAAGAGTACCCCACTTGAAAGTAGTGAAGACATTCAGATGCTGTGAACGTCTTTTAATCGCCCAAAGGAATGATTGTGAGTTTAACTTACCACATAAATTGGTAAAATGATACAGTATGCTTGAAGACTTCAGTGTTTTTATTTCTTTTTTTCTTTTTTGTTTAGTCTCGGCAATGCAGCGATAATCTGTTGGGCAACACTGCCACTGCTGGTCATTCAGTATAATCTGCAGATGGAAAAGTCCACTGTTAGTCAATTTACTATATGCAATACAACACAAATTGCTTTTTATAACTCAAACACATCAGTACAATAGAGTCTGCGTTAATGTGAAAATCCACAGCTCATTAGAAATGTGAAACTAAATTTGTGTTTTCAACCTCACATACTTCTCAAAATCCCATGCCGGATTTGCTAACACTCTCTAAGCTGTAGCACCTACATTAGGATACAGATACATAGATCTTATGGCCAGCCAAGTGGCGGGGTACCCTACTCACTGCATTTGTTTTAGGATATGGTACACCAGAGTTAATTAAGTCAGCTGATAAGTTGAGAGTGGAAGGGTAATGCTTCAGTTAGTGGGAATAATACAAACTGTGAATAGCATATGTTACCAGCATCATTTTAACCAAGGCCTACTAGTAAAGCAATGGTGAGGAAAAGACTATTATGATCGCCGCACATTCATACAAATCTATAAGTCTGAAAAAATGCCCCAACTTCTTTCATCTTAGTTTTCAGTTGGGCATCCTCTCTACCCTGCTACTCATTTATATACCAAGATAAATGTATCCTATTGCTTGCTAGGCAATTGATTGGCCCTCCTGTCAGATGACATCCTGCAGTAGCTTTATGATGTCAGGGCACCACTGGAACAATTGTCCTTGGTAAGGGTGACACAGGAGGATGAGATCTCAGCAATTATGCACTCGGTCACTATCTGCAATTAGGACTGAAAGGCAAGCAGGAGGTGGAACGGTTAAGGACTGAATTAGTCAAAGCATTGGGGGCTTTTTCAACGTGGGATGGAGATACAAAAAGACAGATGATCCTTAACAATCCATCTTGAATATCAGAGCCCATCATACAGACTGCAGTGGAAGAGGTGAAAGCAGCTTACTTCCATGTGAAAGTTAGACTATGGCTCTAACGTAAGGTAATACATTCCAGCCTCAAAGGCAGTCATTTCCTCAGATGGTATATTGCTGCACCAGGATCTAAAGCGGGTTTTGGTAGCCTTGGAGGCAGCCAGACCTTTATTAACCATCATGACTAAAACAAAGTGATCCACATTACTTCCATCTTGACAGAAATGATATTCAAGCAAGAGTACCCCACTTGAAAGTAGTGAAGACATTCAGATGCTGTGAACGTCTTTTAATCGCCCAAAGGAATGATTGTGAGTTTAACTTACCACATAAATTGGTAAAATGATACAGTATGCTTGAAGACTTCAGTGTTTTTATTTCTTTTTTTCTTTTTTGTTTAGTCTCGGCAATGCAGCGATAATCTGTTGGGCAACACTGCCACTGCTGGTCATTCAGTATAATCTGCAGATGGAAAAGTCCACTGTTAGTCAATTTACTATATGCAATACAACACAAATTGCTTTTTATAACTCAAACACATCAGTACAATAGAGTCTGCGTTAATGTGAAAATCCACAGCTCATTAGAAATGTGAAACTAAATTTGTGTTTTCAACCTCACATACTTCTCAAAATCCCATGCCGGATTTGCTAACACTCTCTAAGCTGTAGCACCTACATTAGGATACAGATACATAGATCTTATGGCCAGCCAAGTGGCGGGGTACCCTACTCACTGCATTTGTTTTAGGATATGGTACACCAGAGTTAATTAAGTCAGCTGATAAGTTGAGAGTGGAAGGGTAATGCTTCAGTTAGTGGGAATAATACAAACTGTGAATAGCATATGTTACCAGCATCATTTTAACCAAGGCCTACTAGTAAAGCAATGGTGAGGAAAAGACTATTATGATCGCCGCACATTCATACAAATCTATAAGTCTGAAAAAATGCCCCAACTTCTTTCATCTTAGTTTTCAGTTGGGCATCCTCTCTACCCTGCTACTCATTTATATACCAAGATAAATGTATCCTATTGCTTGCTAGGCAATTGATTGGCCCTCCTGTCAGATGACATCCTGCAGTAGCTTTATGATGTCAGGGCACCACTGGAACAATTGTCCTTGGTAAGGGTGACACAGGAGGATGAGATCTCAGCAATTATGCACTCGGTCACTATCTGCAATTAGGACTGAAAGGCAAGCAGGAGGTGGAACGGTTAAGGACTGAATTAGTCAAAGCATTGGGGGCTTTTTCAACGTGGGATGGAGATACAAAAAGACAGATGATCCTTAACAATCCATCTTGAATATCAGAGCCCATCATACAGACTGCAGTGGAAGAGGTGAAAGCAGCTTACTTCCATGTGAAAGTTAGACTATGGCTCTAACGTAAGGTAATACATTCCAGCCTCAAAGGCAGTCATTTCCTCAGATGGTATATTGCTGCACCAGGATCTAAAGCGGGTTTTGGTAGCCTTGGAGGCAGCCAGACCTTTATTAACCATCATGACTAAAACAAAGTGATCCACATTACTTCCATCTTGACAGAAATGATATTCAAGCAAGAGTACCCCACTTGAAAGTAGTGAAGACATTCAGATGCTGTGAACGTCTTTTAATCGCCCAAAGGAATGATTGTGAGTTTAACTTACCACATAAATTGGTAAAATGATACAGTATGCTTGAAGACTTCAGTGTTTTTATTTCTTTTTTTCTTTTTTGTTTAGTCTCGGCAATGCAGCGATAATCTGTTGGGCAACACTGCCACTGCTGGTCATTCAGTATAATCTGCAGATGGAAAAGTCCACTGTTAGTCAATTTACTATATGCAATACAACACAAATTGCTTTTTATAACTCAAACACATCAGTACAATAGAGTCTGCGTTAATGTGAAAATCCACAGCTCATTAGAAATGTGAAACTAAATTTGTGTTTTCAACCTCACATACTTCTCAAAATCCCATGCCGGATTTTCTAACACTCTCTAAGCTGTAGCACCTACATTAGGATACAGATACATAGATCTTATGGCCAGCCAAGTGGCGGGGTACCCTACTCACTGCATTTGTTTTAGGATATGGTACACCAGAGTTAATTAAGTCAGCTGATAAGTTGAGAGTGGAAGGGTAATGCTTCAGTTAGTGGGAATAATACAAACTGTGAATAGCATATGTTACCAGCATCATTTTAACCAAGGCCTACTAGTAAAGCAATGGTGAGGAAAAGACTATTATGATCGCCGCACATTCATACAAATCTATAAGTCTGAAAAAATGCCCCAACTTCTTTCATCTTAGTTTTCAGTTGGGCATCCTCTCTACCCTGCTACTCATTTATATACCAAGATAAATGTATCCTATTGCTTGCTAGGCAATTGATTGGCCCTCCTGTCAGATGACATCCTGCAGTAGCTTTATGATGTCAGGGCACCACTGGAACAATTGTCCTTGGTAAGGGTGACACAGGAGGATGAGATCTCAGCAATTATGCACTCGGTCACTATCTGCAATTAGGACTGAAAGGCAAGCAGGAGGTGGAACGGTTAAGGACTGAATTAGTCAAAGCATTGGGGGCTTTTTCAACGTGGGATGGAGATACAAAAAGACAGATGATCCTTAACAATCCATCTTGAATATCAGAGCCCATCATACAGACTGCAGTGGAAGAGGTGAAAGCAGCTTACTTCCATGTGAAAGTTAGACTATGGCTCTAACGTAAGGTAATACATTCCAGCCTCAAAGGCAGTCATTTCCTCAGATGGTATATTGCTGCACCAGGATCTAAAGCAGGTTTTGGTAGCCTTGGAGGCAGCCAGACCTTTATTAACCATCATGACTAAAACAAAGTGATCCACATTACTTCCATCTTGACAGAAATGATATTCAAGCAAGAGTACCCCACTTGAAAGTAGTGAAGACATTCAGATGCTGTGAACGTCTTTTAATCGCCCAAAGGAATGATTGTGAGTTTAACTTACCACATAAATTGGTAAAATGATACAGTATGCTTGAAGACTTCAGTGTTTTTATTTCTTTTTTTCTTTTTTGTTTAGTCTCGGCAATGCAGCGATAATCTGTTGGGCAACACTGCCACTGCTGGTCATTCAGTATAATCTGCAGATGGAAAAGTCCACTGTTAGTCAATTTACTATATGCAATACAACACAAATTGCTTTTTATAACTCAAACACATCAGTACAATAGAGTCTGCGTTAATGTGAAAATCCACAGCTCATTAGAAATGTGAAACTAAATTTGTGTTTTCAACCTCACATACTTCTCAAAATCCCATGCCGGATTTTCTAACACTCTCTAAGCTGTAGCACCTACATTAGGATACAGATACATAGATCTTATGGCCAGCCAAGTGGCGGGGTACCCTACTCACTGCATTTGTTTTAGGATATGGTACACCAGAGTTAATTAAGTCAGCTGATAAGTTGAGAGTGGAAGGGTAATGCTTCAGTTAGTGGGAATAATACAAACTGTGAATAGCATATGTTACCAGCATCATTTTAACCAAGGCCTACTAGTAAAGCAATGGTGAGGAAAAGACTATTATGATCGCCGCACATTCATACAAATCTATAAGTCTGAAAAAATGCCCCAACTTCTTTCATCTTAGTTTTCAGTTGGGCATCCTCTCTACCCTGCTACTCATTTATATACCAAGATAAATGTATCCTATTGCTTGCTAGGCAATTGATTGGCCCTCCTGTCAGATGACATCCTGCAGTAGCTTTATGATGTCAGGGCACCACTGGAACAATTGTCCTTGGTAAGGGTGACACAGGAGGATGAGATCTCAGCAATTATGCACTCGGTCACTATCTGCAATTAGGACTGAAAGGCAAGCAGGAGGTGGAACGGTTAAGGACTGAACTAGTCAAAGCATTGGGGGCTTTTTCAACGTGGGATGGAGATACAAAAAGACAGATGATCCTTAACAATCCATCTTGAATATCAGAGCCCATCATACAGACTGCAGTGGAAGAGGTGAAAGCAGCTTACTTCCATGTGAAAGTTAGACTATGGCTCTAACGTAAGGTAATACATTCCAGCCTCAAAGGCAGTCATTTCCTCAGATGGTATATTGCTGCACCAGGATCTAAAGCAGGTTTTGGTAGCCTTGGAGGCAGCCAGACCTTTATTAACCATCATGACTAAAACAAAGTGATCCACATTACTTCCATCTTGACAGAAATGATATTCAAGCAAGAGTACCCCACTTGAAAGTAGTGAAGACATTCAGATGCTGTGAACGTCTTTTAATCGCCCAAAGGAAGGATTGTGAGTTTAACTTACCACATAAATTGGTAAAATGATGCAGTATGCTTGAAGACTTCAGTGTTTTTCTTTCTTTTTTTTTTTTTTTTTGTTTAGTCTCGGCAATGCAGCGATAATCTGTTGGGCAACACTGCCACTGCTGGTCATTCAGTATAATCTGCAGATGGAAAAGTCCACTGTTAGTCAATTTACTATATGCAATACAACACAAATTGCTTTTTATAACTCAAACACATCAGTACAATAGAGTCTGCGTTAATGTGAAAATCCACAGCTCATTAGAAATGTGAAACTAAATTTGTGTTTTCAACCTCACATACTTCTCAAAATCCCATGCCGGATTTGCTAACACTCTCTAAGCTGTAGCACCTACATTAGGATACAGATACATAGATCTTATGGCCAGCCAAGTGGCGGGGTACCCTACTCACTGCATTTGTTTTAGGATATGGTACACCAGAGTTAATTAAGTCAGCTGATAAGTTGAGAGTGGAAGGGTAATGCTTCAGTTAGTGGGAATAATACAAACTGTGAATAGCATATGTTACCAGCATCATTTTAACCAAGGCCTACTAGTAAAGCAATGGTGAGGAAAAGACTATTATGATCGCCGCACATTCATACAAATCTATAAGTCTGAAAAAATGCCCCAACTTCTTTCATCTTAGTTTTCAGTTGGGCATCCTCTCTACCCTGCTACTCATTTATATACCAAGATAAATGTATCCTATTGCTTGCTAGGCAATTGATTGGCCCTCCTGTCAGATGACATCCTGCAGTAGCTTTATGATGTCAGGGCACCACTGGAACAATTGTCCTTGGTAAGGGTGACACAGGAGGATGAGATCTCAGCAATTATGCACTCGGTCACTATCTGCAATTAGGACTGAAAGGCAAGCAGGAGGTGGAACGGTTAAGGACTGAATTAGTCAAAGCATTGGGGGCTTTTTCAACGTGGGATGGAGATACAAAAAGACAGATGATCCTTAACAATCCATCTTGAATATCAGAGCCCATCATACAGACTGCAGTGGAAGAGGTGAAAGCAGCTTACTTCCATGTGAAAGTTAGACTATGGCTCTAACGTAAGGTAATACATTCCAGCCTCAAAGGCAGTCATTTCCTCAGATGGTATATTGCTGCACCAGGATCTAAAGCAGGTTTTGGTAGCCTTGGAGGCAGCCAGACCTTTATTAACCATCATGACTAAAACAAAGTGATCCACATTACTTCCATCTTGACAGAAATGATATTCAAGCAAGAGTACCCCACTTGAAAGTAGTGAAGACATTCAGATGCTGTGAACGTCTTTTAATCGCCCAAAGGAATGATTGTGAGTTTAACTTACCACATAAATTGGTAAAATGATACAGTATGCTTGAAGACTTCAGTGTTTTTATTTCTTTTTTTCTTTTTTGTTTAGTCTCGGCAATGCAGCGATAATCTGTTGGGCAACACTGCCACTGCTGGTCATTCAGTATAATCTGCAGATGGAAAAGTCCACTGTTAGTCAATTTACTATATGCAATACAACACAAATTGCTTTTTATAACTCAAACACATCAGTACAATAGAGTCTGCGTTAATGTGAAAATCCACAGCTCATTAGAAATGTGAAACTAAATTTGTGTTTTCAACCTCACATACTTCTCAAAATCCCATGCCGGATTTTCTAACACTCTCTAAGCTGTAGCACCTACATTAGGATACAGATACATAGATCTTATGGCCAGCCAAGTGGCGGGGTACCCTACTCACTGCATTTGTTTTAGGATATGGTACACCAGAGTTAATTAAGTCAGCTGATAAGTTGAGAGTGGAAGGGTAATGCTTCAGTTAGTGGGAATAATACAAACTGTGAATAGCATATGTTACCAGCATCATTTTAACCAAGGCCTACTAGTAAAGCAATAGTGAGGAAAAGACTATTATGATCGCCGCACATTCATACAAATCTATAAGTCTGAAAAAATGCCCTAACTTCTTTCATCTTAGTTTTCCGTTGGGCATCCTCTCTACCCTGCTACTCATTTAAATACCAAGATAAATGTATCCTATTGCTTGCTAGGCAATTGATTGGCCCTCCTGTCAGATGACATCCTGCAGTAGCTTTATGATGTCAGGGCACCACTGGAACAATTGTCCTTGGTAAGGGGGACACAGGAGGAGGAGATCTCAGCAATTATGCACTCGGTCACTATCTGCAATTAGGACTGAAAGGAAAGCAGGAGGTGGAACGGTTAAGGACTGAACTAGTCAAAGCATTGGGGGCTTTTTCAACGTGGGATGGAGATACAAAAAGACAGATGATCCTTAACAATCCATCTTGAATATCAGAGCCCATCATACAGACTGCAGTGGAAGAGGTGAAAGCAGCTTACTTCCATGTGAAAGTTAGACTATGGCTCTAACGTAAGGTAATACATTCCAGCCTCAAAGGCAGTCATTTCCTCAGATGGTATATTGCTGCACCAGGATCTAAAGCAGGTTTTGGTAGCCTTGGAGGCAGCCAGACCTTTATTAACCATCATGACTAAAACAAAGTGATCCACATTACTTCCATCTTGACAGAAATGATATTCAAGCAAGAGTACCCCACTTGAAAGTAGTGAAGACATTCAGATGCTGTGAACGTCTTTTAATCGCCCAAAGGAAGGATTGTGAGTTTAACTTACCACATAAATTGGTAAAATGATGCAGTATGCTTGAAGACTTCAGTGTTTTTCTTTCTTTTTTTTTTTTTTTTTGTTTAGTCTCGGCAATGCAGCGATAATCTGTTGGGCAACACTGCCACTGCTGGTCATTCAGTATAATCTGCAGATGGAAAAGTCCACTGTTAGTCAATTTACTATATGCAATACAACACAAATTGCTTTTTATAACTCAAACACATCAGTACAATAGAGTCTGCGTTAATGTGAAAATCCACAGCTCATTAGAAATGTGAAACTAAATTTGTGTTTTCAACCTCACATACTTCTCAAAATCCCATGCCGGATTTGCTAACACTCTCTAAGCTGTAGCACCTACATTAGGATACAGATACATAGATCTTATGGCCAGCCAAGTGGCGGGGTACCCTACTCACTGCATTTGTTTTAGGATATGGTACACCAGAGTTAATTAAGTCAGCTGATAAGTTGAGAGTGGAAGGGTAATGCTTCAGTTAGTGGGAATAATACAAACTGTGAATAGCATATGTTACCAGCATCATTTTAACCAAGGCCTACTAGTAAAGCAATAGTGAGGAAAAGACTATTATGATCGCCGCACATTCATACAAATCTATAAGTCTGAAAAAATGCCCTAACTTCTTTCATCTTAGTTTTCCGTTGGGCATCCTCTCTACCCTGCTACTCATTTAAATACCAAGATAAATGTATCCTATTGCTTGCTAGGCAATTGATTGGCCCTCCTGTCAGATGACATCCTGCAGTAGCTTTATGATGTCAGGGCACCACTGGAACAATTGTCCTTGGTAAGAGTGACACAGGAGGATGAGATCTCAGCAATTATGCACTCGGTCACTATCTGCAATTAGGACTGAAAGGCAAGCAGGAGGTGGAACGGTTAAGGACTGAACTAGTCAAAGCATTGGGGGCTTTTTCAACGTGGGATGGAGATACAAAAAGACAGATGATCCTTAACAATCCATCTTGAATATCAGAGCCCATCATACAGACTGCAGTGGAAGAGGTGAAAGCAGCTTACTTCCATGTGAAAGTTAGACTATGGCTCTAACGTAAGGTAATACATTCCAGCCTCAAAGGCAGTCATTTCCTCAGATGGTATATTGCTGCACCAGGATCTAAAGCAGGTTTTGGTAGCCTTGGAGGCAGCCAGACCTTTATTAACCATCATGACTAAAACAAAGTGATCCACATTACTTCCATCTTGACAGAAATGATATTCAAGCAAGAGTACCCCACTTGAAAGTAGTGAAGACATTCAGATGCTGTGAACGTCTTTTAATCGCCCAAAGGAATGATTGTGAGTTTAACTTACCACATAAATTGGTAAAATGATGCAGTATGCTTGAAGACTTCAGTGTTTTTATTTCTTTTTTTCTTTTTTGTTTAGTCTCGGCAATGCAGCGATAATCTGTTGGGCAACACTGCCACTGCTGGTCATTCAGTATAATCTGCAGATGGAAAAGTCCACTGTTAGTCAATTTACTATATGCAATACAACACAAATTGCTTTTTATAACTCAAACACATCAGTACAATAGAGTCTGCGTTAATGTGAAAATCCACAGCTCATTAGAAATGTGAAACTAAATTTGTGTTTTCAACCTCACATACTTCTCAAAATCCCATGCCGGATTTGCTAACACTCTCTAAGCTGTAGCACCTACATTAGGATACAGATACATAGATCTTATGGCCAGCCAAGTGGCGGGGTACCCTACTCACTGCATTTGTTTTAGGATATGGTACACCAGAGTTAATTAAGTCAGCTGATAAGTTGAGTGGAAGGGTAATGCTTCAGTTAGTGGGAATAATAAAAACTGTGAATAGCATATGTTACCAGCATCATTTTAACCAAGGCCTACTAGTAAAGCAATAGTGAGGAAAAGACTATTATGATCGCCGCACATTCATACAAATCTATAAGTCTGAAAAAATGCCCCAACTTCTTTCATCTTAGTTTTCCGTTGGGCATCCTCTCTACCCTGCTACTCATTTAAATACCAAGATAAATGTATCCTATTGCTTGCTAGGCAATTGATTGGCCCTCCTGTCAGATGACATCCTGCAGTAGCTTTATGATGTCAGGGCACCACTGGAACAATTGTCCTTGGTAAGGGTGACACAGGAGGATGAGATCTCAGCAATTATGCACTCGGTCACTATCTGCAATTAGGACTGAAAGGCAAGCAGGAGGTGGAACGGTTAAGGACTGAATTAGTCAAAGCATTGGGGGCTTTTTCAACGTGGGATGGAGATACAAAAAGACAGATGATCCTTAACAATCCATCTTGAATATCAGAGCCCATCATACAGACTGCAGTGGAAGAGGTGAAAGCAGCTTACTTCCATGTGAAAGTTAGACTATGGCTCTAACGTAAGGTAATACATTCCAGCCTCAAAGGCAGTCATTTCCTCAGATGGTATATTGCTGCACCAGGATCTAAAGCAGGTTTTGGTAGCCTTGGAGGCAGCCAGACCTTTATTAACCATCATGACTAAAACAAAGTGATCCACATTACTTCCATCTTGACAGAAATGATATTCAAGCAAGAGTACCCCACTTGAAAGTAGTGAAGACATTCAGATGCTGTGAACGTCTTTTAATCGCCCAAAGGAATGATTGTGAGTTTAACTTACCACATAAATTGGTAAAATGATGCAGTATGCTTGAAGACTTCAGTGTTTTTCTTTCTTTTTTTTTTTTTTTGTTTAGTCTCGGCAATGCAGCGATAATCTGTTGGGCAACACTGCCACTGCTGGTCATTCAGTATAATCTGCAGATGGAAAAGTCCACTGTTAGTCAATTTACTATATGCAATACAACACAAATTGCTTTTTATAACTCAAACACATCAGTACAATAGAGTCTGCGTTAATGTGAAAATCCACAGCTCATTAGAAATGTGAAACTAAATTTGTGTTTTCAACCTCACATACTTCTCAAAATCCCATGCCGGATTTGCTAACACTCTCTAAGCTGTAGCACCTACATTAGGATACAGATACATAGATCTTATGGCCAGCCAAGTGGCGGGGTACCCTACTCACTGCATTTGTTTTAGGATATGGTACACCAGAGTTAATTAAGTCAGCTGATAAGTTGAGAGTGGAAGGGTAATGCTTCAGTTAGTGGGAATAATACAAACTGTGAATAGCATATGTTACCAGCATCATTTTAACCAAGGCCTACTAGTAAAGCAATGGTGAGGAAAAGACTATTATGATCGCCGCACATTCATACAAATCTATAAGTCTGAAAAAATGCCCCAACTTCTTTCATCTTAGTTTTCAGTTGGGCATCCTCTCTACCCTGCTACTCATTTATATACCAAGATAAATGTATCCTATTGCTTGCTAGGCAATTGATTGGCCCTCCTGTCAGATGACATCCTGCAGTAGCTTTATGATGTCAGGGCACCACTGGAACAATTGTCCTTGGTAAGGGTGACACAGGAGGATGAGATCTCAGCAATTATGCACTCGGTCACTATCTGCAATTAGGACTGAAAGGCAAGCAGGAGGTGGAACGGTTAAGGACTGAATTAGTCAAAGCATTGGGGGCTTTTTCAACGTGGGATGGAGATACAAAAAGACAGATGATCCTTAACAATCCATCTTGAATATCAGAGCCCATCATACAGACTGCAGTGGAAGAGGTGAAAGCAGCTTACTTCCATGTGAAAGTTAGACTATGGCTCTAACGTAAGGTAATACATTCCAGCCTCAAAGGCAGTCATTTCCTCAGATGGTATATTGCTGCACCAGGATCTAAAGCAGGTTTTGGTAGCCTTGGAGGCAGCCAGACCTTTATTAACCATCATGACTAAAACAAAGTGATCCACATTACTTCCATCTTGACAGAAATGATATTCAAGCAAGAGTACCCCACTTGAAAGTAGTGAAGACATTCAGATGCTGTGAACGTCTTTTAATCGCCCAAAGGAATGATTGTGAGTTTAACTTACCACATAAATTGGTAAAATGATACAGTATGCTTGAAGACTTCAGTGTTTTTATTTCTTTTTTTCTTTTTTGTTTAGTCTCGGCAATGCAGCGATAATCTGTTGGGCAACACTGCCACTGCTGGTCATTCAGTATAATCTGCAGATGGAAAAGTCCACTGTTAGTCAATTTACTATATGCAATACAACACAAATTGCTTTTTATAACTCAAACACATCAGTACAATAGAGTCTGCGTTAATGTGAAAATCCACAGCTCATTAGAAATGTGAAACTAAATTTGTGTTTTCAACCTCACATACTTCTCAAAATCCCATGCCGGATTTTCTAACACTCTCTAAGCTGTAGCACCTACATTAGGATACAGATACATAGATCTTATGGCCAGCCAAGTGGCGGGGTACCCTACTCACTGCATTTGTTTTAGGATATGGTACACCAGAGTTAATTAAGTCAGCTGATAAGTTGAGAGTGGAAGGGTAATGCTTCAGTTAGTGGGAATAATACAAACTGTGAATAGCATATGTTACCAGCATCATTTTAACCAAGGCCTACTAGTAAAGCAATAGTGAGGAAAAGACTATTATGATCGCCGCACATTCATACAAATCTATAAGTCTGAAAAAATGCCCTAACTTCTTTCATCTTAGTTTTCCGTTGGGCATCCTCTCTACCCTGCTACTCATTTAAATACCAAGATAAATGTATCCTATTGCTTGCTAGGCAATTGATTGGCCCTCCTGTCAGATGACATCCTGCAGTAGCTTTATGATGTCAGGGCACCACTGGAACAATTGTCCTTGGTAAGGGGGACACAGGAGGAGGAGATCTCAGCAATTATGCACTCGGTCACTATCTGCAATTAGGACTGAAAGGAAAGCAGGAGGTGGAACGGTTAAGGACTGAACTAGTCAAAGCATTGGGGGCTTTTTCAACGTGGGATGGAGATACAAAAAGACAGATGATCCTTAACAATCCATCTTGAATATCAGAGCCCATCATACAGACTGCAGTGGAAGAGGTGAAAGCAGCTTACTTCCATGTGAAAGTTAGACTATGGCTCTAACGTAAGGTAATACATTCCAGCCTCAAAGGCAGTCATTTCCTCAGATGGTATATTGCTGCACCAGGATCTAAAGCAGGTTTTGGTAGCCTTGGAGGCAGCCAGACCTTTATTAACCATCATGACTAAAACAAAGTGATCCACATTACTTCCATCTTGACAGAAATGATATTCAAGCAAGAGTACCCCACTTGAAAGTAGTGAAGACATTCAGATGCTGTGAACGTCTTTTAATCGCCCAAAGGAATGATTGTGAGTTTAACTTACCACATAAATTGGTAAAATGATACAGTATGCTTGAAGACTTCAGTGTTTTTATTTCTTTTTTTCTTTTTTGTTTAGTCTCGGCAATGCAGCGATAATCTGTTGGGCAACACTGCCACTGCTGGTCATTCAGTATAATCTGCAGATGGAAAAGTCCACTGTTAGTCAATTTACTATATGCAATACAACACAAATTGCTTTTTATAACTCAAACACATCAGTACAATAGAGTCTGCGTTAATGTGAAAATCCACAGCTCATTAGAAATGTGAAACTAAATTTGTGTTTTCAACCTCACATACTTCTCAAAATCCCATGCCGGATTTTCTAACACTCTCTAAGCTGTAGCACCTACATTAGGATACAGATACATAGATCTTATGGCCAGCCAAGTGGCGGGGTACCCTACTCACTGCATTTGTTTTAGGATATGGTACACCAGAGTTAATTAAGTCAGCTGATAAGTTGAGAGTGGAAGGGTAATGCTTCAGTTAGTGGGAATAATACAAACTGTGAATAGCATATGTTACCAGCATCATTTTAACCAAGGCCTACTAGTAAAGCAATAGTGAGGAAAAGACTATTATGATCGCCGCACATTCATACAAATCTATAAGTCTGAAAAAATGCCCTAACTTCTTTCATCTTAGTTTTCCGTTGGGCATCCTCTCTACCCTGCTACTCATTTAAATACCAAGATAAATGTATCCTATTGCTTGCTAGGCAATTGATTGGCCCTCCTGTCAGATGACATCCTGCAGTAGCTTTATGATGTCAGGGCACCACTGGAACAATTGTCCTTGGTAAGGGGGACACAGGAGGAGGAGATCTCAGCAATTATGCACTCGGTCACTATCTGCAATTAGGACTGAAAGGAAAGCAGGAGGTGGAACGGTTAAGGACTGAACTAGTCAAAGCATTGGGGGCTTTTTCAACGTGGGATGGAGATACAAAAAGACAGATGATCCTTAACAATCCATCTTGAATATCAGAGCCCATCATACAGACTGCAGTGGAAGAGGTGAAAGCAGCTTACTTCCATGTGAAAGTTAGACTATGGCTCTAACGTAAGGTAATACATTCCAGCCTCAAAGGCAGTCATTTCCTCAGATGGTATATTGCTGCACCAGGATCTAAAGCAGGTTTTGGTAGCCTTGGAGGCAGCCAGACCTTTATTAACCATCATGACTAAAACAAAGTGATCCACATTACTTCCATCTTGACAGAAATGATATTCAAGCAAGAGTACCCCACTTGAAAGTAGTGAAGACATTCAGATGCTGTGAACGTCTTTTAATCGCCCAAAGGAATGATTGTGAGTTTAACTTACCACATAAATTGGTAAAATGATACAGTATGCTTGAAGACTTCAGTGTTTTTATTTCTTTTTTTCTTTTTTGTTTAGTCTCGGCAATGCAGCGATAATCTGTTGGGCAACACTGCCACTGCTGGTCATTCAGTATAATCTGCAGATGGAAAAGTCCACTGTTAGTCAATTTACTATATGCAATACAACACAAATTGCTTTTTATAACTCAAACACATCAGTACAATAGAGTCTGCGTTAATGTGAAAATCCACAGCTCATTAGAAATGTGAAACTAAATTTGTGTTTTCAACCTCACATACTTCTCAAAATCCCATGCCGGATTTTCTAACACTCTCTAAGCTGTAGCACCTACATTAGGATACAGATACATAGATCTTATGGCCAGCCAAGTGGCGGGGTACCCTACTCACTGCATTTGTTTTAGGATATGGTACACCAGAGTTAATTAAGTCAGCTGATAAGTTGAGAGTGGAAGGGTAATGCTTCAGTTAGTGGGAATAATACAAACTGTGAATAGCATATGTTACCAGCATCATTTTAACCAAGGCCTACTAGTAAAGCAATAGTGAGGAAAAGACTATTATGATCGCCGCACATTCATACAAATCTATAAGTCTGAAAAAATGCCCTAACTTCTTTCATCTTAGTTTTCCGTTGGGCATCCTCTCTACCCTGCTACTCATTTAAATACCAAGATAAATGTATCCTATTGCTTGCTAGGCAATTGATTGGCCCTCCTGTCAGATGACATCCTGCAGTAGCTTTATGATGTCAGGGCACCACTGGAACAATTGTCCTTGGTAAGGGTGACACAGGAGGATGAGATCTCAGCAATTATGCACTCGGTCACTATCTGCAATTAGGACTGAAAGGCAAGCAGGAGGTGGAACGGTTAAGGACTGAACTAGTCAAAGCATTGGGGGCTTTTTCAACGTGGGATGGAGATACAAAAAGACAGATGATCCTTAACAATCCATCTTGAATATCAGAGCCCATCATACAGACTGCAGTGGAAGAGGTGAAAGCAGCTTACTTCCATGTGAAAGTTAGACTATGGCTCTAACGTAAGGTAATACATTCCAGCCTCAAAGGCAGTCATTTCCTCAGATGGTATATTGCTGCACCAGGATCTAAAGCAGGTTTTGGTAGCCTTGGAGGCAGCCAGACCTTTATTAACCATCATGACTAAAACAAAGTGATGCACATTACTTCCATCTTGACAGAAATGATATTCAAGCAAGAGTACCCCACTTGAAAGTAGTGAAGACATTCAGATGCTGTGAACGTCTTTTAATCGCCCAAAGGAATGATTGTGAGTTTAACTTACCACATAAATTGGTAAAATGATGCAGTATGCTTGAAGACTTCAGTGTTTTTATTTCTTTTTTTCTTTTTTGTTTAGTCTCGGCAATGCAGCGATAATCTGTTGGGCAACACTGCCACTGCTGGTCATTCAGTATAATCTGCAGATGGAAAAGTCCACTGTTAGTCAATTTACTATATGCAATACAGCACAAATTGCTTTTTATAACTCAAACACATCAGTACAATAGAGTCTGCGTTAATGTGAAAATCCACAGCTCATTAGAAATGTGAAACTAAATTTGTGTTTTCAACCTCACATACTTCTCAAAATCCCATGCCGGATTTGCTAACACTCTCTAAGCTGTAGCACCTACATTAGGATACAGATACATAGATCTTATGGCCAGCCAAGTGGCGGGGTACCATACTCACTGCATTTGTTTTAGGATATGGTACAGCAGAGTTAATTAAGTCAGCTGATAAGTTGAGTGGAAGGGTAATGCTTCAGTTAGTGGGAATAATAAAAACTGTGAATAGCATATGTTACCAGCATCATTTTAACCAAGGCCTACTAGTAAAGCAATAGTGAGGAAAAGACTATTATGATCGCCGCACATTCATACAAATCTATAAGTCTGAAAAAATGCCCCAACTTCTTTCATCTTAGTTTTCCGTTGGGCATCCTCTCTACCCTGCTACTCATTTAAATACCAAGATAAATGTATCCTATTGCTTGCTAGGCAATTGATTGGCCCTCCTGTCAGATGACATCCTGCAGTAGCTTTATGATGTCAGGGCACCACTGGAACAATTGTCCTTGGTAAGGGTGACACAGGAGGATGAGATCTCAGCAATTATGCACTCGGTCACTATCTGCAATTAGGACTGAAAGGCAAGCAGGAGGTGGAACGGTTAAGGACTGAATTAGTCAAAGCATTGGGGGCTTTTTCAACGTGGGATGGAGATACAAAAAGACAGATGATCCTTAACAATCCATCTTGAATATCAGAGCCCATCATACAGACTGCAGTGGAAGAGGTGAAAGCAGCTTACTTCCATGTGAAAGTTAGACTATGGCTCTAACGTAAGGTAATACATTCCAGCCTCAAAGGCAGTCATTTCCTCAGATGGTATATTGCTGCACCAGGATCTAAAGCAGGTTTTGGTAGCCTTGGAGGCAGCCAGACCTTTATTAACCATCATGACTAAAACAAAGTGATCCACATTACTTCCATCTTGACAGAAATGATATTCAAGCAAGAGTACCCCACTTGAAAGTAGTGAAGACATTCAGATGCTGTGAACGTCTTTTAATCGCCCAAAGGAATGATTGTGAGTTTAACTTACCACATAAATTGGTAAAATGATACAGTATGCTTGAAGACTTCAGTGTTTTTATTTCTTTTTTTCTTTTTTGTTTAGTCTCGGCAATGCAGCGATAATCTGTTGGGCAACACTGCCACTGCTGGTCATTCAGTATAATCTGCAGATGGAAAAGTCCACTGTTAGTCAATTTACTATATGCAATACAACACAAATTGCTTTTTATAACTCAAACACATCAGTACAATAGAGTCTGCGTTAATGTGAAAATCCACAGCTCATTAGAAATGTGAAACTAAATTTGTGTTTTCAACCTCACATACTTCTCAAAATCCCATGCCGGATTTTCTAACACTCTCTAAGCTGTAGCACCTACATTAGGATACAGATACATAGATCTTATGGCCAGCCAAGTGGCGGGGTACCCTACTCACTGCATTTGTTTTAGGATATGGTACACCAGAGTTAATTAAGTCAGCTGATAAGTTGAGAGTGGAAGGGTAATGCTTCAGTTAGTGGGAATAATACAAACTGTGAATAGCATATGTTACCAGCATCATTTTAACCAAGGCCTACTAGTAAAGCAATAGTGAGGAAAAGACTATTATGATCGCCGCACATTCATACAAATCTATAAGTCTGAAAAAATGCCCTAACTTCTTTCATCTTAGTTTTCCGTTGGGCATCCTCTCTACCCTGCTACTCATTTAAATACCAAGATAAATGTATCCTATTGCTTGCTAGGCAATTGATTGGCCCTCCTGTCAGATGACATCCTGCAGTAGCTTTATGATGTCAGGGCACCACTGGAACAATTGTCCTTGGTAAGGGTGACACAGGAGGATGAGATCTCAGCAATTATGCACTCGGTCACTATCTGCAATTAGGACTGAAAGGCAAGCAGGAGGTGGAACGGTTAAGGACTGAACTAGTCAAAGCATTGGGGGCTTTTTCAACGTGGGATGGAGATACAAAAAGACAGATGATCCTTAACAATCCATCTTGAATATCAGAGCCCATCATACAGACTGCAGTGGAAGAGGTGAAAGCAGCTTACTTCCATGTGAAAGTTAGACTATGGCTCTAACGTAAGGTAATACATTCCAGCCTCAAAGGCAGTCATTTCCTCAGATGGTATATTGCTGCACCAGGATCTAAAGCAGGTTTTGGTAGCCTTGGAGGCAGCCAGACCTTTATTAACCATCATGACAAAAACAAAGTGATCCACATTACTTCCATCTTGACAGAAATGATATTCAAGCAAGAGTACCCCACTTGAAAGTAGTGAAGACATTCAGATGCTGTGAACGTCTTTTAATCGCCCAAAGGAATGATTGTGAGTTTAACTTACCACATAAATTGGTAAAATGATGCAGTATGCTTGAAGACTTCAGTGTTTTTCTTTCTTTTTTTTTTCTTTTTTGTTTAGTCTCGGCAATGCAGCGATAATCTGTTGGGCAACACTGCCACTGCTGGTCATTCAGTATAATCTGCAGATGGAAAAGTCCACTGTTAGTCAATTTACTATATGCAATACAACACAAATTGCTTTTTATAACTCAAACACATCAGTACAATAGAGTCTCAGTTAATGTGAAAATCCACAGCTCATTAGAAATGTGAAACTAAATTTGTGTTTTCAACCTCACATACTTCTCAAAATCCCATGCCGGATTTGCTAACACTCTCTAAGCTGTAGCACCTACATTAGGATACAGATACATAGATCTTATGGCCAGCCAAGTGGCGGGGTACCCTACTCACTGCATTTGTTTTAGGATATGGTACAGCAGAGTTAATTAAGTCAGCTGATAAGTTGAGTGGAAGGGTAATGCTTCAGTTAGTGGGAATAATAAAAACTGTGAATAGCATATGTTACCAGCATCATTTTAACCAAGGCCTACTAGTAAAGCAATAGTGAGGAAAAGACTATTATGATCGCCGCACATTCATACAAATCTATAAGTCTGAAAAAATGCCCCAACTTCTTTCATCTTAGTTTTCCGTTGGGCATCCTCTCTACCCTGCTACTCATTTAAATACCAAGATAAATGTATCCTATTGCTTGCTAGGCAATTGATTGGCCCTCCTGTCAGATGACATCCTGCAGTAGCTTTATGATGTCAGGGCACCACTGGAACAATTGTCCTTGGTAAGGGTGACACAGGAGGATGAGATCTCAGCAATTATGCACTCGGTCACTATCTGCAATTAGGACTGAAAGGCAAGCAGGAGGTGGAACGGTTAAGGACTGAATTAGTCAAAGCATTGGGGGCTTTTTCAACGTGGGATGGAGATACAAAAAGACAGATGATCCTTAACAATCCATCTTGAATATCAGAGCCCATCATACAGACTGCAGTGGAAGAGGTGAAAGCAGCTTACTTCCATGTGAAAGTTAGACTATGGCTCTAACGTAAGGTAATACATTCCAGCCTCAAAGGCAGTCATTTCCTCAGATGGTATATTGCTGCACCAGGATCTAAAGCAGGTTTTGGTAGCCTTGGAGGCAGCCAGACCTTTATTAACCATCATGACTAAAACAAAGTGATCCACATTACTTCCATCTTGACAGAAATGATATTCAAGCAAGAGTACCCCACTTGAAAGTAGTGAAGACATTCAGATGCTGTGAACGTCTTTTAATCGCCCAAAGGAATGATTGTGAGTTTAACTTACCACATAAATTGGTAAAATGATACAGTATGCTTGAAGACTTCAGTGTTTTTATTTCTTTTTTTCTTTTTTGTTTAGTCTCGGCAATGCAGCGATAATCTGTTGGGCAACACTGCCACTGCTGGTCATTCAGTATAATCTGCAGATGGAAAAGTCCACTGTTAGTCAATTTACTATATGCAATACAACACAAATTGCTTTTTATAACTCAAACACATCAGTACAATAGAGTCTGCGTTAATGTGAAAATCCACAGCTCATTAGAAATGTGAAACTAAATTTGTGTTTTCAACCTCACATACTTCTCAAAATCCCATGCCGGATTTTCTAACACTCTCTAAGCTGTAGCACCTACATTAGGATACAGATACATAGATCTTATGGCCAGCCAAGTGGCGGGGTACCCTACTCACTGCATTTGTTTTAGGATATGGTACACCAGAGTTAATTAAGTCAGCTGATAAGTTGAGAGTGGAAGGGTAATGCTTCAGTTAGTGGGAATAATAAAAACTGTGAATAGCATATGTTACCAGCATCATTTTAACCAAGGCCTACTAGTAAAGCAATGGTGAGGAAAAGACTATTATGATCGCCGCACATTCATACAAATCTATAAGTCTGAAAAAATGCCCCAACTTCTTTCATCTTAGTTTTCAGTTGGGCATCCTCTCTACCCTGCTACTCATTTATATACCAAGATAAATGTATCCTATTGCTTGCTAGGCAATTGATTGGCCCTCCTGTCAGATGACATCCTGCAGTAGCTTTATGATGTCAGGGCACCACTGGAACAATTGTCCTTGGTAAGGGTGACACAGGAGGATGAGATCTCAGCAATTATGCACTCGGTCACTATCTGCAATTAGGACTGAAAGGCAAGCAGGAGGTGGAACGGTTAAGGACTGAATTAGTCAAAGCATTGGGGGCTTTTTCAACGTGGGATGGAGATACAAAAAGACAGATGATCCTTAACAATCCATCTTGAATATCAGAGCCCATCATACAGACTGCAGTGGAAGAGGTGAAAGCAGCTTACTTCCATGTGAAAGTTAGACTATGGCTCTAACGTAAGGTAATACATTCCAGCCTCAAAGGCAGTCATTTCCTCAGATGGTATATTGCTGCACCAGGATCTAAAGCAGATTTTGGTAGCCTTGGAGGCAGCCAGACCTTTATTAACCATCATGACTAAAACAAAGTGATCCACATTACTTCCATCTTGACAGAAATGATATTCAAGCAAGAGTACCCCACTTGAAAGTAGTGAAGACATTCAGATGCTGTGAACGTCTTTTAATGCCCAAAGGAATGATTGTGAGTTTAACTTACCACATAAATTGGTAAAATGATACAGTATGCTTGAAGACTTCAGTGTTTTTATTTCTTTTTTTCTTTTTTGTTTAGTCTCGGCAATGCAGCGATAATCTGTTGGGCAACACTGCCACTGCTGGTCATTCAGTATAATCTGCAGATGGAAAAGTCCACTGTTAGTCAATTTACTATATGCAATACAACACAAATTGCTTTTTATAACTCAAACACATCAGTACAATAGAGTCTGCGTTAATGTGAAAATCCACAGCTCATTAGAAATGTGAAACTAAATTTGTGTTTTCAACCTCACATACTTCTCAAAATCCCATGCCGGATTTGCTAACACTCTCTAAGCTGTAGCACCTACATTAGGATACAGATACATAGATCTTATGGCCAGCCAAGTGGCGGGGTACCCTACTCACTGCATTTGTTTTAGGATATGGTACACCAGAGTTAATTAAGTCAGCTGATAAGTTGAGTGGAAGGGTAATGCTTCAGTTAGTGGGAATAATAAAAACTGTGAATAGCATATGTTACCAGCATCATTTTAACCAAGGCCTACTAGTAAAGCAATAGTGAGGAAAAGACTATTATGATCGCCGCACATTCATACAAATCTATAAGTCTGAAAAAATGCCCCAACTTCTTTCATCTTAGTTTTCCGTTGGGCATCCTCTCTACCCTGCTACTCATTTAAATACCAAGATAAATGTATCCTATTGCTTGCTAGGCAATTGATTGGCCCTCCTGTCAGATGACATCCTGCAGTAGCTTTATGATGTCAGGGCACCACTGGAACAATTGTCCTTGGTAAGGGTGACACAGGAGGATGAGATCTCAGCAATTATGCACTCGGTCACTATCTGCAATTAGGACTGAAAGGCAAGCAGGAGGTGGAACGGTTAAGGACTGAATTAGTCAAAGCATTGGGGGCTTTTTCAACGTGGGATGGAGATACAAAAAGACAGATGATCCTTAACAATCCATCCTTAATATCAGAGCCCATCATACAGACTGCAGTGGAAGAGGTGAAAGCAGCTTACTTCCATGTGAAAGTTAGACTATGGCTCTAACGTAAGGTAATACATTCCAGCCTCAAAGGCAGTCATTTCCTCAGATGGTATATTGCTGCACCAGGATCTAAAGCAGGTTTTGGTAGCCTTGGAGGCAGCCAGACCTTTATTAACCATCATGACTAAAACAAAGTGATCCACATTACTTCCATCTTGACAGAAATGATATTCAAGCAAGAGTACCCCACTTGAAAGTAGTGAAGACATTCAGATGCTGTGAACGTCTTTTAATCGCCCAAAGGAATGATTGTGAGTTTAACTTACCACATAAATTGGTAAAATGATGCAGTATGCTTGAAGACTTCAGTGTTTTTCTTTCTTTTTTTTTTTTTGTTTAGTCTCGGCAATGCAGCGATAATCTGTTGGGCAACACTGCCACTGCTGGTCATTCAGTATAATCTGCAGATGGAAAAGTCCACTGTTAGTCAATTTACTATATGCAATACAACACAAATTGCTTTTTATAACTCAAACACATCAGTACAATAGAGTCTGCGTTAATGTGAAAATCCACAGCTCATTAGAAATGTGAAACTAAATTTGTGTTTTCAACCTCACATACTTCTCAAAATCCCATGCCGGATTTGCTAACACTCTCTAAGCTGTAGCACCTACATTAGGATACAGATACATAGATCTTATGGCCAGCCAAGTGGCGGGGTACCCTACTCACTGCATTTGTTTTAGGATATGGTACACCAGAGTTAATTAAGTCAGCTGATAAGTTGAGTGGAAGGGTAATGCTTCAGTTAGTGGGAATAATACAAACTGTGAATAGCATATGTTACCAGCATCATTTTAACCAAGGCCTACTAGTAAAGCAATAGTGAGGAAAAGACTATTATGATCGCCGCACATTCATACAAATCTATAAGTCTGAAAAAATGCCCCAACTTCTTTCATCTTAGTTTTCCGTTGGGCATCCTCTCTACCCTGCTACTCATTTAAATACCAAGATAAATGTATCCTATTGCTTGCTAGGCAATTGATTGGCCCTCCTGTCAGATGACATCCTGCAGTAGCTTTATGATGTCAGGGCACCACTGGAACAATTGTCCTTGGTAAGGGTGACACAGGAGGATGAGATCTCAGCAATTATGCACTCGGTCACTATCTGCAATTAGGACTGAAAGGCAAGCAGGAGGTGGAACGGTTAAGGACTGAATTAGTCAAAGCATTGGGGGCTTTTTCAACGTGGGATGGAGATACAAAAAGACAGATGATCCTTAACAATCCATCCTTAATATCAGAGCCCATCATACAGACTGCAGTGGAAGAGGTGAAAGCAGCTTACTTCCATGTGAAAGTTAGACTATGGCTCTAACGTAAGGTAATACATTCCAGCCTCAAAGGCAGTCATTTCCTCAGATGGTATATTGCTGCACCAGGATCTAAAGCAGGTTTTGGTAGCCTTGGAGGCAGCCAGACCTTTATTAACCATCATGACTAAAACAAAGTGATCCACATTACTTCCATCTTGACAGAAATGATATTCAAGCAAGAGTACCCCACTTGAAAGTAGTGAAGACATTCAGATGCTGTGAACGTCTTTTAATCGCCCAAAGGAAGGATTGTGAGTTTAACTTACCACATAAATTGGTAAAATGATGCAGTATGCTTGAAGACTTCAGTGTTTTTCTTTCTTTTTTTTTTTTTTTGTTTAGTCTCGGCAATGCAGCGATAATCTGTTGGGCAACACTGCCACTGCTGGTCATTCAGTATAATCTGCAGATGGAAAAGTCCACTGTTAGTCAATTTACTATATGCAATACAACACAAATTGCTTTTTATAACTCAAACACATCAGTACAATAGAGTCTGCGTTAATGTGAAAATCCACAGCTCATTAGAAATGTGAAACTAAATTTGTGTTTTCAACCTCACATACTTCTCAAAATCCCATGCCGGATTTGCTAACACTCTCTAAGCTGTAGCACCTACATTAGGATACAGATACATAGATCTTATGGCCAGCCAAGTGGCGGGGTACCCTACTCACTGCATTTGTTTTAGGATATGGTACACCAGAGTTAATTAAGTCAGCTGATAAGTTGAGTGGAAGGGTAATGCTTCAGTTAGTGGGAATAATAAAAACTGTGAATAGCATATGTTACCAGCATCATTTTAACCAAGGCCTACTAGTAAAGCAATAGTGAGGAAAAGACTATTATGATCGCCGCACATTCATACAAATCTATAAGTCTGAAAAAATGCCCCAACTTCTTTCATCTTAGTTTTCCGTTGGGCATCCTCTCTACCCTGCTACTCATTTAAATACCAAGATAAATGTATCCTATTGCTTGCTAGGCAATTGATTGGCCCTCCTGTCAGATGACATCCTGCAGTAGCTTTATGATGTCAGGGCACCACTGGAACAATTGTCCTTGGTAAGGGTGACACAGGAGGATGAGATCTCAGCAATTATGCACTCGGTCACTATCTGCAATTAGGACTGAAAGGCAAGCAGGAGGTGGAACGGTTAAGGACTGAATTAGTCAAAGCATTGGGGGCTTTTTCAACGTGGGATGGAGATACAAAAAGACAGATGATCCTTAACAATCCATCTTGAATATCAGAGCCCATCATACAGACTGCAGTGGAAGAGGTGAAAGCAGCTTACTTCCATGTGAAAGTTAGACTATGGCTCTAACGTAAGGTAATACATTCCAGCCTCAAAGGCAGTCATTTCCTCAGATGGTATATTGCTGCACCAGGATCTAAAGCAGGTTTTGGTAGCCTTGGAGGCAGCCAGACCTTTATTAACCATCATGACTAAAACAAAGTGATCCACATTACTTCCATCTTGACAGAAATGATATTCAAGCAAGAGTACCCCACTTGAAAGTAGTGAAGACATTCAGATGCTGTGAACGTCTTTTAATCGCCCAAAGGAATGATTGTGAGTTTAACTTACCACATAAATTGGTAAAATGATGCAGTATGCTTGAAGACTTCAGTGTTTTTCTTTCTTTTTTTTTTTTTTTGTTTAGTCTCGGCAATGCAGCGATAATCTGTTGGGCAACACTGCCACTGCTGGTCATTCAGTATAATCTGCAGATGGAAAAGTCCACTGTTAGTCAATTTACTATATGCAATACAACACAAATTGCTTTTTATAACTCAAACACATCAGTACAATAGAGTCTGCGTTAATGTGAAAATCCACAGCTCATTAGAAATGTGAAACTAAATTTGTGTTTTCAACCTCACATACTTCTCAAAATCCCATGCCGGATTTGCTAACACTCTCTAAGCTGTAGCACCTACATTAGGATACAGATACATAGATCTTATGGCCAGCCAAGTGGCGGGGTACCCTACTCACTGCATTTGTTTTAGGATATGGTACACCAGAGTTAATTAAGTCAGCTGATAAGTTGAGAGTGGAAGGGTAATGCTTCAGTTAGTGGGAATAATACAAACTGTGAATAGCATATGTTACCAGCATCATTTTAACCAAGGCCTACTAGTAAAGCAATGGTGAGGAAAAGACTATTATGATCGCCGCACATTCATACAAATCTATAAGTCTGAAAAAATGCCCCAACTTCTTTCATCTTAGTTTTCAGTTGGGCATCCTCTCTACCCTGCTACTCATTTATATACCAAGATAAATGTATCCTATTGCTTGCTAGGCAATTGATTGGCCCTCCTGTCAGATGACATCCTGCAGTAGCTTTATGATGTCAGGGCACCACTGGAACAATTGTCCTTGGTAAGGGTGACACAGGAGGATGAGATCTCAGCAATTATGCACTCGGTCACTATCTGCAATTAGGACTGAAAGGCAAGCAGGAGGTGGAACGGTTAAGGACTGAATTAGTCAAAGCATTGGGGGCTTTTTCAACGTGGGATGGAGATACAAAAAGACAGATGATCCTTAACAATCCATCTTGAATATCAGAGCCCATCATACAGACTGCAGTGGAAGAGGTGAAAGCAGCTTACTTCCATGTGAAAGTTAGACTATGGCTCTAACGTAAGGTAATACATTCCAGCCTCAAAGGCAGTCATTTCCTCAGATGGTATATTGCTGCACCAGGATCTAAAGCAGGTTTTGGTAGCCTTGGAGGCAGCCAGACCTTTATTAACCATCATGACTAAAACAAAGTGATCCACATTACTTCCATCTTGACAGAAATGATATTCAAGCAAGAGTACCCCACTTGAAAGTAGTGAAGACATTCAGATGCTGTGAACGTCTTTTAATCGCCCAAAGGAATGATTGTGAGTTTAACTTACCACATAAATTGGTAAAATGATACAGTATGCTTGAAGACTTCAGTGTTTTTATTTCTTTTTTTCTTTTTTGTTTAGTCTCGGCAATGCAGCGATAATCTGTTGGGCAACACTGCCACTGCTGGTCATTCAGTATAATCTGCAGATGGAAAAGTCCACTGTTAGTCAATTTACTATATGCAATACAACACAAATTGCTTTTTATAACTCAAACACATCAGTACAATAGAGTCTGCGTTAATGTGAAAATCCACAGCTCATTAGAAATGTGAAACTAAATTTGTGTTTTCAACCTCACATACTTCTCAAAATCCCATGCCGGATTTTCTAACACTCTCTAAGCTGTAGCACCTACATTAGGATACAGATACATAGATCTTATGGCCAGCCAAGTGGCGGGGTACCCTACTCACTGCATTTGTTTTAGGATATGGTACACCAGAGTTAATTAAGTCAGCTGATAAGTTGAGAGTGGAAGGGTAATGCTTCAGTTAGTGGGAATAATACAAACTGTGAATAGCATATGTTACCAGCATCATTTTAACCAAGGCCTACTAGTAAAGCAATAGTGAGGAAAAGACTATTATGATCGCCGCACATTCATACAAATCTATAAGTCTGAAAAAATGCCCTAACTTCTTTCATCTTAGTTTTCCGTTGGGCATCCTCTCTACCCTGCTACTCATTTAAATACCAAGATAAATGTATCCTATTGCTTGCTAGGCAATTGATTGGCCCTCCTGTCAGATGACATCCTGCAGTAGCTTTATGATGTCAGGGCACCACTGGAACAATTGTCCTTGGTAAGGGGGACACAGGAGGAGGAGATCTCAGCAATTATGCACTCGGTCACTATCTGCAATTAGGACTGAAAGGAAAGCAGGAGGTGGAACGGTTAAGGACTGAACTAGTCAAAGCATTGGGGGCTTTTTCAACGTGGGATGGAGATACAAAAAGACAGATGATCCTTAACAATCCATCTTGAATATCAGAGCCCATCATACAGACTGCAGTGGAAGAGGTGAAAGCAGCTTACTTCCATGTGAAAGTTAGACTATGGCTCTAACGTAAGGTAATACATTCCAGCCTCAAAGGCAGTCATTTCCTCAGATGGTATATTGCTGCACCAGGATCTAAAGCAGGTTTTGGTAGCCTTGGAGGCAGCCAGACCTTTATTAACCATCATGACTAAAACAAAGTGATCCACATTACTTCCATCTTGACAGAAATGATATTCAAGCAAGAGTACCCCACTTGAAAGTAGTGAAGACATTCAGATGCTGTGAACGTCTTTTAATCGCCCAAAGGAATGATTGTGAGTTTAACTTACCACATAAATTGGTAAAATGATACAGTATGCTTGAAGACTTCAGTGTTTTTATTTCTTTTTTTCTTTTTTGTTTAGTCTCGGCAATGCAGCGATAATCTGTTGGGCAACACTGCCACTGCTGGTCATTCAGTATAATCTGCAGATGGAAAAGTCCACTGTTAGTCAATTTACTATATGCAATACAACACAAATTGCTTTTTATAACTCAAACACATCAGTACAATAGAGTCTGCGTTAATGTGAAAATCCACAGCTCATTAGAAATGTGAAACTAAATTTGTGTTTTCAACCTCACATACTTCTCAAAATCCCATGCCGGATTTTCTAACACTCTCTAAGCTGTAGCACCTACATTAGGATACAGATACATAGATCTTATGGCCAGCCAAGTGGCGGGGTACCCTACTCACTGCATTTGTTTTAGGATATGGTACACCAGAGTTAATTAAGTCGGCTGATAAGTTGAGAGTGGAAGGGTAATGCTTCAGTTAGTGGGAATAATACAAACTGTGAATAGCATATGTTACCAGCATCATTTTAACCAAGGCCTACTAGTAAAGCAATAGTGAGGAAAAGACTATTATGATCGCCGCACATTCATACAAATCTATAAGTCTGAAAAAATGCCCTAACTTCTTTCATCTTAGTTTTCCGTTGGGCATCCTCTCTACCCTGCTACTCATTTAAATACCAAGATAAATGTATCCTATTGCTTGCTAGGCAATTGATTGGCCCTCCTGTCAGATGACATCCTGCAGTAGCTTTATGATGTCAGGGCACCACTGGAACAATTGTCCTTGGTAAGGGTGACACAGGAGGATGAGATCTCAGCAATTATGCACTCGGTCACTATCTGCAATTAGGACTGAAAGGCAAGCAGGAGGTGGAACGGTTAAGGACTGAACTAGTCAAAGCATTGGGGGCTTTTTCAACGTGGGATGGAGATACAAAAAGACAGATGATCCTTAACAATCCATCTTGAATATCAGAGCCCATCATACAGACTGCAGTGGAAGAGGTGAAAGCAGCTTACTTCCATGTGAAAGTTAGACTATGGCTCTAACGTAAGGTAATACATTCCAGCCTCAAAGGCAGTCATTTCCTCAGATGGTATATTGCTGCACCAGGATCTAAAGCAGGTTTTGGTAGCCTTGGAGGCAGCCAGACCTTTATTAACCATCATGACTAAAACAAAGTGATGCACATTACTTCCATCTTGACAGAAATGATATTCAAGCAAGAGTACCCCACTTGAAAGTAGTGAAGACATTCAGATGCTGTGAACGTCTTTTAATCGCCCAAAGGAATGATTGTGAGTTTAACTTACCACATAAATTGGTAAAATGATGCAGTATGCTTGAAGACTTCAGTGTTTTTATTTCTTTTTTTCTTTTTTGTTTAGTCTCGGCAATGCAGCGATAATCTGTTGGGCAACACTGCCACTGCTGGTCATTCAGTATAATCTGCAGATGGAAAAGTCCACTGTTAGTCAATTTACTATATGCAATACAGCACAAATTGCTTTTTATAACTCAAACACATCAGTACAATAGAGTCTGCGTTAATGTGAAAATCCACAGCTCATTAGAAATGTGAAACTAAATTTGTGTTTTCAACCTCACATACTTCTCAAAATCCCATGCCGGATTTGCTAACACTCTCTAAGCTGTAGCACCTACATTAGGATACAGATACATAGATCTTATGGCCAGCCAAGTGGCGGGGTACCATACTCACTGCATTTGTTTTAGGATATGGTACAGCAGAGTTAATTAAGTCAGCTGATAAGTTGAGTGGAAGGGTAATGCTTCAGTTAGTGGGAATAATAAAAACTGTGAATAGCATATGTTACCAGCATCATTTTAACCAAGGCCTACTAGTAAAGCAATAGTGAGGAAAAGACTATTATGATCGCCGCACATTCATACAAATCTATAAGTCTGAAAAAATGCCCCAACTTCTTTCATCTTAGTTTTCCGTTGGGCATCCTCTCTACCCTGCTACTCATTTAAATACCAAGATAAATGTATCCTATTGCTTGCTAGGCAATTGATTGGCCCTCCTGTCAGATGACATCCTGCAGTAGCTTTATGATGTCAGGGCACCACTGGAACAATTGTCCTTGGTAAGGGTGACACAGGAGGATGAGATCTCAGCAATTATGCACTCGGTCACTATCTGCAATTAGGACTGAAAGGCAAGCAGGAGGTGGAACGGTTAAGGACTGAATTAGTCAAAGCATTGGGGGCTTTTTCAACGTGGGATGGAGATACAAAAAGACAGATGATCCTTAACAATCCATCTTGAATATCAGAGCCCATCATACAGACTGCAGTGGAAGAGGTGAAAGCAGCTTACTTCCATGTGAAAGTTAGACTATGGCTCTAACGTAAGGTAATACATTCCAGCCTCAAAGGCAGTCATTTTCTCAGATGGTATATTGCTGCACCAGGATCTAAAGCAGGTTTTGGTAGCCTTGGAGGCAGCCAGACCTTTATTAACCATCATGACTAAAACAAAGTGATCCACATTACTTCCATCTTGACAGAAATGATATTCAAGCAAGAGTACCCCACTTGAAAGTAGTGAAGACATTCAGATGCTGTGAACGTCTTTTAATCGCCCAAAGGAATGATTGTGAGTTTAACTTACCACATAAATTGGTAAAATGATACAGTATGCTTGAAGACTTCAGTGTTTTTATTTCTTTTTTTCTTTTTTGTTTAGTCTCGGCAATGCAGCGATAATCTGTTGGGCAACACTGCCACTGCTGGTCATTCAGTATAATCTGCAGATGGAAAAGTCCACTGTTAGTCAATTTACTATATGCAATACAACACAAATTGCTTTTTATAACTCAAACACATCAGTACAATAGAGTCTGCGTTAATGTGAAAATCCACAGCTCATTAGAAATGTGAAACTAAATTTGTGTTTTCAACCTCACATACTTCTCAAAATCCCATGCCGGATTTTCTAACACTCTCTAAGCTGTAGCACCTACATTAGGATACAGATACATAGATCTTATGGCCAGCCAAGTGGCGGGGTACCCTACTCACTGCATTTGTTTTAGGATATGGTACACCAGAGTTAATTAAGTCAGCTGATAAGTTGAGAGTGGAAGGGTAATGCTTCAGTTAGTGGGAATAATACAAACTGTGAATAGCATATGTTACCAGCATCATTTTAACCAAGGCCTACTAGTAAAGCAATAGTGAGGAAAAGACTATTATGATCGCCGCACATTCATACAAATCTATAAGTCTGAAAAAATGCCCTAACTTCTTTCATCTTAGTTTTCCGTTGGGCATCCTCTCTACCCTGCTACTCATTTAAATACCAAGATAAATGTATCCTATTGCTTGCTAGGCAATTGATTGGCCCTCCTGTCAGATGACATCCTGCAGTAGCTTTATGATGTCAGGGCACCACTGGAACAATTGTCCTTGGTAAGGGTGACACAGGAGGATGAGATCTCAGCAATTATGCACTCGGTCACTATCTGCAATTAGGACTGAAAGGCAAGCAGGAGGTGGAACGGTTAAGGACTGAACTAGTCAAAGCATTGGGGGCTTTTTCAACGTGGGATGGAGATACAAAAAGACAGATGATCCTTAACAATCCATCTTGAATATCAGAGCCCATCATACAGACTGCAGTGGAAGAGGTGAAAGCAGCTTACTTCCATGTGAAAGTTAGACTATGGCTCTAACGTAAGGTAATACATTCCAGCCTCAAAGGCAGTCATTTCCTCAGATGGTATATTGCTGCACCAGGATCTAAAGCAGGTTTTGGTAGCCTTGGAGGCAGCCAGACCTTTATTAACCATCATGACAAAAACAAAGTGATCCACATTACTTCCATCTTGACAGAAATGATATTCAAGCAAGAGTACCCCACTTGAAAGTAGTGAAGACATTCAGATGCTGTGAACGTCTTTTAATCGCCCAAAGGAATGATTGTGAGTTTAACTTACCACATAAATTGGTAAAATGATGCAGTATGCTTGAAGACTTCAGTGTTTTTCTTTCTTTTTTTTTTCTTTTTTGTTTAGTCTCGGCAATGCAGCGATAATCTGTTGGGCAACACTGCCACTGCTGGTCATTCAGTATAATCTGCAGATGGAAAAGTCCACTGTTAGTCAATTTACTATATGCAATACAACACAAATTGCTTTTTATAACTCAAACACATCAGTACAATAGAGTCTCAGTTAATGTGAAAATCCACAGCTCATTAGAAATGTGAAACTAAATTTGTGTTTTCAACCTCACATACTTCTCAAAATCCCATGCCGGATTTGCTAACACTCTCTAAGCTGTAGCACCTACATTAGGATACAGATACATAGATCTTATGGCCAGCCAAGTGGCGGGGTACCCTACTCACTGCATTTGTTTTAGGATATGGTACAGCAGAGTTAATTAAGTCAGCTGATAAGTTGAGTGGAAGGGTAATGCTTCAGTTAGTGGGAATAATAAAAACTGTGAATAGCATATGTTACCAGCATCATTTTAACCAAGGCCTACTAGTAAAGCAATAGTGAGGAAAAGACTATTATGATCGCCGCACATTCATACAAATCTATAAGTCTGAAAAAATGCCCCAACTTCTTTCATCTTAGTTTTCCGTTGGGCATCCTCTCTACCCTGCTACTCATTTAAATACCAAGATAAATGTATCCTATTGCTTGCTAGGCAATTGATTGGCCCTCCTGTCAGATGACATCCTGCAGTAGCTTTATGATGTCAGGGCACCACTGGAACAATTGTCCTTGGTAAGGGTGACACAGGAGGATGAGATCTCAGCAATTATGCACTCGGTCACTATCTGCAATTAGGACTGAAAGGCAAGCAGGAGGTGGAACGGTTAAGGACTGAATTAGTCAAAGCATTGGGGGCTTTTTCAACGTGGGATGGAGATACAAAAAGACAGATGATCCTTAACAATCCATCTTGAATATCAGAGCCCATCATACAGACTGCAGTGGAAGAGGTGAAAGCAGCTTACTTCCATGTGAAAGTTAGACTATGGCTCTAACGTAAGGTAATACATTCCAGCCTCAAAGGCAGTCATTTCCTCAGATGGTATATTGCTGCACCAGGATCTAAAGCAGGTTTTGGTAGCCTTGGAGGCAGCCAGACCTTTATTAACCATCATGACTAAAACAAAGTGATCCACATTACTTCCATCTTGACAGAAATGATATTCAAGCAAGAGTACCCCACTTGAAAGTAGTGAAGACATTCAGATGCTGTGAACGTCTTTTAATCGCCCAAAGGAATGATTGTGAGTTTAACTTACCACATAAATTGGTAAAATGATACAGTATGCTTGAAGACTTCAGTGTTTTTATTTCTTTTTTTCTTTTTTGTTTAGTCTCGGCAATGCAGCGATAATCTGTTGGGCAACACTGCCACTGCTGGTCATTCAGTATAATCTGCAGATGGAAAAGTCCACTGTTAGTCAATTTACTATATGCAATACAACACAAATTGCTTTTTATAACTCAAACACATCAGTACAATAGAGTCTGCGTTAATGTGAAAATCCACAGCTCATTAGAAATGTGAAACTAAATTTGTGTTTTCAACCTCACATACTTCTCAAAATCCCATGCCGGATTTTCTAACACTCTCTAAGCTGTAGCACCTACATTAGGATACAGATACATAGATCTTATGGCCAGCCAAGTGGCGGGGTACCCTACTCACTGCATTTGTTTTAGGATATGGTACACCAGAGTTAATTAAGTCAGCTGATAAGTTGAGAGTGGAAGGGTAATGCTTCAGTTAGTGGGAATAATACAAACTGTGAATAGCATATGTTACCAGCATCATTTTAACCAAGGCCTACTAGTAAAGCAATAGTGAGGAAAAGACTATTATGATCGCCGCACATTCATACAAATCTATAAGTCTGAAAAAATGCCCTAACTTCTTTCATCTTAGTTTTCCGTTGGGCATCCTCTCTACCCTGCTACTCATTTAAATACCAAGATAAATGTATCCTATTGCTTGCTAGGCAATTGATTGGCCCTCCTGTCAGATGACATCCTGCAGTAGCTTTATGATGTCAGGGCACCACTGGAACAATTGTCCTTGGTAAGGGTGACACAGGAGGATGAGATCTCAGCAATTATGCACTCGGTCACTATCTGCAATTAGGACTGAAAGGCAAGCAGGAGGTGGAACGGTTAAGGACTGAACTAGTCAAAGCATTGGGGGCTTTTTCAACGTGGGATGGAGATACAAAAAGACAGATGATCCTTAACAATCCATCTTGAATATCAGAGCCCATCATACAGACTGCAGTGGAAGAGGTGAAAGCAGCTTACTTCCATGTGAAAGTTAGACTATGGCTCTAACGTAAGGTAATACATTCCAGCCTCAAAGGCAGTCATTTCCTCAGATGGTATATTGCTGCACCAGGATCTAAAGCAGGTTTTGGTAGCCTTGGAGGCAGCCAGACCTTTATTAACCATCATGACTAAAACAAAGTGATCCACATTACTTCCATCTTGACAGAAATGATATTCAAGCAAGAGTACCCCACTTGAAAGTAGTGAAGACATTCAGATGCTGTGAACGTCTTTTAATCGCCCAAAGGAATGATTGTGAGTTTAACTTACCACATAAATTGGTAAAATGATGCAGTATGCTTGAAGACTTCAGTGTTTTTCTTTCTTTTTTTTTTTTTGTTTAGTCTCGGCAATGCTGCGATAATCTGTTGGGCAACACTGCCACTGCTGGTCATTCAGTATAATCTGCAGATGGAAAAGTCCACTGTTAGTCAATTTACTATATGCAATACAACACAAATTGCTTTTTATAACTCAAACACATCAGTACAATAGAGTCTGCGTTAATGTGAAAATCCACAGCTCATTAGAAATGTGAAACTAAATTTGTGTTTTCAACCTCACATACTTCTCAAAATCCCATGCCGGATTTGCTAACACTCTCTAAGCTGTAGCACCTACATTAGGATACAGATACATAGATCTTATGGCCAGCCAAGTGGCGGGGTACCCTACTCACTGCATTTGTTTTAGGATATGGTACACCAGAGTTAATTAAGTCAGCTGATAAGTTGAGAGTGGAAGGGTAATGCTTCAGTTAGTGGGAATAATAAAAACTGTGAATAGCATATGTTACCAGCATCATTTTAACCAAGGCCTACTAGTAAAGCAATGGTGAGGAAAAGACTATTATGATCGCCGCACATTCATACAAATCTATAAGTCTGAAAAAATGCCCCAACTTCTTTCATCTTAGTTTTCAGTTGGGCATCCTCTCTACCCTGCTACTCATTTATATACCAAGATAAATGTATCCTATTGCTTGCTAGGCAATTGATTGGCCCTCCTGTCAGATGACATCCTGCAGTAGCTTTATGATGTCAGGGCACCACTGGAACAATTGTCCTTGGTAAGGGTGACACAGGAGGATGAGATCTCAGCAATTATGCACTCGGTCACTATCTGCAATTAGGACTGAAAGGCAAGCAGGAGGTGGAACGGTTAAGGACTGAATTAGTCAAAGCATTGGGGGCTTTTTCAACGTGGGATGGAGATACAAAAAGACAGATGATCCTTAACAATCCATCTTGAATATCAGAGCCCATCATACAGACTGCAGTGGAAGAGGTGAAAGCAGCTTACTTCCATGTGAAAGTTAGACTATGGCTCTAACGTAAGGTAATACATTCCAGCCTCAAAGGCAGTCATTTCCTCAGATGGTATATTGCTGCACCAGGATCTAAAGCAGATTTTGGTAGCCTTGGAGGCAGCCAGACCTTTATTAACCATCATGACTAAAACAAAGTGATCCACATTACTTCCATCTTGACAGAAATGATATTCAAGCAAGAGTACCCCACTTGAAAGTAGTGAAGACATTCAGATGCTGTGAACGTCTTTTAATGCCCAAAGGAATGATTGTGAGTTTAACTTACCACATAAATTGGTAAAATGATACAGTATGCTTGAAGACTTCAGTGTTTTTATTTCTTTTTTTCTTTTTTGTTTAGTCTCGGCAATGCAGCGATAATCTGTTGGGCAACACTGCCACTGCTGGTCATTCAGTATAATCTGCAGATGGAAAAGTCCACTGTTAGTCAATTTACTATATGCAATACAACACAAATTGCTTTTTATAACTCAAACACATCAGTACAATAGAGTCTGCGTTAATGTGAAAATCCACAGCTCATTAGAAATGTGAAACTAAATTTGTGTTTTCAACCTCACATACTTCTCAAAATCCCATGCCGGATTTGCTAACACTCTCTAAGCTGTAGCACCTACATTAGGATACAGATACATAGATCTTATGGCCAGCCAAGTGGCGGGGTACCCTACTCACTGCATTTGTTTTAGGATATGGTACACCAGAGTTAATTAAGTCAGCTGATAAGTTGAGTGGAAGGGTAATGCTTCAGTTAGTGGGAATAATAAAAACTGTGAATAGCATATGTTACCAGCATCATTTTAACCAAGGCCTACTAGTAAAGCAATAGTGAGGAAAAGACTATTATGATCGCCGCACATTCATACAAATCTATAAGTCTGAAAAAATGCCCCAACTTCTTTCATCTTAGTTTTCCGTTGGGCATCCTCTCTACCCTGCTACTCATTTAAATACCAAGATAAATGTATCCTATTGCTTGCTAGGCAATTGATTGGCCCTCCTGTCAGATGACATCCTGCAGTAGCTTTATGATGTCAGGGCACCACTGGAACAATTGTCCTTGGTAAGGGTGACACAGGAGGATGAGATCTCAGCAATTATGCACTCGGTCACTATCTGCAATTAGGACTGAAAGGCAAGCAGGAGGTGGAACGGTTAAGGACTGAATTAGTCAAAGCATTGGGGGCTTTTTCAACGTGGGATGGAGATACAAAAAGACAGATGATCCTTAACAATCCATCCTTAATATCAGAGCCCATCATACAGACTGCAGTGGAAGAGGTGAAAGCAGCTTACTTCCATGTGAAAGTTAGACTATGGCTCTAACGTAAGGTAATACATTCCAGCCTCAAAGGCAGTCATTTCCTCAGATGGTATATTGCTGCACCAGGATCTAAAGCAGGTTTTGGTAGCCTTGGAGGCAGCCAGACCTTTATTAACCATCATGACTAAAACAAAGTGATCCACATTACTTCCATCTTGACAGAAATGATATTCAAGCAAGAGTACCCCACTTGAAAGTAGTGAAGACATTCAGATGCTGTGAACGTCTTTTAATCGCCCAAAGGAATGATTGTGAGTTTAACTTACCACATAAATTGGTAAAATGATGCAGTATGCTTGAAGACTTCAGTGTTTTTCTTTCTTTTTTTTTTTTTGTTTAGTCTCGGCAATGCAGCGATAATCTGTTGGGCAACACTGCCACTGCTGGTCATTCAGTATAATCTGCAGATGGAAAAGTCCACTGTTAGTCAATTTACTATATGCAATACAACACAAATTGCTTTTTATAACTCAAACACATCAGTACAATAGAGTCTGCGTTAATGTGAAAATCCACAGCTCATTAGAAATGTGAAACTAAATTTGTGTTTTCAACCTCACATACTTCTCAAAATCCCATGCCGGATTTGCTAACACTCTCTAAGCTGTAGCACCTACATTAGGATACAGATACATAGATCTTATGGCCAGCCAAGTGGCGGGGTACCCTACTCACTGCATTTGTTTTAGGATATGGTACACCAGAGTTAATTAAGTCAGCTGATAAGTTGAGTGGAAGGGTAATGCTTCAGTTAGTGGGAATAATACAAACTGTGAATAGCATATGTTACCAGCATCATTTTAACCAAGGCCTACTAGTAAAGCAATAGTGAGGAAAAGACTATTATGATCGCCGCACATTCATACAAATCTATAAGTCTGAAAAAATGCCCCAACTTCTTTCATCTTAGTTTTCCGTTGGGCATCCTCTCTACCCTGCTACTCATTTAAATACCAAGATAAATGTATCCTATTGCTTGCTAGGCAATTGATTGGCCCTCCTGTCAGATGACATCCTGCAGTAGCTTTATGATGTCAGGGCACCACTGGAACAATTGTCCTTGGTAAGGGTGACACAGGAGGATGAGATCTCAGCAATTATGCACTCGGTCACTATCTGCAATTAGGACTGAAAGGCAAGCAGGAGGTGGAACGGTTAAGGACTGAATTAGTCAAAGCATTGGGGGCTTTTTCAACGTGGGATGGAGATACAAAAAGACAGATGATCCTTAACAATCCATCCTTAATATCAGAGCCCATCATACAGACTGCAGTGGAAGAGGTGAAAGCAGCTTACTTCCATGTGAAAGTTAGACTATGGCTCTAACGTAAGGTAATACATTCCAGCCTCAAAGGCAGTCATTTCCTCAGATGGTATATTGCTGCACCAGGATCTAAAGCAGGTTTTGGTAGCCTTGGAGGCAGCCAGACCTTTATTAACCATCATGACTAAAACAAAGTGATCCACATTACTTCCATCTTGACAGAAATGATATTCAAGCAAGAGTACCCCACTTGAAAGTAGTGAAGACATTCAGATGCTGTGAACGTCTTTTAATCGCCCAAAGGAATGATTGTGAGTTTAACTTACCACATAAATTGGTAAAATGATGCAGTATGCTTGAAGACTTCAGTGTTTTTCTTTCTTTTTTTTTTTTTTTGTTTAGTCTCGGCAATGCAGCGATAATCTGTTGGGCAACACTGCCACTGCTGGTCATTCAGTATAATCTGCAGATGGAAAAGTCCACTGTTAGTCAATTTACTATATGCAATACAACACAAATTGCTTTTTATAACTCAAACACATCAGTACAATAGAGTCTGCGTTAATGTGAAAATCCACAGCTCATTAGAAATGTGAAACTAAATTTGTGTTTTCAACCTCACATACTTCTCAAAATCCCATGCCGGATTTGCTAACACTCTCTAAGCTGTAGCACCTACATTAGGATACAGATACATAGATCTTATGGCCAGCCAAGTGGCGGGGTACCCTACTCACTGCATTTGTTTTAGGATATGGTACACCAGAGTTAATTAAGTCAGCTGATAAGTTGAGAGTGGAAGGGTAATGCTTCAGTTAGTGGGAATAATACAAACTGTGAATAGCATATGTTACCAGCATCATTTTAACCAAGGCCTACTAGTAAAGCAATGGTGAGGAAAAGACTATTATGATCGCCGCACATTCATACAAATCTATAAGTCTGAAAAAATGCCCCAACTTCTTTCATCTTAGTTTTCAGTTGGGCATCCTCTCTACCCTGCTACTCATTTATATACCAAGATAAATGTATCCTATTGCTTGCTAGGCAATTGATTGGCCCTCCTGTCAGATGACATCCTGCAGTAGCTTTATGATGTCAGGGCACCACTGGAACAATTGTCCTTGGTAAGGGTGACACAGGAGGATGAGATCTCAGCAATTATGCACTCGGTCACTATCTGCAATTAGGACTGAAAGGCAAGCAGGAGGTGGAACGGTTAAGGACTGAATTAGTCAAAGCATTGGGGGCTTTTTCAACGTGGGATGGAGATACAAAAAGACAGATGATCCTTAACAATCCATCTTGAATATCAGAGCCCATCATACAGACTGCAGTGGAAGAGGTGAAAGCAGCTTACTTCCATGTGAAAGTTAGACTATGGCTCTAACGTAAGGTAATACATTCCAGCCTCAAAGGCAGTCATTTCCTCAGATGGTATATTGCTGCACCAGGATCTAAAGCAGGTTTTGGTAGCCTTGGAGGCAGCCAGACCTTTATTAACCATCATGACTAAAACAAAGTGATCCACATTACTTCCATCTTGACAGAAATGATATTCAAGCAAGAGTACCCCACTTGAAAGTAGTGAAGACATTCAGATGCTGTGAACGTCTTTTAATCGCCCAAAGGAATGATTGTGAGTTTAACTTACCACATAAATTGGTAAAATGATACAGTATGCTTGAAGACTTCAGTGTTTTTATTTCTTTTTTTCTTTTTTGTTTAGTCTCGGCAATGCAGCGATAATCTGTTGGGCAACACTGCCACTGCTGGTCATTCAGTATAATCTGCAGATGGAAAAGTCCACTGTTAGTCAATTTACTATATGCAATACAACACAAATTGCTTTTTATAACTCAAACACATCAGTACAATAGAGTCTGCGTTAATGTGAAAATCCACAGCTCATTAGAAATGTGAAACTAAATTTGTGTTTTCAACCTCATATACTTCTCAAAATCCCATGCCGGATTTTCTAACACTCTCTAAGCTGTAGCACCTACATTAGGATACAGATACATAGATCTTATGGCCAGCCAAGTGGCGGGGTACCCTACTCACTGCATTTGTTTTAGGATATGGTACACCAGAGTTAATTAAGTCAGCTGATAAGTTGAGAGTGGAAGGGTAATGCTTCAGTTAGTGGGAATAATACAAACTGTGAATAGCATATGTTACCAGCATCATTTTAACCAAGGCCTACTAGTAAAGCAATAGTGAGGAAAAGACTATTATGATCGCCGCACATTCATACAAATCTATAAGTCTGAAAAAATGCCCCAACTTCTTTCATCTTAGTTTTCCGTTGGGCATCCTCTCTACCCTGCTACTCATTTAAATACCAAGATAAATGTATCCTATTGCTTGCTAGGCAATTGATTGGCCCTCCTGTCAGATGACATCCTGCAGTAGCTTTATGATGTCAGGGCACCACTGGAACAATTGTCCTTGGTAAGGGTGACACAGGAGGATGAGATCTCAGCAATTATGCACTCGGTCACTATCTGCAATTAGGACTGAAAGGCAAGCAGGAGGTGGAACGGTTAAGGACTGAACTAGTCAAAGCATTGGGGGCTTTTTCAACGTGGGATGGAGATACAAAAAGACAGATGATCCTTAACAATCCATCTTGAATATCAGAGCCCATCATACAGACTGCAGTGGAAGAGGTGAAAGCAGCTTACTTCCATGTGAAAGTTAGACTATGGCTCTAACGTAAGGTAATACATTCCAGCCTCAAAGGCAGTCATTTCCTCAGATGGTATATTGCTGCACCAGGATCTAAAGCAGGTTTTGGTAGCCTTGGAGGCAGCCAGACCTTTATTAACCATCATGACTAAAACAAAGTGATCCACATTACTTCCATCTTGACAGAAATGATATTCAAGCAAGAGTACCCCACTTGAAAGTAGTGAAGACATTCAGATGCTGTGAACGTCTTTTAATCGCCCAAAGGAATGATTGTGAGTTTAACTTACCACATAAATTGGTAAAATGATACAGTATGCTTGAAGACTTCAGTGTTTTTATTTCTTTTTTTCTTTTTTGTTTAGTCTCGGCAATGCAGCGATAATCTGTTGGGCAACACTGCCACTGCTGGTCATTCAGTATAATCTGCAGATGGAAAAGTCCACTGTTAGTCAATTTACTATATGCAATACAACACAAATTGCTTTTTATAACTCAAACACATCAGTACAATAGAGTCTGCGTTAATGTGAAAATCCACAGCTCATTAGAAATGTGAAACTAAATTTGTGTTTTCAACCTCACATACATCTCAAAATCCCATGCCGGATTTGCTAACACTCTCTAAGCTGTAGCACCTACATTAGGATACAGATACATAGATCTTATGGCCAGCCAAGTGGCGGGGTACCCTACTCACTGCATTTGTTTTAGGATATGGTACACCAGAGTTAATTAAGTCAGCTGATAAGTTGAGAGTGGAAGGGTAATGCTTCAGTTAGTGGGAATAATACAAACTGTGAATAGCATATGTTACCAGCATCATTTTAACCAAGGCCTACTAGTAAAGCAATGGTGAGGAAAAGACTATTATGATCGCCGCACATTCATACAAATCTATAAGTCTGAAAAAATGCCCCAACTTCTTTCATCTTAGTTTTCAGTTGGGCATCCTCTCTACCCTGCTACTCATTTATATACCAAGATAAATGTATCCTATTGCTTGCTAGGCAATTGATTGGCCCTCCTGTCAGATGACATCCTGCAGTAGCTTTATGATGTCAGGGCACCACTGGAACAATTGTCCTTGGTAAGGGTGACACAGGAGGATGAGATCTCAGCAATTATGCACTCGGTCACTATCTGCAATTAGGACTGAAAGGCAAGCAGGAGGTGGAACGGTTAAGGACTGAATTAGTCAAAGCATTGGGGGCTTTTTCAACGTGGGATGGAGATACAAAAAGACAGATGATCCTTAACAATCCATCTTGAATATCAGAGCCCATCATACAGACTGCAGTGGAAGAGGTGAAAGCAGCTTACTTCCATGTGAAAGTTAGACTATGGCTCTAACGTAAGGTAATACATTCCAGCCTCAAAGGCAGTCATTTCCTCAGATGGTATATTGCTGCACCAGGATCTAAAGCAGGTTTTGGTAGCCTTGGAGGCAGCCAGACCTTTATTAACCATCATGACTAAAACAAAGTGATCCACATTACTTCCATCTTGACAGAAATGATATTCAAGCAAGAGTACCCCACTTGAAAGTAGTGAAGACATTCAGATGCTGTGAACGTCTTTTAATCGCCCAAAGGAAGGATTGTGAGTTTAACTTACCACATAAATTGGTAAAATGATGCAGTATGCTTGAAGACTTCAGTGTTTTTCTTTCTTTTTTTTTTTTTTTTGTTTAGTCTCGGCAATGCAGCGATAATCTGTTGGGCAACACTGCCACTGCTGGTCATTCAGTATAATCTGCAGATGGAAAAGTCCACTGTTAGTCAATTTACTATAAGCAATACAACACAAATTGCTTTTTATAACTCAAACACATCAGTACAATAGAGTCTGCGTTAATGTGAAAATCCACAGCTCATTAGAAATGTGAAACTAAATTTGTGTTTTCAACCTCACATACTTCTCAAAATCCCATGCCGGATTTGCTAACACTCTCTAAGCTGTAGCACCTACATTAGGATACAGATACATAGATCTTATGGCCAGCCAAGTGGCGGGGTACCCTACTCACTGCATTTGTTTTAGGATATGGTACACCAGAGTTAATTAAGTCAGCTGATAAGTTGAGAGTGGAAGGGTAATGCTTCAGTTAGTGGGAATAATACAAACTGTGAATAGCATATGTTACCAGCATCATTTTAACCAAGGCCTACTAGTAAAGCAATGGTGAGGAAAAGACTATTATGATCGCCGCACATTCATACAAATCTATAAGTCTGAAAAAATGCCCCAACTTCTTTCATCTTAGTTTTCAGTTGGGCATCCTCTCTACCCTGCTACTCATTTATATACCAAGATAAATGTATCCTATTGCTTGCTAGGCAATTGATTGGCCCTCCTGTCAGATGACATCCTGCAGTAGCTTTATGATGTCAGGGCACCACTGGAACAATTGTCCTTGGTAAGGGTGACACAGGAGGATGAGATCTCAGCAATTATGCACTCGGTCACTATCTGCAATTAGGACTGAAAGGCAAGCAGGAGGTGGAACGGTTAAGGACTGAATTAGTCAAAGCATTGGGGGCTTTTTCAACGTGGGATGGAGATACAAAAAGACAGATGATCCTTAACAATCCATCTTGAATATCAGAGCCCATCATACAGACTGCAGTGGAAGAGGTGAAAGCAGCTTACTTCCATGTGAAAGTTAGACTATGGCTCTAACGTAAGGTAATACATTCCAGCCTCAAAGGCAGTCATTTCCTCAGATGGTATATTGCTGCACCAGGATCTAAAGCAGGTTTTGGTAGCCTTGGAGGCAGCCAGACCTTTATTAACCATCATGACTAAAACAAAGTGATCCACATTACTTCCATCTTGACAGAAATGATATTCAAGCAAGAGTACCCCACTTGAAAGTAGTGAAGACATTCAGATGCTGTGAACGTCTTTTAATCGCCCAAAGGAATGATTGTGAGTTTAACTTACCACATAAATTGGTAAAATGATACAGTATGCTTGAAGACTTCAGTGTTTTTATTTCTTTTTTTCTTTTTTGTTTAGTCTCGGCAATGCAGCGATAATCTGTTGGGCAACACTGCCACTGCTGGTCATTCAGTATAATCTGCAGATGGAAAAGTCCACTGTTAGTCAATTTACTATATGCAATACAACACAAATTGCTTTTTATAACTCAAACACATCAGTACAATAGAGTCTGCGTTAATGTGAAAATCCACAGCTCATTAGAAATGTGAAACTAAATTTGTGTTTTCAACCTCACATACTTCTCAAAATCCCATGCCGGATTTGCTAACACTCTCTAAGCTGTAGCACCTACATTAGGATACAGATACATAGATCTTATGGCCAGCCAAGTGGCGGGGTACCCTACTCACTGCATTTGTTTTAGGATATGGTACACCAGAGTTAATTAAGTCAGCTGATAAGTTGAGTGGAAGGGTAATGCTTCAGTTAGTGGGAATAATAAAAACTGTGAATAGCATATGTTACCAGCATCATTTTAACCAAGGCCTACTAGTAAAGCAATAGTGAGGAAAAGACTATTATGATCGCCGCACATTCATACAAATCTATAAGTCTGAAAAAATGCCCCAACTTCTTTCATCTTAGTTTTCCGTTGGGCATCCTCTCTACCCTGCTACTCATTTAAATACCAAGATAAATGTATCCTATTGCTTGCTAGGCAATTGATTGGCCCTCCTGTCAGATGACATCCTGCAGTAGCTTTATGATGTCAGGGCACCACTGGAACAATTGTCCTTGGTAAGGGTGACACAGGAGGATGAGATCTCAGCAATTATGCACTCGGTCACTATCTGCAATTAGGACTGAAAGGCAAGCAGGAGGTGGAACGGTTAAGGACTGAATTAGTCAAAGCATTGGGGGCTTTTTCAACGTGGGATGGAGATACAAAAAGACAGATGATCCTTAACAATCCATCCTTAATATCAGAGCCCATCATACAGACTGCAGTGGAAGAGGTGAAAGCAGCTTACTTCCATGTGAAAGTTAGACTATGGCTCTAACGTAAGGTAATACATTCCAGCCTCAAAGGCAGTCATTTCCTCAGATGGTATATTGCTGCACCAGGATCTAAAGCAGGTTTTGGTAGCCTTGGAGGCAGCCAGACCTTTATTAACCATCATGACTAAAACAAAGTGATCCACATTACTTCCATCTTGACAGAAATGATATTCAAGCAAGAGTACCCCACTTGAAAGTAGTGAAGACATTCAGATGCTGTGAACGTCTTTTAATCGCCCAAAGGAATGATTGTGAGTTTAACTTACCACATAAATTGGTAAAATGATGCAGTATGCTTGAAGACTTCAGTGTTTTTCTTTCTTTTTTTTTTTTTTTGTTTAGTCTCGGCAATGCAGCGATAATCTGTTGGGCAACACTGCCACTGCTGGTCATTCAGTATAATCTGCAGATGGAAAAGTCCACTGTTAGTCAATTTACTATATGCAATACAACACAAATTGCTTTTTATAACTCAAACACATCAGTACAATAGAGTCTGCGTTAATGTGAAAATCCACAGCTCATTAGAAATGTGAAACTAAATTTGTGTTTTCAACCTCACATACTTCTCAAAATCCCATGCCGGATTTGCTAACACTCTCTAAGCTGTAGCACCTACATTAGGATACAGATACATAGATCTTATGGCCAGCCAAGTGGCGGGGTACCCTACTCACTGCATTTGTTTTAGGATATGGTACACCAGAGTTAATTAAGTCAGCTGATAAGTTGAGTGGAAGGGTAATGCTTCAGTTAGTGGGAATAATAAAAACTGTGAATAGCATATGTTACCAGCATCATTTTAACCAAGGCCTACTAGTAAAGCAATAGTGAGGAAAAGACTATTATGATCGCCGCACATTCATACAAATCTATAAGTCTGAAAAAATGCCCCAACTTCTTTCATCTTAGTTTTCCGTTGGGCATCCTCTCTACCCTGCTACTCATTTAAATACCAAGATAAATGTATCCTATTGCTTGCTAGGCAATTGATTGGCCCTCCTGTCAGATGACATCCTGCAGTAGCTTTATGATGTCAGGGCACCACTGGAACAATTGTCCTTGGTAAGGGTGACACAGGAGGATGAGATCTCAGCAATTATGCACTCGGTCACTATCTGCAATTAGGACTGAAAGGCAAGCAGGAGGTGGAACGGTTAAGGACTGAATTAGTCAAAGCATTGGGGGCTTTTTCAACGTGGGATGGAGATACAAAAAGACAGATGATCCTTAACAATCCATCCTTAATATCAGAGCCCATCATACAGACTGCAGTGGAAGAGGTGAAAGCAGCTTACTTCCATGTGAAAGTTAGACTATGGCTCTAACGTAAGGTAATACATTCCAGCCTCAAAGGCAGTCATTTCCTCAGATGGTATATTGCTGCACCAGGATCTAAAGCAGGTTTTGGTAGCCTTGGAGGCAGCCAGACCTTTATTAACCATCATGACTAAAACAAAGTGATCCACATTACTTCCATCTTGACAGAAATGATATTCAAGCAAGAGTACCCCACTTGAAAGTAGTGAAGACATTCAGATGCTGTGAACGTCTTTTAATCGCCCAAAGGAATGATTGTGAGTTTAACTTACCACATAAATTGGTAAAATGATGCAGTATGCTTGAAGACTTCAGTGTTTTTCTTTCTTTTTTTTTTTTTGTTTAGTCTCGGCAATGCAGCGATAATCTGTTGGGCAACACTGCCACTGCTGGTCATTCAGTATAATCTGCAGATGGAAAAGTCCACTGTTAGTCAATTTACTATATGCAATACAACACAAATTGCTTTTTATAACTCAAACACATCAGTACAATAGAGTCTGCGTTAATGTGAAAATCCACAGCTCATTAGAAATGTGAAACTAAATTTGTGTTTTCAACCTCACATACTTCTCAAAATCCCATGCCGGATTTGCTAACACTCTCTAAGCTGTAGCACCTACATTAGGATACAGATACATAGATCTTATGGCCAGCCAAGTGGCGGGGTACCCTACTCACTGCATTTGTTTTAGGATATGGTACACCAGAGTTAATTAAGTCAGCTGATAAGTTGAGTGGAAGGGTAATGCTTCAGTTAGTGGGAATAATAAAAACTGTGAATAGCATATGTTACCAGCATCATTTTAACCAAGGCCTACTAGTAAAGCAATAGTGAGGAAAAGACTATTATGATCGCCGCACATTCATACAAATCTATAAGTCTGAAAAAATGCCCCAACTTCTTTCATCTTAGTTTTCCGTTGGGCATCCTCTCTACCCTGCTACTCATTTAAATACCAAGATAAATGTATCCTATTGCTTGCTAGGCAATTGATTGGCCCTCCTGTCAGATGACATCCTGCAGTAGCTTTATGATGTCAGGGCACCACTGGAACAATTGTCCTTGGTAAGGGTGACACAGGAGGATGAGATCTCAGCAATTATGCACTCGGTCACTATCTGCAATTAGGACTGAAAGGCAAGCAGGAGGTGGAACGGTTAAGGACTGAATTAGTCAAAGCATTGGGGGCTTTTTCAACGTGGGATGGAGATACAAAAAGACAGATGATCCTTAACAATCCATCCTTAATATCAGAGCCCATCATACAGACTGCAGTGGAAGAGGTGAAAGCAGCTTACTTCCATGTGAAAGTTAGACTATGGCTCTAACGTAAGGTAATACATTCCAGCCTCAAAGGCAGTCATTTCCTCAGATGGTATATTGCTGCACCAGGATCTAAAGCAGGTTTTGGTAGCCTTGGAGGCAGCCAGACCTTTATTAACCATCATGACTAAAACAAAGTGATCCACATTACTTCCATCTTGACAGAAATGATATTCAAGCAAGAGTACCCCACTTGAAAGTAGTGAAGACATTCAGATGCTGTGAACGTCTTTTAATCGCCCAAAGGAATGATTGTGAGTTTAACTTACCACATAAATTGGTAAAATGATGCAGTATGCTTGAAGACTTCAGTGTTTTTCTTTCTTTTTTTTTTTTTTTGTTTAGTCTCGGCAATGCAGCGATAATCTGTTGGGCAACACTGCCACTGCTGGTCATTCAGTATAATCTGCAGATGGAAAAGTCCACTGTTAGTCAATTTACTATATGCAATACAACACAAATTGCTTTTTATAACTCAAACACATCAGTACAATAGAGTCTGCGTTAATGTGAAAATCCACAGCTCATTAGAAATGTGAAACTAAATTTGTGTTTTCAACCTCACATACTTCTCAAAATCCCATGCCGGATTTGCTAACACTCTCTAAGCTGTAGCACCTACATTAGGATACAGATACATAGATCTTATGGCCAGCCAAGTGGCGGGGTACCCTACTCACTGCATTTGTTTTAGGATATGGTACACCAGAGTTAATTAAGTCAGCTGATAAGTTGAGTGGAAGGGTAATGCTTCAGTTAGTGGGAATAATAAAAACTGTGAATAGCATATGTTACCAGCATCATTTTAACCAAGGCCTACTAGTAAAGCAATAGTGAGGAAAAGACTATTATGATCGCCGCACATTCATACAAATCTATAAGTCTGAAAAAATGCCCCAACTTCTTTCATCTTAGTTTTCCGTTGGGCATCCTCTCTACCCTGCTACTCATTTAAATACCAAGATAAATGTATCCTATTGCTTGCTAGGCAATTGATTGGCCCTCCTGTCAGATGACATCCTGCAGTAGCTTTATGATGTCAGGGCACCACTGGAACAATTGTCCTTGGTAAGGGTGACACAGGAGGATGAGATCTCAGCAATTATGCACTCGGTCACTATCTGCAATTAGGACTGAAAGGCAAGCAGGAGGTGGAACGGTTAAGGACTGAATTAGTCAAAGCATTGGGGGCTTTTTCAACGTGGGATGGAGATACAAAAAGACAGATGATCCTTAACAATCCATCCTTAATATCAGAGCCCATCATACAGACTGCAGTGGAAGAGGTGAAAGCAGCTTACTTCCATGTGAAAGTTAGACTATGGCTCTAACGTAAGGTAATACATTCCAGCCTCAAAGGCAGTCATTTCCTCAGATGGTATATTGCTGCACCAGGATCTAAAGCAGGTTTTGGTAGCCTTGGAGGCAGCCAGACCTTTATTAACCATCATGACTAAAACAAAGTGATCCACATTACTTCCATCTTGACAGAAATGATATTCAAGCAAGAGTACCCCACTTGAAAGTAGTGAAGACATTCAGATGCTGTGAACGTCTTTTAATCGCCCAAAGGAATGATTGTGAGTTTAACTTACCACATAAATTGGTAAAATGATGCAGTATGCTTGAAGACTTCAGTGTTTTTCTTTCTTTTTTTTTTTTTTTGTTTAGTCTCGGCAATGCAGCGATAATCTGTTGGGCAACACTGCCACTGCTGGTCATTCAGTATAATCTGCAGATGGAAAAGTCCACTGTTAGTCAATTTACTATATGCAATACAACACAAATTGCTTTTTATAACTCAAACACATCAGTACAATAGAGTCTGCGTTAATGTGAAAATCCACAGCTCATTAGAAATGTGAAACTAAATTTGTGTTTTCAACCTCACATACTTCTCAAAATCCCATGCCGGATTTGCTAACACTCTCTAAGCTGTAGCACCTACATTAGGATACAGATACATAGATCTTATGGCCAGCCAAGTGGCGGGGTACCCTACTCACTGCATTTGTTTTAGGATATGGTACACCAGAGTTAATTAAGTCAGCTGATAAGTTGAGAGTGGAAGGGTAATGCTTCAGTTAGTGGGAATAATACAAACTGTGAATAGCATATGTTACCAGCATCATTTTAACCAAGGCCTACTAGTAAAGCAATGGTGAGGAAAAGACTATTATGATCGCCGCACATTCATACAAATCTATAAGTCTGAAAAAATGCCCCAACTTCTTTCATCTTAGTTTTCAGTTGGGCATCCTCTCTACCCTGCTACTCATTTATATACCAAGATAAATGTATCCTATTGCTTGCTAGGCAATTGATTGGCCCTCCTGTCAGATGACATCCTGCAGTAGCTTTATGATGTCAGGGCACCACTGGAACAATTGTCCTTGGTAAGGGTGACACAGGAGGATGAGATCTCAGCAATTATGCACTCGGTCACTATCTGCAATTAGGACTGAAAGGCAAGCAGGAGGTGGAACGGTTAAGGACTGAATTAGTCAAAGCATTGGGGGCTTTTTCAACGTGGGATGGAGATACAAAAAGACAGATGATCCTTAACAATCCATCCTTAATATCAGAGCCCATCATACAGACTGCAGTGGAAGAGGTGAAAGCAGCTTACTTCCATGTGAAAGTTAGACTATGGCTCTAACGTAAGGTAATACATTCCAGCCTCAAAGGCAGTCATTTCCTCAGATGGTATATTGCTGCACCAGGATCTAAAGCAGGTTTTGGTAGCCTTGGAGGCAGCCAGACCTTTATTAACCATCATGACTAAAACAAAGTGATCCACATTACTTCCATCTTGACAGAAATGATATTCAAGCAAGAGTACCCCACTTGAAAGTAGTGAAGACATTCAGATGCTGTGAACGTCTTTTAATCGCCCAAAGGAATGATTGTGAGTTTAACTTACCACATAAATTGGTAAAATGATGCAGTATGCTTGAAGACTTCAGTGTTTTTCTTTCTTTTTTTTTTTTTGTTTAGTCTCGGCAATGCAGCGATAATCTGTTGGGCAACACTGCCACTGCTGGTCATTCAGTATAATCTGCAGATGGAAAAGTCCACTGTTAGTCAATTTACTATATGCAATACAACACAAATTGCTTTTTATAACTCAAACACATCAGTACAATAGAGTCTGCGTTAATGTGAAAATCCACAGCTCATTAGAAATGTGAAACTAAATTTGTGTTTTCAACCTCACATACTTCTCAAAATCCCATGCCGGATTTGCTAACACTCTCTAAGCTGTAGCACCTACATTAGGATACAGATACATAGATCTTATGGCCAGCCAAGTGGCGGGGTACCCTACTCACTGCATTTGTTTTAGGATATGGTACACCAGAGTTAATTAAGTCAGCTGATAAGTTGAGTGGAAGGGTAATGCTTCAGTTAGTGGGAATAATAAAAACTGTGAATAGCATATGTTACCAGCATCATTTTAACCAAGGCCTACTAGTAAAGCAATAGTGAGGAAAAGACTATTATGATCGCCGCACATTCATACAAATCTATAAGTCTGAAAAAATGCCCCAACTTCTTTCATCTTAGTTTTCCGTTGGGCATCCTCTCTACCCTGCTACTCATTTAAATACCAAGATAAATGTATCCTATTGCTTGCTAGGCAATTGATTGGCCCTCCTGTCAGATGACATCCTGCAGTAGCTTTATGATGTCAGGGCACCACTGGAACAATTGTCCTTGGTAAGGGTGACACAGGAGGATGAGATCTCAGCAATTATGCACTCGGTCACTATCTGCAATTAGGACTGAAAGGCAAGCAGGAGGTGGAACGGTTAAGGACTGAATTAGTCAAAGCATTGGGGGCTTTTTCAACGTGGGATGGAGATACAAAAAGACAGATGATCCTTAACAATCCATCCTTAATATCAGAGCCCATCATACAGACTGCAGTGGAAGAGGTGAAAGCAGCTTACTTCCATGTGAAAGTTAGACTATGGCTCTAACGTAAGGTAATACATTCCAGCCTCAAAGGCAGTCATTTCCTCAGATGGTATATTGCTGCACCAGGATCTAAAGCAGGTTTTGGTAGCCTTGGAGGCAGCCAGACCTTTATTAACCATCATGACTAAAACAAAGTGATCCACATTACTTCCATCTTGACAGAAATGATATTCAAGCAAGAGTACCCCACTTGAAAGTAGTGAAGACATTCAGATGCTGTGAACGTCTTTTAATCGCCCAAAGGAATGATTGTGAGTTTAACTTACCACATAAATTGGTAAAATGATGCAGTATGCTTGAAGACTTCAGTGTTTTTCTTTCTTTTTTTTTTTTTGTTTAGTCTCGGCAATGCAGCGATAATCTGTTGGGCAACACTGCCACTGCTGGTCATTCAGTATAATCTGCAGATGGAAAAGTCCACTGTTAGTCAATTTACTATATGCAATACAACACAAATTGCTTTTTATAACTCAAACACATCAGTACAATAGAGTCTGCGTTAATGTGAAAATCCACAGCTCATTAGAAATGTGAAACTAAATTTGTGTTTTCAACCTCACATACTTCTCAAAATCCCATGCCGGATTTGCTAACACTCTCTAAGCTGTAGCACCTACATTAGGATACAGATACATAGATCTTATGGCCAGCCAAGTGGCGGGGTACCCTACTCACTGCATTTGTTTTAGGATATGGTACACCAGAGTTAATTAAGTCAGCTGATAAGTTGAGTGGAAGGGTAATGCTTCAGTTAGTGGGAATAATACAAACTGTGAATAGCATATGTTACCAGCATCATTTTAACCAAGGCCTACTAGTAAAGCAATAGTGAGGAAAAGACTATTATGATCGCCGCACATTCATACAAATCTATAAGTCTGAAAAAATGCCCCAACTTCTTTCATCTTAGTTTTCCGTTGGGCATCCTCTCTACCCTGCTACTCATTTAAATACCAAGATAAATGTATCCTATTGCTTGCTAGGCAATTGATTGGCCCTCCTGTCAGATGACATCCTGCAGTAGCTTTATGATGTCAGGGCACCACTGGAACAATTGTCCTTGGTAAGGGTGACACAGGAGGATGAGATCTCAGCAATTATGCACTCGGTCACTATCTGCAATTAGGACTGAAAGGCAAGCAGGAGGTGGAACGGTTAAGGACTGAATTAGTCAAAGCATTGGGGGCTTTTTCAACGTGGGATGGAGATACAAAAAGACAGATGATCCTTAACAATCCATCCTTAATATCAGAGCCCATCATACAGACTGCAGTGGAAGAGGTGAAAGCAGCTTACTTCCATGTGAAAGTTAGACTATGGCTCTAACGTAAGGTAATACATTCCAGCCTCAAAGGCAGTCATTTCCTCAGATGGTATATTGCTGCACCAGGATCTAAAGCAGGTTTTGGTAGCCTTGGAGGCAGCCAGACCTTTATTAACCATCATGACTAAAACAAAGTGATCCACATTACTTCCATCTTGACAGAAATGATATTCAAGCAAGAGTACCCCACTTGAAAGTAGTGAAGACATTCAGATGCTGTGAACGTCTTTTAATCGCCCAAAGGAATGATTGTGAGTTTAACTTACCACATAAATTGGTAAAATGATGCAGTATGCTTGAAGACTTCAGTGTTTTTCTTTCTTTTTTTTTTTTTGTTTAGTCTCGGCAATGCAGCGATAATCTGTTGGGCAACACTGCCACTGCTGGTCATTCAGTATAATCTGCAGATGGAAAAGTCCACTGTTAGTCAATTTACTATATGCAATACAACACAAATTGCTTTTTATAACTCAAACACATCAGTACAATAGAGTCTGCGTTAATGTGAAAATCCACAGCTCATTAGAAATGTGAAACTAAATTTGTGTTTTCAACCTCACATACTTCTCAAAATCCCATGCCGGATTTGCTAACACTCTCTAAGCTGTAGCACCTACATTAGGATACAGATACATAGATCTTATGGCCAGCCAAGTGGCGGGGTACCCTACTCACTGCATTTGTTTTAGGATATGGTACACCAGAGTTAATTAAGTCAGCTGATAAGTTGAGTGGAAGGGTAATGCTTCAGTTAGTGGGAATAATAAAAACTGTGAATAGCATATGTTACCAGCATCATTTTAACCAAGGCCTACTAGTAAAGCAATAGTGAGGAAAAGACTATTATGATCGCCGCACATTCATACAAATCTATAAGTCTGAAAAAATGCCCCAACTTCTTTCATCTTAGTTTTCCGTTGGGCATCCTCTCTACCCTGCTACTCATTTAAATACCAAGATAAATGTATCCTATTGCTTGCTAGGCAATTGATTGGCCCTCCTGTCAGATGACATCCTGCAGTAGCTTTATGATGTCAGGGCACCACTGGAACAATTGTCCTTGGTAAGGGTGACACAGGAGGATGAGATCTCAGCAATTATGCACTCGGTCACTATCTGCAATTAGGACTGAAAGGCAAGCAGGAGGTGGAACGGTTAAGGACTGAATTAGTCAAAGCATTGGGGGCTTTTTCAACGTGGGATGGAGATACAAAAAGACAGATGATCCTTAACAATCCATCCTTAATATCAGAGCCCATCATACAGACTGCAGTGGAAGAGGTGAAAGCAGCTTACTTCCATGTGAAAGTTAGACTATGGCTCTAACGTAAGGTAATACATTCCAGCCTCAAAGGCAGTCATTTCCTCAGATGGTATATTGCTGCACCAGGATCTAAAGCAGGTTTTGGTAGCCTTGGAGGCAGCCAGACCTTTATTAACCATCATGACTAAAACAAAGTGATCCACATTACTTCCATCTTGACAGAAATGATATTCAAGCAAGAGTACCCCACTTGAAAGTAGTGAAGACATTCAGATGCTGTGAACGTCTTTTAATCGCCCAAAGGAATGATTGTGAGTTTAACTTACCACATAAATTGGTAAAATGATACAGTATGCTTGAAGACTTCAGTGTTTTTATTTCTTTTTTTCTTTTTTGTTTAGTCTCGGCAATGCAGCGATAATCTGTTGGGCAACACTGCCACTGCTGGTCATTCAGTATAATCTGCAGATGGAAAAGTCCACTGTTAGTCAATTTACTATATGCAATACAACACAAATTGCTTTTTATAACTCAAACACATCAGTACAATAGAGTCTGCGTTAATGTGAAAATCCACAGCTCATTAGAAATGTGAAACTAAATTTGTGTTTTCAACCTCATATACTTCTCAAAATCCCATGCCGGATTTTCTAACACTCTCTAAGCTGTAGCACCTACATTAGGATACAGATACATAGATCTTATGGCCAGCCAAGTGGCGGGGTACCCTACTCACTGCATTTGTTTTAGGATATGGTACACCAGAGTTAATTAAGTCAGCTGATAAGTTGAGAGTGGAAGGGTAATGCTTCAGTTAGTGGGAATAATACAAACTGTGAATAGCATATGTTACCAGCATCATTTTAACCAAGGCCTACTAGTAAAGCAATAGTGAGGAAAAGACTATTATGATCGCCGCACATTCATACAAATCTATAAGTCTGAAAAAATGCCCTAACTTCTTTCATCTTAGTTTTCCGTTGGGCATCCTCTCTACCCTGCTACTCATTTAAATACCAAGATAAATGTATCCTATTGCTTGCTAGGCAATTGATTGGCCCTCCTGTCAGATGACATCCTGCAGTAGCTTTATGATGTCAGGGCACCACTGGAACAATTGTCCTTGGTAAGGGTGACACAGGAGGATGAGATCTCAGCAATTATGCACTCGGTCACTATCTGCAATTAGGACTGAAAGGCAAGCAGGAGGTGGAACGGTTAAGGACTGAACTAGTCAAAGCATTGGGGGCTTTTTCAACGTGGGATGGAGATACAAAAAGACAGATGATCCTTAACAATCCATCTTGAATATCAGAGCCCATCATACAGACTGCAGTGGAAGAGGTGAAAGCAGCTTACTTCCATGTGAAAGTTAGACTATGGCTCTAACGTAAGGTAATACATTCCAGCCTCAAAGGCAGTCATTTCCTCAGATGGTATATTGCTGCACCAGGATCTAAAGCAGGTTTTGGTAGCCTTGGAGGCAGCCAGACCTTTATTAACCATCATGACTAAAACAAAGTGATCCACATTACTTCCATCTTGACAGAAATGATATTCAAGCAAGAGTACCCCACTTGAAAGTAGTGAAGACATTCAGATGCTGTGAACGTCTTTTAATCGCCCAAAGGAATGATTGTGAGTTTAACTTACCACATAAATTGGTAAAATGATGCAGTATGCTTGAAGACTTCAGTGTTTTTCTTTCTTTTTTTTTTTTTGTTTAGTCTCGGCAATGCAGCGATAATCTGTTGGGCAACACTGCCACTGCTGGTCATTCAGTATAATCTGCAGATGGAAAAGTCCACTGTTAGTCAATTTACTATATGCAATACAACACAAATTGCTTTTTATAACTCAAACACATCAGTACAATAGAGTCTGCGTTAATGTGAAAATCCACAGCTCATTAGAAATGTGAAACTAAATTTGTGTTTTCAACCTCACATACTTCTCAAAATCCCATGCCGGATTTGCTAACACTCTCTAAGCTGTAGCACCTACATTAGGATACAGATACATAGATCTTATGGCCAGCCAAGTGGCGGGGTACCCTACTCACTGCATTTGTTTTAGGATATGGTACACCAGAGTTAATTAAGTCAGCTGATAAGTTGAGTGGAAGGGTAATGCTTCAGTTAGTGGGAATAATAAAAACTGTGAATAGCATATGTTACCAGCATCATTTTAACCAAGGCCTACTAGTAAAGCAATAGTGAGGAAAAGACTATTATGATCGCCGCACATTCATACAAATCTATAAGTCTGAAAAAATGCCCCAACTTCTTTCATCTTAGTTTTCCGTTGGGCATCCTCTCTACCCTGCTACTCATTTAAATACCAAGATAAATGTATCCTATTGCTTGCTAGGCAATTGATTGGCCCTCCTGTCAGATGACATCCTGCAGTAGCTTTATGATGTCAGGGCACCACTGGAACAATTGTCCTTGGTAAGGGTGACACAGGAGGATGAGATCTCAGCAATTATGCACTCGGTCACTATCTGCAATTAGGACTGAAAGGCAAGCAGGAGGTGGAACGGTTAAGGACTGAATTAGTCAAAGCATTGGGGGCTTTTTCAACGTGGGATGGAGATACAAAAAGACAGATGATCCTTAACAATCCATCTTGAATATCAGAGCCCATCATACAGACTGCAGTGGAAGAGGTGAAAGCAGCTTACTTCCATGTGAAAGTTAGACTATGGCTCTAACGTAAGGTAATACATTCCAGCCTCAAAGGCAGTCATTTCCTCAGATGGTATATTGCTGCACCAGGATCTAAAGCAGGTTTTGGTAGCCTTGGAGGCAGCCAGACCTTTATTAACCATCATGACTAAAACAAAGTGATCCACATTACTTCCATCTTGACAGAAATGATATTCAAGCAAGAGTACCCCACTTGAAAGTAGTGAAGACATTCAGATGCTGTGAACGTCTTTTAATCGCCCAAAGGAATGATTGTGAGTTTAACTTACCACATAAATTGGTAAAATGATGCAGTATGCTTGAAGACTTGAGTGTTTTTCTTTCTTTTTTTTTTTTTTGTTTAGTCTCGGCAATGCAGCGATAATCTGTTGGGCAACACTGCCACTGCTGGTCATTCAGTATAATCTGCAGATGGAAAAGTCCACTGTTAGTCAATTTACTATATGCAATACAACACAAATTGCTTTTTATAACTCAAACACATCAGTACAATAGAGTCTGCGTTAATGTGAAAATCCACAGCTCATTAGAAATGTGAAACTAAATTTGTGTTTTCAACCTCACATACTTCTCAAAATCCCATGCCGGATTTGCTAACACTCTCTAAGCTGTAGCACCTACATTAGGATACAGATACATAGATCTTATGGCCAGCCAAGTGGCGGGGTACCCTACTCACTGCATTTGTTTTAGGATATGGTACACCAGAGTTAATTAAGTCAGCTGATAAGTTGAGAGTGGAAGGGTAATGCTTCAGTTAGTGGGAATAATAAAAACTGTGAATAGCATATGTTACCAGCATCATTTTAACCAAGGCCTACTAGTAAAGCAATGGTGAGGAAAAGACTATTATGATCGCCGCACATTCATACAAATCTATAAGTCTGAAAAAATGCCCCAACTTCTTTCATCTTAGTTTTCAGTTGGGCATCCTCTCTACCCTGCTACTCATTTATATACCAAGATAAATGTATCCTATTGCTTGCTAGGCAATTGATTGGCCCTCCTGTCAGATGACATCCTGCAGTAGCTTTATGATGTCAGGGCACCACTGGAACAATTGTCCTTGGTAAGGGTGACACAGGAGGATGAGATCTCAGCAATTATGCACTCGGTCACTATCTGCAATTAGGACTGAAAGGCAAGCAGGAGGTGGAACGGTTAAGGACTGAATTAGTCAAAGCATTGGGGGCTTTTTCAACGTGGGATGGAGATACAAAAAGACAGATGATCCTTAACAATCCATCTTGAATATCAGAGCCCATCATACAGACTGCAGTGGAAGAGGTGAAAGCAGCTTACTTCCATGTGAAAGTTAGACTATGGCTCTAACGTAAGGTAATACATTCCAGCCTCAAAGGCAGTCATTTCCTCAGATGGTATATTGCTGCACCAGGATCTAAAGCAGGTTTTGGTAGCCTTGGAGGCAGCCAGACCTTTATTAACCATCATGACTAAAACAAAGTGATCCACATTACTTCCATCTTGACAGAAATGATATTCAAGCAAGAGTACCCCACTTGAAAGTAGTGAAGACATTCAGATGCTGTGAACGTCTTTTAATGCCCAAAGGAATGATTGTGAGTTTAACTTACCACATAAATTGGTAAAATGATACAGTATGCTTGAAGACTTCAGTGTTTTTATTTCTTTTTTTCTTTTTTGTTTAGTCTCGGCAATGCAGCGATAATCTGTTGGGCAACACTGCCACTGCTGGTCATTCAGTATAATCTGCAGATGGAAAAGTCCACTGTTAGTCAATTTACTATATGCAATACAACACAAATTGCTTTTTATAACTCAAACACATCAGTACAATAGAGTCTGCGTTAATGTGAAAATCCACAGCTCATTAGAAATGTGAAACTAAATTTGTGTTTTCAACCTCACATACTTCTCAAAATCCCATGCCGGATTTGCTAACACTCTCTAAGCTGTAGCACCTACATTAGGATACAGATACATAGATCTTATGGCCAGCCAAGTGGCGGGGTACCCTACTCACTGCATTTGTTTTAGGATATGGTACACCAGAGTTAATTAAGTCAGCTGATAAGTTGAGTGGAAGGGTAATGCTTCAGTTAGTGGGAATAATAAAAACTGTGAATAGCATATGTTACCAGCATCATTTTAACCAAGGCCTACTAGTAAAGCAATAGTGAGGAAAAGACTATTATGATCGCCGCACATTCATACAAATCTATAAGTCTGAAAAAATGCCCCAACTTCTTTCATCTTAGTTTTCCGTTGGGCATCCTCTCTACCCTGCTACTCATTTAAATACCAAGATAAATGTATCCTATTGCTTGCTAGGCAATTGATTGGCCCTCCTGTCAGATGACATCCTGCAGTAGCTTTATGATGTCAGGGCACCACTGGAACAATTGTCCTTGGTAAGGGTGACACAGGAGGATGAGATCTCAGCAATTATGCACTCGGTCACTATCTGCAATTAGGACTGAAAGGCAAGCAGGAGGTGGAACGGTTAAGGACTGAATTAGTCAAAGCATTGGGGGCTTTTTCAACGTGGGATGGAGATACAAAAAGACAGATGATCCTTAACAATCCATCTTGAATATCAGAGCCCATCATACAGACTGCAGTGGAAGAGGTGAAAGCAGCTTACTTCCATGTGAAAGTTAGACTATGGCTCTAACGTAAGGTAATACATTCCAGCCTCAAAGGCAGTCATTTCCTCAGATGGTATATTGCTGCACCAGGATCTAAAGCAGGTTTTGGTAGCCTTGGAGGCAGCCAGACCTTTATTAACCATCATGACTAAAACAAAGTGATCCACATTACTTCCATCTTGACAGAAATGATATTCAAGCAAGAGTACCCCACTTGAAAGTAGTGAAGACATTCAGATGCTGTGAACGTCTTTTAATCGCCCAAAGGAATGATTGTGAGTTTAACTTACCACATAAATTGGTAAAATGATGCAGTATGCTTGAAGACTTGAGTGTTTTTCTTTCTTTTTTTTTTTTTTGTTTAGTCTCGGCAATGCAGCGATAATCTGTTGGGCAACACTGCCACTGCTGGTCATTCAGTATAATCTGCAGATGGAAAAGTCCACTGTTAGTCAATTTACTATATGCAATACAACACAAATTGCTTTTTATAACTCAAACACATCAGTACAATAGAGTCTGCGTTAATGTGAAAATCCACAGCTCATTAGAAATGTGAAACTAAATTTGTGTTTTCAACCTCACATACTTCTCAAAATCCCATGCCGGATTTGCTAACACTCTCTAAGCTGTAGCACCTACATTAGGATACAGATACATAGATCTTATGGCCAGCCAAGTGGCGGGGTACCCTACTCACTGCATTTGTTTTAGGATATGGTACACCAGAGTTAATTAAGTCAGCTGATAAGTTGAGAGTGGAAGGGTAATGCTTCAGTTAGTGGGAATAATACAAACTGTGAATAGCATATGTTACCAGCATCATTTTAACCAAGGCCTACTAGTAAAGCAATGGTGAGGAAAAGACTATTATGATCGCCGCACATTCATACAAATCTATAAGTCTGAAAAAATGCCCCAACTTCTTTCATCTTAGTTTTCAGTTGGGCATCCTCTCTACCCTGCTACTCATTTATATACCAAGATAAATGTATCCTATTGCTTGCTAGGCAATTGATTGGCCCTCCTGTCAGATGACATCCTGCAGTAGCTTTATGATGTCAGGGCACCACTGGAACAATTGTCCTTGGTAAGGGTGACACAGGAGGATGAGATCTCAGCAATTATGCACTCGGTCACTATCTGCAATTAGGACTGAAAGGCAAGCAGGAGGTGGAACGGTTAAGGACTGAATTAGTCAAAGCATTGGGGGCTTTTTCAACGTGGGATGGAGATACAAAAAGACAGATGATCCTTAACAATCCATCTTGAATATCAGAGCCCATCATACAGACTGCAGTGGAAGAGGTGAAAGCAGCTTACTTCCATGTGAAAGTTAGACTATGGCTCTAACGTAAGGTAATACATTCCAGCCTCAAAGGCAGTCATTTCCTCAGATGGTATATTGCTGCACCAGGATCTAAAGCAGGTTTTGGTAGCCTTGGAGGCAGCCAGACCTTTATTAACCATCATGACTAAAACAAAGTGATCCACATTACTTCCATCTTGACAGAAATGATATTCAAGCAAGAGTACCCCACTTGAAAGTAGTGAAGACATTCAGATGCTGTGAACGTCTTTTAATCGCCCAAAGGAATGATTGTGAGTTTAACTTACCACATAAATTGGTAAAATGATGCAGTATGCTTGAAGACTTCAGTGTTTTTCTTTCTTTTTTTTTTTTTGTTTAGTCTCGGCAATGCAGCGATAATCTGTTGGGCAACACTGCCACTGCTGGTCATTCAGTATAATCTGCAGATGGAAAAGTCCACTGTTAGTCAATTTACTATATGCAATACAACACAAATTGCTTTTTATAACTCAAACACATCAGTACAATAGAGTCTGCGTTAATGTGAAAATCCACAGCTCATTAGAAATGTGAAACTAAATTTGTGTTTTCAACCTCACATACTTCTCAAAATCCCATGCCGGATTTGCTAACACTCTCTAAGCTGTAGCACCTACATTAGGATACAGATACATAGATCTTATGGCCAGCCAAGTGGCGGGGTACCCTACTCACTGCATTTGTTTTAGGATATGGTACACCAGAGTTAATTAAGTCAGCTGATAAGTTGAGTGGAAGGGTAATGCTTCAGTTAGTGGGAATAATAAAAACTGTGAATAGCATATGTTACCAGCATCATTTTAACCAAGGCCTACTAGTAAAGCAATAGTGAGGAAAAGACTATTATGATCGCCGCACATTCATACAAATCTATAAGTCTGAAAAAATGCCCCAACTTCTTTCATCTTAGTTTTCCGTTGGGCATCCTCTCTACCCTGCTACTCATTTAAATACCAAGATAAATGTATCCTATTGCTTGCTAGGCAATTGATTGGCCCTCCTGTCAGATGACATCCTGCAGTAGCTTTATGATGTCAGGGCACCACTGGAACAATTGTCCTTGGTAAGGGTGACACAGGAGGATGAGATCTCAGCAATTATGCACTCGGTCACTATCTGCAATTAGGACTGAAAGGCAAGCAGGAGGTGGAACGGTTAAGGACTGAATTAGTCAAAGCATTGGGGGCTTTTTCAACGTGGGATGGAGATACAAAAAGACAGATGATCCTTAACAATCCATCCTTAATATCAGAGCCCATCATACAGACTGCAGTGGAAGAGGTGAAAGCAGCTTACTTCCATGTGAAAGTTAGACTATGGCTCTAACGTAAGGTAATACATTCCAGCCTCAAAGGCAGTCATTTCCTCAGATGGTATATTGCTGCACCAGGATCTAAAGCAGGTTTTGGTAGCCTTGGAGGCAGCCAGACCTTTATTAACCATCATGACTAAAACAAAGTGATCCACATTACTTCCATCTTGACAGAAATGATATTCAAGCAAGAGTACCCCACTTGAAAGTAGTGAAGACATTCAGATGCTGTGAACGTCTTTTAATCGCCCAAAGGAATGATTGTGAGTTTAACTTACCACATAAATTGGTAAAATGATGCAGTATGCTTGAAGACTTCAGTGTTTTTCTTTCTTTTTTTTTTTTTGTTTAGTCTCGGCAATGCAGCGATAATCTGTTGGGCAACACTGCCACTGCTGGTCATTCAGTATAATCTGCAGATGGAAAAGTCCACTGTTAGTCAATTTACTATATGCAATACAACACAAATTGCTTTTTATAACTCAAACACATCAGTACAATAGAGTCTGCGTTAATGTGAAAATCCACAGCTCATTAGAAATGTGAAACTAAATTTGTGTTTTCAACCTCACATACTTCTCAAAATCCCATGCCGGATTTGCTAACACTCTCTAAGCTGTAGCACCTACATTAGGATACAGATACATAGATCTTATGGCCAGCCAAGTGGCGGGGTACCCTACTCACTGCATTTGTTTTAGGATATGGTACACCAGAGTTAATTAAGTCAGCTGATAAGTTGAGTGGAAGGGTAATGCTTCAGTTAGTGGGAATAATACAAACTGTGAATAGCATATGTTACCAGCATCATTTTAACCAAGGCCTACTAGTAAAGCAATAGTGAGGAAAAGACTATTATGATCGCCGCACATTCATACAAATCTATAAGTCTGAAAAAATGCCCCAACTTCTTTCATCTTAGTTTTCCGTTGGGCATCCTCTCTACCCTGCTACTCATTTAAATACCAAGATAAATGTATCCTATTGCTTGCTAGGCAATTGATTGGCCCTCCTGTCAGATGACATCCTGCAGTAGCTTTATGATGTCAGGGCACCACTGGAACAATTGTCCTTGGTAAGGGTGACACAGGAGGATGAGATCTCAGCAATTATGCACTCGGTCACTATCTGCAATTAGGACTGAAAGGCAAGCAGGAGGTGGAACGGTTAAGGACTGAATTAGTCAAAGCATTGGGGGCTTTTTCAACGTGGGATGGAGATACAAAAAGACAGATGATCCTTAACAATCCATCCTTAATATCAGAGCCCATCATACAGACTGCAGTGGAAGAGGTGAAAGCAGCTTACTTCCATGTGAAAGTTAGACTATGGCTCTAACGTAAGGTAATACATTCCAGCCTCAAAGGCAGTCATTTCCTCAGATGGTATATTGCTGCACCAGGATCTAAAGCAGGTTTTGGTAGCCTTGGAGGCAGCCAGACCTTTATTAACCATCATGACTAAAACAAAGTGATCCACATTACTTCCATCTTGACAGAAATGATATTCAAGCAAGAGTACCCCACTTGAAAGTAGTGAAGACATTCAGATGCTGTGAACGTCTTTTAATCGCCCAAAGGAATGATTGTGAGTTTAACTTACCACATAAATTGGTAAAATGATGCAGTATGCTTGAAGACTTCAGTGTTTTTCTTTCTTTTTTTTTTTTTGTTTAGTCTCGGCAATGCAGCGATAATCTGTTGGGCAACACTGCCACTGCTGGTCATTCAGTATAATCTGCAGATGGAAAAGTCCACTGTTAGTCAATTTACTATATGCAATACAACACAAATTGCTTTTTATAACTCAAACACATCAGTACAATAGAGTCTGCGTTAATGTGAAAATCCACAGCTCATTAGAAATGTGAAACTAAATTTGTGTTTTCAACCTCACATACTTCTCAAAATCCCATGCCGGATTTGCTAACACTCTCTAAGCTGTAGCACCTACATTAGGATACAGATACATAGATCTTATGGCCAGCCAAGTGGCGGGGTACCCTACTCACTGCATTTGTTTTAGGATATGGTACACCAGAGTTAATTAAGTCAGCTGATAAGTTGAGTGGAAGGGTAATGCTTCAGTTAGTGGGAATAATAAAAACTGTGAATAGCATATGTTACCAGCATCATTTTAACCAAGGCCTACTAGTAAAGCAATAGTGAGGAAAAGACTATTATGATCGCCGCACATTCATACAAATCTATAAGTCTGAAAAAATGCCCCAACTTCTTTCATCTTAGTTTTCCGTTGGGCATCCTCTCTACCCTGCTACTCATTTAAATACCAAGATAAATGTATCCTATTGCTTGCTAGGCAATTGATTGGCCCTCCTGTCAGATGACATCCTGCAGTAGCTTTATGATGTCAGGGCACCACTGGAACAATTGTCCTTGGTAAGGGTGACACAGGAGGATGAGATCTCAGCAATTATGCACTCGGTCACTATCTGCAATTAGGACTGAAAGGCAAGCAGGAGGTGGAACGGTTAAGGACTGAATTAGTCAAAGCATTGGGGGCTTTTTCAACGTGGGATGGAGATACAAAAAGACAGATGATCCTTAACAATCCATCCTTAATATCAGAGCCCATCATACAGACTGCAGTGGAAGAGGTGAAAGCAGCTTACTTCCATGTGAAAGTTAGACTATGGCTCTAACGTAAGGTAATACATTCCAGCCTCAAAGGCAGTCATTTCCTCAGATGGTATATTGCTGCACCAGGATCTAAAGCAGGTTTTGGTAGCCTTGGAGGCAGCCAGACCTTTATTAACCATCATGACTAAAACAAAGTGATCCACATTACTTCCATCTTGACAGAAATGATATTCAAGCAAGAGTACCCCACTTGAAAGTAGTGAAGACATTCAGATGCTGTGAACGTCTTTTAATCGCCCAAAGGAATGATTGTGAGTTTAACTTACCACATAAATTGGTAAAATGATGCAGTATGCTTGAAGACTTCAGTGTTTTTCTTTCTTTTTTTTTTTTTTTGTTTAGTCTCGGCAATGCAGCGATAATCTGTTGGGCAACACTGCCACTGCTGGTCATTCAGTATAATCTGCAGATGGAAAAGTCCACTGTTAGTCAATTTACTATATGCAATACAACACAAATTGCTTTTTATAACTCAAACACATCAGTACAATAGAGTCTGCGTTAATGTGAAAATCCACAGCTCATTAGAAATGTGAAACTAAATTTGTGTTTTCAACCTCACATACTTCTCAAAATCCCATGCCGGATTTGCTAACACTCTCTAAGCTGTAGCACCTACATTAGGATACAGATACATAGATCTTATGGCCAGCCAAGTGGCGGGGTACCCTACTCACTGCATTTGTTTTAGGATATGGTACACCAGAGTTAATTAAGTCAGCTGATAAGTTGAGAGTGGAAGGGTAATGCTTCAGTTAGTGGGAATAATACAAACTGTGAATAGCATATGTTACCAGCATCATTTTAACCAAGGCCTACTAGTAAAGCAATGGTGAGGAAAAGACTATTATGATCGCCGCACATTCATACAAATCTATAAGTCTGAAAAAATGCCCCAACTTCTTTCATCTTAGTTTTCAGTTGGGCATCCTCTCTACCCTGCTACTCATTTATATACCAAGATAAATGTATCCTATTGCTTGCTAGGCAATTGATTGGCCCTCCTGTCAGATGACATCCTGCAGTAGCTTTATGATGTCAGGGCACCACTGGAACAATTGTCCTTGGTAAGGGTGACACAGGAGGATGAGATCTCAGCAATTATGCACTCGGTCACTATCTGCAATTAGGACTGAAAGGCAAGCAGGAGGTGGAACGGTTAAGGACTGAATTAGTCAAAGCATTGGGGGCTTTTTCAACGTGGGATGGAGATACAAAAAGACAGATGATCCTTAACAATCCATCTTGAATATCAGAGCCCATCATACAGACTGCAGTGGAAGAGGTGAAAGCAGCTTACTTCCATGTGAAAGTTAGACTATGGCTCTAACGTAAGGTAATACATTCCAGCCTCAAAGGCAGTCATTTCCTCAGATGGTATATTGCTGCACCAGGATCTAAAGCAGGTTTTGGTAGCCTTGGAGGCAGCCAGACCTTTATTAACCATCATGACTAAAACAAAGTGATCCACATTACTTCCATCTTGACAGAAATGATATTCAAGCAAGAGTACCCCACTTGAAAGTAGTGAAGACATTCAGATGCTGTGAACGTCTTTTAATCGCCCAAAGGAATGATTGTGAGTTTAACTTACCACATAAATTGGTAAAATGATACAGTATGCTTGAAGACTTCAGTGTTTTTATTTCTTTTTTTCTTTTTTGTTTAGTCTCGGCAATGCAGCGATAATCTGTTGGGCAACACTGCCACTGCTGGTCATTCAGTATAATCTGCAGATGGAAAAGTCCACTGTTAGTCAATTTACTATATGCAATACAACACAAATTGCTTTTTATAACTCAAACACATCAGTACAATAGAGTCTGCGTTAATGTGAAAATCCACAGCTCATTAGAAATGTGAAACTAAATTTGTGTTTTCAACCTCATATACTTCTCAAAATCCCATGCCGGATTTTCTAACACTCTCTAAGCTGTAGCACCTACATTAGGATACAGATACATAGATCTTATGGCCAGCCAAGTGGCGGGGTACCCTACTCACTGCATTTGTTTTAGGATATGGTACACCAGAGTTAATTAAGTCAGCTGATAAGTTGAGAGTGGAAGGGTAATGCTTCAGTTAGTGGGAATAATACAAACTGTGAATAGCATATGTTACCAGCATCATTTTAACCAAGGCCTACTAGTAAAGCAATAGTGAGGAAAAGACTATTATGATCGCCGCACATTCATACAAATCTATAAGTCTGAAAAAATGCCCTAACTTCTTTCATCTTAGTTTTCCGTTGGGCATCCTCTCTACCCTGCTACTCATTTAAATACCAAGATAAATGTATCCTATTGCTTGCTAGGCAATTGATTGGCCCTCCTGTCAGATGACATCCTGCAGTAGCTTTATGATGTCAGGGCACCACTGGAACAATTGTCCTTGGTAAGGGTGACACAGGAGGATGAGATCTCAGCAATTATGCACTCGGTCACTATCTGCAATTAGGACTGAAAGGCAAGCAGGAGGTGGAACGGTTAAGGACTGAACTAGTCAAAGCATTGGGGGCTTTTTCAACGTGGGATGGAGATACAAAAAGACAGATGATCCTTAACAATCCATCTTGAATATCAGAGCCCATCATACAGACTGCAGTGGAAGAGGTGAAAGCAGCTTACTTCCATGTGAAAGTTAGACTATGGCTCTAACGTAAGGTAATACATTCCAGCCTCAAAGGCAGTCATTTCCTCAGATGGTATATTGCTGCACCAGGATCTAAAGCAGGTTTTGGTAGCCTTGGAGGCAGCCAGACCTTTATTAACCATCATGACTAAAACAAAGTGATCCACATTACTTCCATCTTGACAGAAATGATATTCAAGCAAGAGTACCCCACTTGAAAGTAGTGAAGACATTCAGATGCTGTGAACGTCTTTTAATCGCCCAAAGGAATGATTGTGAGTTTAACTTACCACATAAATTGGTAAAATGATGCAGTATGCTTGAAGACTTCAGTGTTTTTCTTTCTTTTTTTTTTTTTTGTTTAGTCTCGGCAATGCAGCGATAATCTGTTGGGCAACACTGCCACTGCTGGTCATTCAGTATAATCTGCAGATGGAAAAGTCCACTGTTAGTCAATTTACTATATGCAATACAACACAAATTGCTTTTTATAACTCAAACACATCAGTACAATAGAGTCTGCGTTAATGTGAAAATCCACAGCTCATTAGAAATGTGAAACTAAATTTGTGTTTTCAACCTCACATACTTCTCAAAATCCCATGCCGGATTTGCTAACACTCTCTAAGCTGTAGCACCTACATTAGGATACAGATACATAGATCTTATGGCCAGCCAAGTGGCGGGGTACCCTACTCACTGCATTTGTTTTAGGATATGGTACACCAGAGTTAATTAAGTCAGCTGATAAGTTGAGAGTGGAAGGGTAATGCTTCAGTTAGTGGGAATAATAAAAACTGTGAATAGCATATGTTACCAGCATCATTTTAACCAAGGCCTACTAGTAAAGCAATGGTGAGGAAAAGACTATTATGATCGCCGCACATTCATACAAATCTATAAGTCTGAAAAAATGCCCCAACTTCTTTCATCTTAGTTTTCAGTTGGGCATCCTCTCTACCCTGCTACTCATTTATATACCAAGATAAATGTATCCTATTGCTTGCTAGGCAATTGATTGGCCCTCCTGTCAGATGACATCCTGCAGTAGCTTTATGATGTCAGGGCACCACTGGAACAATTGTCCTTGGTAAGGGTGACACAGGAGGATGAGATCTCAGCAATTATGCACTCGGTCACTATCTGCAATTAGGACTGAAAGGCAAGCAGGAGGTGGAACGGTTAAGGACTGAATTAGTCAAAGCATTGGGGGCTTTTTCAACGTGGGATGGAGATACAAAAAGACAGATGATCCTTAACAATCCATCTTGAATATCAGAGCCCATCATACAGACTGCAGTGGAAGAGGTGAAAGCAGCTTACTTCCATGTGAAAGTTAGACTATGGCTCTAACGTAAGGTAATACATTCCAGCCTCAAAGGCAGTCATTTCCTCAGATGGTATATTGCTGCACCAGGATCTAAAGCAGGTTTTGGTAGCCTTGGAGGCAGCCAGACCTTTATTAACCATCATGACTAAAACAAAGTGATCCACATTACTTCCATCTTGACAGAAATGATATTCAAGCAAGAGTACCCCACTTGAAAATAGTGAAGACATTCAGATGCTGTGAACGTCTTTTAATGCCCAAAGGAATGATTGTGAGTTTAACTTACCACATAAATTGGTAAAATGATGCAGTATGCTTGAAGACTTCAGTGTTTTTATTTATTTTTATTTTTTTTGTTTAGTCTCGGCAATGCAGCGATAATCTGTTGGGCAACACTGCCACTGCTGGTCATTCAGTATAATCTGCAGATGGAAAAGTCCACTGTTAGTCAATTTACTATATGCAATACAACACAAATTGCTTTTTATAACTCAAACACATCAGTACAATAGAGTCTGCGTTAATGTGAAAATCCACAGCTCATTAGAAATGTGAAACTAAATTTGTGTTTTCAACCTCACATACTTCTCAAAATCCCATGCCGGATTTGCTAACACTCTCTAAGCTGTAGCACCTACATTAGGATACAGATACATAGATCTTATGGCCAGCCAAGTGGCGGGGTACCCTACTCACTGCATTTGTTTTAGGATATGGTACACCAGAGTTAATTAAGTCAGCTGATAAGTTGAGTGGAAGGGTAATGCTTCAGTTAGTGGGAATAATACAAACTGTGAATAGCATATGTTACCAGCATCATTTTAACCAAGGCCTACTAGTAAAGCAATAGTGAGGAAAAGACTATTATGATCGCCGCACATTCATACAAATCTATAAGTCTGAAAAAATGCCCCAACTTCTTTCATCTTAGTTTTCCGTTGGGCATCCTCTCTACCCTGCTACTCATTTAAATACCAAGATAAATGTATCCTATTGCTTGCTAGGCAATTGATTGGCCCTCCTGTCAGATGACATCCTGCAGTAGCTTTATGATGTCAGGGCACCACTGGAACAATTGTCCTTGGTAAGGGTGACACAGGAGGATGAGATCTCAGCAATTATGCACTCGGTCACTATCTGCAATTAGGACTGAAAGGCAAGCAGGAGGTGGAACGGTTAAGGACTGAATTAGTCAAAGCATTGGGGGCTTTTTCAACGTGGGATGGAGATACAAAAAGACAGATGATCCTTAACAATCCATCCTTAATATCAGAGCCCATCATACAGACTGCAGTGGAAGAGGTGAAAGCAGCTTACTTCCATGTGAAAGTTAGACTATGGCTCTAACGTAAGGTAATACATTCCAGCCTCAAAGGCAGTCATTTCCTCAGATGGTATATTGCTGCACCAGGATCTAAAGCAGGTTTTGGTAGCCTTGGAGGCAGCCAGACCTTTATTAACCATCATGACTAAAACAAAGTGATCCACATTACTTCCATCTTGACAGAAATGATATTCAAGCAAGAGTACCCCACTTGAAAGTAGTGAAGACATTCAGATGCTGTGAACGTCTTTTAATCGCCCAAAGGAATGATTGTGAGTTTAACTTACCACATAAATTGGTAAAATGATGCAGTATGCTTGAAGACTTCAGTGTTTTTCTTTCTTTTTTTTTTTTTGTTTAGTCTCGGCAATGCAGCGATAATCTGTTGGGCAACACTGCCACTGCTGGTCATTCAGTATAATCTGCAGATGGAAAAGTCCACTGTTAGTCAATTTACTATATGCAATACAACACAAATTGCTTTTTATAACTCAAACACATCAGTACAATAGAGTCTGCGTTAATGTGAAAATCCACAGCTCATTAGAAATGTGAAACTAAATTTGTGTTTTCAACCTCACATACTTCTCAAAATCCCATGCCGGATTTGCTAACACTCTCTAAGCTGTAGCACCTACATTAGGATACAGATACATAGATCTTATGGCCAGCCAAGTGGCGGGGTACCCTACTCACTGCATTTGTTTTAGGATATGGTACACCAGAGTTAATTAAGTCAGCTGATAAGTTGAGTGGAAGGGTAATGCTTCAGTTAGTGGGAATAATAAAAACTGTGAATAGCATATGTTACCAGCATCATTTTAACCAAGGCCTACTAGTAAAGCAATAGTGAGGAAAAGACTATTATGATCGCCGCACATTCATACAAATCTATAAGTCTGAAAAAATGCCCCAACTTCTTTCATCTTAGTTTTCCGTTGGGCATCCTCTCTACCCTGCTACTCATTTAAATACCAAGATAAATGTATCCTATTGCTTGCTAGGCAATTGATTGGCCCTCCTGTCAGATGACATCCTGCAGTAGCTTTATGATGTCAGGGCACCACTGGAACAATTGTCCTTGGTAAGGGTGACACAGGAGGATGAGATCTCAGCAATTATGCACTCGGTCACTATCTGCAATTAGGACTGAAAGGCAAGCAGGAGGTGGAACGGTTAAGGACTGAATTAGTCAAAGCATTGGGGGCTTTTTCAACGTGGGATGGAGATACAAAAAGACAGATGATCCTTAACAATCCATCCTTAATATCAGAGCCCATCATACAGACTGCAGTGGAAGAGGTGAAAGCAGCTTACTTCCATGTGAAAGTTAGACTATGGCTCTAACGTAAGGTAATACATTCCAGCCTCAAAGGCAGTCATTTCCTCAGATGGTATATTGCTGCACCAGGATCTAAAGCAGGTTTTGGTAGCCTTGGAGGCAGCCAGACCTTTATTAACCATCATGACTAAAACAAAGTGATCCACATTACTTCCATCTTGACAGAAATGATATTCAAGCAAGAGTACCCCACTTGAAAGTAGTGAAGACATTCAGATGCTGTGAACGTCTTTTAATCGCCCAAAGGAATGATTGTGAGTTTAACTTACCACATAAATTGGTAAAATGATGCAGTATGCTTGAAGACTTCAGTGTTTTTCTTTCTTTTTTTTTTTTTTTGTTTAGTCTCGGCAATGCAGCGATAATCTGTTGGGCAACACTGCCACTGCTGGTCATTCAGTATAATCTGCAGATGGAAAAGTCCACTGTTAGTCAATTTACTATATGCAATACAACACAAATTGCTTTTTATAACTCAAACACATCAGTACAATAGAGTCTGCGTTAATGTGAAAATCCACAGCTCATTAGAAATGTGAAACTAAATTTGTGTTTTCAACCTCACATACTTCTCAAAATCCCATGCCGGATTTGCTAACACTCTCTAAGCTGTAGCACCTACATTAGGATACAGATACATAGATCTTATGGCCAGCCAAGTGGCGGGGTACCCTACTCACTGCATTTGTTTTAGGATATGGTACACCAGAGTTAATTAAGTCAGCTGATAAGTTGAGAGTGGAAGGGTAATGCTTCAGTTAGTGGGAATAATACAAACTGTGAATAGCATATGTTACCAGCATCATTTTAACCAAGGCCTACTAGTAAAGCAATGGTGAGGAAAAGACTATTATGATCGCCGCACATTCATACAAATCTATAAGTCTGAAAAAATGCCCCAACTTCTTTCATCTTAGTTTTCAGTTGGGCATCCTCTCTACCCTGCTACTCATTTATATACCAAGATAAATGTATCCTATTGCTTGCTAGGCAATTGATTGGCCCTCCTGTCAGATGACATCCTGCAGTAGCTTTATGATGTCAGGGCACCACTGGAACAATTGTCCTTGGTAAGGGTGACACAGGAGGATGAGATCTCAGCAATTATGCACTCGGTCACTATCTGCAATTAGGACTGAAAGGCAAGCAGGAGGTGGAACGGTTAAGGACTGAATTAGTCAAAGCATTGGGGGCTTTTTCAACGTGGGATGGAGATACAAAAAGACAGATGATCCTTAACAATCCATCTTGAATATCAGAGCCCATCATACAGACTGCAGTGGAAGAGGTGAAAGCAGCTTACTTCCATGTGAAAGTTAGACTATGGCTCTAACGTAAGGTAATACATTCCAGCCTCAAAGGCAGTCATTTCCTCAGATGGTATATTGCTGCACCAGGATCTAAAGCAGGTTTTGGTAGCCTTGGAGGCAGCCAGACCTTTATTAACCATCATGACTAAAACAAAGTGATCCACATTACTTCCATCTTGACAGAAATGATATTCAAGCAAGAGTACCCCACTTGAAAGTAGTGAAGACATTCAGATGCTGTGAACGTCTTTTAATCGCCCAAAGGAATGATTGTGAGTTTAACTTACCACATAAATTGGTAAAATGATACAGTATGCTTGAAGACTTCAGTGTTTTTATTTCTTTTTTTCTTTTTTGTTTAGTCTCGGCAATGCAGCGATAATCTGTTGGGCAACACTGCCACTGCTGGTCATTCAGTATAATCTGCAGATGGAAAAGTCCACTGTTAGTCAATTTACTATATGCAATACAACACAAATTGCTTTTTATAACTCAAACACATCAGTACAATAGAGTCTGCGTTAATGTGAAAATCCACAGCTCATTAGAAATGTGAAACTAAATTTGTGTTTTCAACCTCATATACTTCTCAAAATCCCATGCCGGATTTTCTAACACTCTCTAAGCTGTAGCACCTACATTAGGATACAGATACATAGATCTTATGGCCAGCCAAGTGGCGGGGTACCCTACTCACTGCATTTGTTTTAGGATATGGTACACCAGAGTTAATTAAGTCAGCTGATAAGTTGAGAGTGGAAGGGTAATGCTTCAGTTAGTGGGAATAATACAAACTGTGAATAGCATATGTTACCAGCATCATTTTAACCAAGGCCTACTAGTAAAGCAATAGTGAGGAAAAGACTATTATGATCGCCGCACATTCATACAAATCTATAAGTCTGAAAAAATGCCCTAACTTCTTTCATCTTAGTTTTCCGTTGGGCATCCTCTCTACCCTGCTACTCATTTAAATACCAAGATAAATGTATCCTATTGCTTGCTAGGCAATTGATTGGCCCTCCTGTCAGATGACATCCTGCAGTAGCTTTATGATGTCAGGGCACCACTGGAACAATTGTCCTTGGTAAGGGTGACACAGGAGGATGAGATCTCAGCAATTATGCACTCGGTCACTATCTGCAATTAGGACTGAAAGGCAAGCAGGAGGTGGAACGGTTAAGGACTGAACTAGTCAAAGCATTGGGGGCTTTTTCAACGTGGGATGGAGATACAAAAAGACAGATGATCCTTAACAATCCATCTTGAATATCAGAGCCCATCATACAGACTGCAGTGGAAGAGGTGAAAGCAGCTTACTTCCATGTGAAAGTTAGACTATGGCTCTAACGTAAGGTAATACATTCCAGCCTCAAAGGCAGTCATTTCCTCAGATGGTATATTGCTGCACCAGGATCTAAAGCAGGTTTTGGTAGCCTTGGAGGCAGCCAGACCTTTATTAACCATCATGACTAAAACAAAGTGATCCACATTACTTCCATCTTGACAGAAATGATATTCAAGCAAGAGTACCCCACTTGAAAGTAGTGAAGACATTCAGATGCTGTGAACGTCTTTTAATCGCCCAAAGGAATGATTGTGAGTTTAACTTACCACATAAATTGGTAAAATGATGCAGTATGCTTGAAGACTTCAGTGTTTTTCTTTCTTTTTTTTTTTTGTTTAGTCTCGGCAATGCAGCGATAATCTGTTGGGCAACACTGCCACTGCTGGTCATTCAGTATAATCTGCAGATGGAAAAGTCCACTGTTAGTCAATTTACTATATGCAATACAACACAAATTGCTTTTTATAACTCAAACACATCAGTACAATAGAGTCTGCGTTAATGTGAAAATCCACAGCTCATTAGAAATGTGAAACTAAATTTGTGTTTTCAACCTCACATACTTCTCAAAATCCCATGCCGGATTTGCTAACACTCTCTAAGCTGTAGCACCTACATTAGGATACAGATACATAGATCTTATGGCCAGCCAAGTGGCGGGGTACCCTACTCACTGCATTTGTTTTAGGATATGGTACACCAGAGTTAATTAAGTCAGCTGATAAGTTGAGAGTGGAAGGGTAATGCTTCAGTTAGTGGGAATAATAAAAACTGTGAATAGCATATGTTACCAGCATCATTTTAACCAAGGCCTACTAGTAAAGCAATGGTGAGGAAAAGACTATTATGATCGCCGCACATTCATACAAATCTATAAGTCTGAAAAAATGCCCCAACTTCTTTCATCTTAGTTTTCAGTTGGGCATCCTCTCTACCCTGCTACTCATTTATATACCAAGATAAATGTATCCTATTGCTTGCTAGGCAATTGATTGGCCCTCCTGTCAGATGACATCCTGCAGTAGCTTTATGATGTCAGGGCACCACTGGAACAATTGTCCTTGGTAAGGGTGACACAGGAGGATGAGATCTCAGCAATTATGCACTCGGTCACTATCTGCAATTAGGACTGAAAGGCAAGCAGGAGGTGGAACGGTTAAGGACTGAATTAGTCAAAGCATTGGGGGCTTTTTCAACGTGGGATGGAGATACAAAAAGACAAATGATCCTTAACAATCCATCTTGAATATCAGAGCCCATCATACAGACTGCAGTGGAAGAGGTGAAAGCAGCTTACTTCCATGTGAAAGTTAGACTATGGCTCTAACGTAAGGTAATACATTCCAGCCTCAAAGGCAGTCATTTCCTCAGATGGTATATTGCTGCACCAGGATCTAAAGCAGGTTTTGGTAGCCTTGGAGGCAGCCAGACCTTTATTAACCATCATGACTAAAACAAAGTGATCCACATTACTTCCATCTTGACAGAAATGATATTCAAGCAAGAGTACCCCACTTGAAAGTAGTGAAGACATTCAGATGCTGTGAACGTCTTTTAATGCCCAAAGGAATGATTGTGAGTTTAACTTACCACATAAATTGGTAAAATGATACAGTATGCTTGAAGACTTCAGTGTTTTTATTTCTTTTTTTCTTTTTTGTTTAGTCTCGGCAATGCAGCGATAATCTGTTGGGCAACACTGCCACTGCTGGTCATTCAGTATAATCTGCAGATGGAAAAGTCCACTGTTAGTCAATTTACTATATGCAATACAACACAAATTGCTTTTTATAACTCAAACACATCAGTACAATAGAGTCTGCGTTAATGTGAAAATCCACAGCTCATTAGAAATGTGAAACTAAATTTGTGTTTTCAACCTCACATACTTCTCAAAATCCCATGCCGGATTTGCTAACACTCTCTAAGCTGTAGCACCTACATTAGGATACAGATACATAGATCTTATGGCCAGCCAAGTGGCGGGGTACCCTACTCACTGCATTTGTTTTAGGATATGGTACACCAGAGTTAATTAAGTCAGCTGATAAGTTGAGAGTGGAAGGGTAATGCTTCAGTTAGTGGGAATAATACAAACTGTGAATAGCATATGTTACCAGCATCATTTTAACCAAGGCCTACTAGTAAAGCAATGGTGAGGAAAAGACTATTATGATCGCCGCACATTCATACAAATCTATAAGTCTGAAAAAATGCCCCAACTTCTTTCATCTTAGTTTTCAGTTGGGCATCCTCTCTACCCTGCTACTCATTTATATACCAAGATAAATGTATCCTATTGCTTGCTAGGCAATTGATTGGCCCTCCTGTCAGATGACATCCTGCAGTAGCTTTATGATGTCAGGGCACCACTGGAACAATTGTCCTTGGTAAGGGTGACACAGGAGGATGAGATCTCAGCAATTATGCACTCGGTCACTATCTGCAATTAGGACTGAAAGGCAAGCAGGAGGTGGAACGGTTAAGGACTGAATTAGTCAAAGCATTGGGGGCTTTTTCAACGTGGGATGGAGATACAAAAAGACAGATGATCCTTAACAATCCATCTTGAATATCAGAGCCCATCATACAGACTGCAGTGGAAGAGGTGAAAGCAGCTTACTTCCATGTGAAAGTTAGACTATGGCTCTAACGTAAGGTAATACATTCCAGCCTCAAAGGCAGTCATTTCCTCAGATGGTATATTGCTGCACCAGGATCTAAAGCAGGTTTTGGTAGCCTTGGAGGCAGCCAGACCTTTATTAACCATCATGACTAAAACAAAGTGATCCACATTACTTCCATCTTGACAGAAATGATATTCAAGCAAGAGTACCCCACTTGAAAGTAGTGAAGACATTCAGATGCTGTGAACGTCTTTTAATCGCCCAAAGGAATGATTGTGAGTTTAACTTACCACATAAATTGGTAAAATGATACAGTATGCTTGAAGACTTCAGTGTTTTTATTTCTTTTTTTCTTTTTTGTTTAGTCTCGGCAATGCAGCGATAATCTGTTGGGCAACACTGCCACTGCTGGTCATTCAGTATAATCTGCAGATGGAAAAGTCCACTGTTAGTCAATTTACTATATGCAATACAACACAAATTGCTTTTTATAACTCAAACACATCAGTACAATAGAGTCTGCGTTAATGTGAAAATCCACAGCTCATTAGAAATGTGAAACTAAATTTGTGTTTTCAACCTCACATACTTCTCAAAATCCCATGCCGGATTTTCTAACACTCTCTAAGCTGTAGCACCTACATTAGGATACAGATACATAGATCTTATGGCCAGCCAAGTGGCGGGGTACCCTACTCACTGCATTTGTTTTAGGATATGGTACACCAGAGTTAATTAAGTCAGCTGATAAGTTGAGAGTGGAAGGGTAATGCTTCAGTTAGTGGGAATAATACAAACTGTGAATAGCATATGTTACCAGCATCATTTTAACCAAGGCCTACTAGTAAAGCAATAGTGAGGAAAAGACTATTATGATCGCCGCACATTCATACAAATCTATAAGTCTGAAAAAATGCCCTAACTTCTTTCATCTTAGTTTTCCGTTGGGCATCCTCTCTACCCTGCTACTCATTTAAATACCAAGATAAATGTATCCTATTGCTTGCTAGGCAATTGATTGGCCCTCCTGTCAGATGACATCCTGCAGTAGCTTTATGATGTCAGGGCACCACTGGAACAATTGTCCTTGGTAAGGGGGACACAGGAGGATGAGATCTCAGCAATTATGCACTCGGTCACTATCTGCAATTAGGACTGAAAGGCAAGCAGGAGGTGGAACGGTTAAGGACTGAACTAGTCAAAGCATTGGGGGCTTTTTCAACGTGGGATGGAGATACAAAAAGACAGATGATCCTTAACAATCCATCTTGAATATCAGAGCCCATCATACAGACTGCAGTGGAAGAGGTGAAAGCAGCTTACTTCCATGTGAAAGTTAGACTATGGCTCTAACGTAAGGTAATACATTCCAGCCTCAAAGGCAGTCATTTCCTCAGATGGTATATTGCTGCACCAGGATCTAAAGCAGGTTTTGGTAGCCTTGGAGGCAGCCAGACCTTTATTAACCATCATGACTAAAACAAAGTGATCCACATTACTTCCATCTTGACAGAAATGATATTCAAGCAAGAGTACCCCACTTGAAAGTAGTGAAGACATTCAGATGCTGTGAACGTCTTTTAATCGCCCAAAGGAAGGATTGTGAGTTTAACTTACCACATAAATTGGTAAAATGATGCAGTATGCTTGAAGACTTCAGTGTTTTTCTTTCATTTTTTTTTTTTTTTTGTTTAGTCTCGGCAATGCAGCGATAATCTGTTGGGCAACACTGCCTCTGCTGGTCATTCAGTATAATCTGCAGATGGAAAAGTCCACTGTTAGTCAATTTACTATATGCAATACAACACAAATTGCTTTTTATAACTCAAACACATCAGTACAATAGAGTCTGCGTTAATGTGAAAATCCACAGCTCATTAGAAATGTGAAACTAAATTTGTGTTTTCAACCTCACATACTTCTCAAAATCCCATGCCGGATTTGCTAACACTCTCTAAGCTGTAGCACCTACATTAGGATACAGATACATAGATCTTATGGCCAGCCAAGTGGCGGGGTACCCTACTCACTGCATTTGTTTTAGGATATGGTACACCAGAGTTAATTAAGTCAGCTGATAAGTTGAGAGTGGAAGGGTAATGCTTCAGTTAGTGGGAATAATACAAACTGTGAATAGCATATGTTACCAGCATCATTTTAACCAAGGCCTACTAGTAAAGCAATGGTGAGGAAAAGACTATTATGATCGCCGCACATTCATACAAATCTATAAGTCTGAAAAAATGCCCCAACTTCTTTCATCTTAGTTTTCAGTTGGGCATCCTCTCTACCCTGCTACTCATTTATATACCAAGATAAATGTATCCTATTGCTTGCTAGGCAATTGATTGGCCCTCCTGTCAGATGACATCCTGCAGTAGCTTTATGATGTCAGGGCACCACTGGAACAATTGTCCTTGGTAAGGGTGACACAGGAGGATGAGATCTCAGCAATTATGCACTCGGTCACTATCTGCAATTAGGACTGAAAGGCAAGCAGGAGGTGGAACGGTTAAGGACTGAATTAGTCAAAGCATTGGGGGCTTTTTCAACGTGGGATGGAGATACAAAAAGACAGATGATCCTTAACAATCCATCTTGAATATCAGAGCCCATCATACAGACTGCAGTGGAAGAGGTGAAAGCAGCTTACTTCCATGTGAAAGTTAGACTATGGCTCTAACGTAAGGTAATACATTCCAGCCTCAAAGGCAGTCATTTCCTCAGATGGTATATTGCTGCACCAGGATCTAAAGCAGGTTTTGGTAGCCTTGGAGGCAGCCAGACCTTTATTAACCATCATGACTAAAACAAAGTGATCCACATTACTTCCATCTTGACAGAAATGATATTCAAGCAAGAGTACCCCACTTGAAAGTAGTGAAGACATTCAGATGCTGTGAACGTCTTTTAATCGCCCAAAGGAATGATTGTGAGTTTAACTTACCACATAAATTGGTAAAATGATACAGTATGCTTGAAGACTTCAGTGTTTTTATTTCTTTTTTTCTTTTTTGTTTAGTCTCGGCAATGCAGCGATAATCTGTTGGGCAACACTGCCACTGCTGGTCATTCAGTATAATCTGCAGATGGAAAAGTCCACTGTTAGTCAATTTACTATATGCAATACAACACAAATTGCTTTTTATAACTCAAACACATCAGTACAATAGAGTCTGCGTTAATGTGAAAATCCACAGCTCATTAGAAATGTGAAACTAAATTTGTGTTTTCAACCTCACATACTTCTCAAAATCCCATGCCGGATTTTCTAACACTCTCTAAGCTGTAGCACCTACATTAGGATACAGATACATAGATCTTATGGCCAGCCAAGTGGCGGGGTACCCTACTCACTGCATTTGTTTTAGGATATGGTACACCAGAGTTAATTAAGTCAGCTGATAAGTTGAGAGTGGAAGGGTAATGCTTCAGTTAGTGGGAATAATACAAACTGTGAATAGCATATGTTACCAGCATCATTTTAACCAAGGCCTACTAGTAAAGCAATAGTGAGGAAAAGACTATTATGATCGCCGCACATTCATACAAATCTATAAGTCTGAAAAAATGCCCTAACTTCTTTCATCTTAGTTTTCCGTTGGGCATCCTCTCTACCCTGCTACTCATTTAAATACCAAGATAAATGTATCCTATTGCTTGCTAGGCAATTGATTGGCCCTCCTGTCAGATGACATCCTGCAGTAGCTTTATGATGTCAGGGCACCACTGGAACAATTGTCCTTGGTAAGGGTGACACAGGAGGATGAGATCTCAGCAATTATGCACTCGGTCACTATCTGCAATTAGGACTGAAAGGCAAGCAGGAGGTGGAACGGTTAAGGACTGAATTAGTCAAAGCATTGGGGGCTTTTTCAACGTGGGATGGAGATACAAAAAGACAGATGATCCTTAACAATCCATCTTGAATATCAGAGCCCATCATACAGACTGCAGTGGAAGAGGTGAAAGCAGCTTACTTCCATGTGAAAGTTAGACTATGGCTCTAACGTAAGGTAATACATTCCAGCCTCAAAGGCAGTCATTTCCTCAGATGGTATATTGCTGCACCAGGATCTAAAGCAGGTTTTGGTAGCCTTGGAGGCAGCCAGACCTTTATTAACCATCATGACTAAAACAAAGTGATCCACATTACTTCCATCTTGACAGAAATGATATTCAAGCAAGAGTACCCCACTTGAAAGTAGTGAAGACATTCAGATGCTGTGAACGTCTTTTAATCGCCCAAAGGAATGATTGTGAGTTTAACTTACCACATAAATTGGTAAAATGATGCAGTATGCTTGAAGACTTCAGTGTTTTTCTTTCTTTTTTTTTTTTTGTTTAGTCTCGGCAATGCAGCGATAATCTGTTGGGCAACACTGCCACTGCTGGTCATTCAGTATAATCTGCAGATGGAAAAGTCCACTGTTAGTCAATTTACTATATGCAATACAACACAAATTGCTTTTTATAACTCAAACACATCAGTACAATAGAGTCTGCGTTAATGTGAAAATCCACAGCTCATTAGAAATGTGAAACTAAATTTGTGTTTTCAACCTCACATACTTCTCAAAATCCCATGCCGGATTTGCTAACACTCTCTAAGCTGTAGCACCTACATTAGGATACAGATACATAGATCTTATGGCCAGCCAAGTGGCGGGGTACCCTACTCACTGCATTTGTTTTAGGATATGGTACACCAGAGTTAATTAAGTCAGCTGATAAGTTGAGTGGAAGGGTAATGCTTCAGTTAGTGGGAATAATACAAACTGTGAATAGCATATGTTACCAGCATCATTTTAACCAAGGCCTACTAGTAAAGCAATAGTGAGGAAAAGACTATTATGATCGCCGCACATTCATACAAATCTATAAGTCTGAAAAAATGCCCCAACTTCTTTCATCTTAGTTTTCCGTTGGGCATCCTCTCTACCCTGCTACTCATTTAAATACCAAGATAAATGTATCCTATTGCTTGCTAGGCAATTGATTGGCCCTCCTGTCAGATGACATCCTGCAGTAGCTTTATGATGTCAGGGCACCACTGGAACAATTGTCCTTGGTAAGGGTGACACAGGAGGATGAGATCTCAGCAATTATGCACTCGGTCACTATCTGCAATTAGGACTGAAAGGCAAGCAGGAGGTGGAACGGTTAAGGACTGAATTAGTCAAAGCATTGGGGGCTTTTTCAACGTGGGATGGAGATACAAAAAGACAGATGATCCTTAACAATCCATCCTTAATATCAGAGCCCATCATACAGACTGCAGTGGAAGAGGTGAAAGCAGCTTACTTCCATGTGAAAGTTAGACTATGGCTCTAACGTAAGGTAATACATTCCAGCCTCAAAGGCAGTCATTTCCTCAGATGGTATATTGCTGCACCAGGATCTAAAGCAGGTTTTGGTAGCCTTGGAGGCAGCCAGACCTTTATTAACCATCATGACTAAAACAAAGTGATCCACATTACTTCCATCTTGACAGAAATGATATTCAAGCAAGAGTACCCCACTTGAAAGTAGTGAAGACATTCAGATGCTGTGAACGTCTTTTAATCGCCCAAAGGAATGATTGTGAGTTTAACTTACCACATAAATTGGTAAAATGATGCAGTATGCTTGAAGACTTCAGTGTTTTTCTTTCTTTTTTTTTTTTTGTTTAGTCTCGGCAATGCAGCGATAATCTGTTGGGCAACACTGCCACTGCTGGTCATTCAGTATAATCTGCAGATGGAAAAGTCCACTGTTAGTCAATTTACTATATGCAATACAACACAAATTGCTTTTTATAACTCAAACACATCAGTACAATAGAGTCTGCGTTAATGTGAAAATCCACAGCTCATTAGAAATGTGAAACTAAATTTGTGTTTTCAACCTCACATACTTCTCAAAATCCCATGCCGGATTTGCTAACACTCTCTAAGCTGTAGCACCTACATTAGGATACAGATACATAGATCTTATGGCCAGCCAAGTGGCGGGGTACCCTACTCACTGCATTTGTTTTAGGATATGGTACACCAGAGTTAATTAAGTCAGCTGATAAGTTGAGTGGAAGGGTAATGCTTCAGTTAGTGGGAATAATAAAAACTGTGAATAGCATATGTTACCAGCATCATTTTAACCAAGGCCTACTAGTAAAGCAATAGTGAGGAAAAGACTATTATGATCGCCGCACATTCATACAAATCTATAAGTCTGAAAAAATGCCCCAACTTCTTTCATCTTAGTTTTCCGTTGGGCATCCTCTCTACCCTGCTACTCATTTAAATACCAAGATAAATGTATCCTATTGCTTGCTAGGCAATTGATTGGCCCTCCTGTCAGATGACATCCTGCAGTAGCTTTATGATGTCAGGGCACCACTGGAACAATTGTCCTTGGTAAGGGTGACACAGGAGGATGAGATCTCAGCAATTATGCACTCGGTCACTATCTGCAATTAGGACTGAAAGGCAAGCAGGAGGTGGAACGGTTAAGGACTGAATTAGTCAAAGCATTGGGGGCTTTTTCAACGTGGGATGGAGATACAAAAAGACAGATGATCCTTAACAATCCATCCTTAATATCAGAGCCCATCATACAGACTGCAGTGGAAGAGGTGAAAGCAGCTTACTTCCATGTGAAAGTTAGACTATGGCTCTAACGTAAGGTAATACATTCCAGCCTCAAAGGCAGTCATTTCCTCAGATGGTATATTGCTGCACCAGGATCTAAAGCAGGTTTTGGTAGCCTTGGAGGCAGCCAGACCTTTATTAACCATCATGACTAAAACAAAGTGATCCACATTACTTCCATCTTGACAGAAATGATATTCAAGCAAGAGTACCCCACTTGAAAGTAGTGAAGACATTCAGATGCTGTGAACGTCTTTTAATCGCCCAAAGGAATGATTGTGAGTTTAACTTACCACATAAATTGGTAAAATGATGCAGTATGCTTGAAGACTTCAGTGTTTTTCTTTCTTTTTTTTTTTTTTTGTTTAGTCTCGGCAATGCAGCGATAATCTGTTGGGCAACACTGCCACTGCTGGTCATTCAGTATAATCTGCAGATGGAAAAGTCCACTGTTAGTCAATTTACTATATGCAATACAACACAAATTGCTTTTTATAACTCAAACACATCAGTACAATAGAGTCTGCGTTAATGTGAAAATCCACAGCTCATTAGAAATGTGAAACTAAATTTGTGTTTTCAACCTCACATACTTCTCAAAATCCCATGCCGGATTTGCTAACACTCTCTAAGCTGTAGCACCTACATTAGGATACAGATACATAGATCTTATGGCCAGCCAAGTGGCGGGGTACCCTACTCACTGCATTTGTTTTAGGATATGGTACACCAGAGTTAATTAAGTCAGCTGATAAGTTGAGAGTGGAAGGGTAATGCTTCAGTTAGTGGGAATAATACAAACTGTGAATAGCATATGTTACCAGCATCATTTTAACCAAGGCCTACTAGTAAAGCAATGGTGAGGAAAAGACTATTATGATCGCCGCACATTCATACAAATCTATAAGTCTGAAAAAATGCCCCAACTTCTTTCATCTTAGTTTTCAGTTGGGCATCCTCTCTACCCTGCTACTCATTTATATACCAAGATAAATGTATCCTATTGCTTGCTAGGCAATTGATTGGCCCTCCTGTCAGATGACATCCTGCAGTAGCTTTATGATGTCAGGGCACCACTGGAACAATTGTCCTTGGTAAGGGTGACACAGGAGGATGAGATCTCAGCAATTATGCACTCGGTCACTATCTGCAATTAGGACTGAAAGGCAAGCAGGAGGTGGAACGGTTAAGGACTGAATTAGTCAAAGCATTGGGGGCTTTTTCAACGTGGGATGGAGATACAAAAAGACAGATGATCCTTAACAATCCATCTTGAATATCAGAGCCCATCATACAGACTGCAGTGGAAGAGGTGAAAGCAGCTTACTTCCATGTGAAAGTTAGACTATGGCTCTAACGTAAGGTAATACATTCCAGCCTCAAAGGCAGTCATTTCCTCAGATGGTATATTGCTGCACCAGGATCTAAAGCAGGTTTTGGTAGCCTTGGAGGCAGCCAGACCTTTATTAACCATCATGACTAAAACAAAGTGATCCACATTACTTCCATCTTGACAGAAATGATATTCAAGCAAGAGTACCCCACTTGAAAGTAGTGAAGACATTCAGATGCTGTGAACGTCTTTTAATCGCCCAAAGGAATGATTGTGAGTTTAACTTACCACATAAATTGGTAAAATGATACAGTATGCTTGAAGACTTCAGTGTTTTTATTTCTTTTTTTCTTTTTTGTTTAGTCTCGGCAATGCAGCGATAATCTGTTGGGCAACACTGCCACTGCTGGTCATTCAGTATAATCTGCAGATGGAAAAGTCCACTGTTAGTCAATTTACTATATGCAATACAACACAAATTGCTTTTTATAACTCAAACACATCAGTACAATAGAGTCTGCGTTAATGTGAAAATCCACAGCTCATTAGAAATGTGAAACTAAATTTGTGTTTTCAACCTCATATACTTCTCAAAATCCCATGCCGGATTTTCTAACACTCTCTAAGCTGTAGCACCTACATTAGGATACAGATACATAGATCTTATGGCCAGCCAAGTGGCGGGGTACCCTACTCACTGCATTTGTTTTAGGATATGGTACACCAGAGTTAATTAAGTCAGCTGATAAGTTGAGAGTGGAAGGGTAATGCTTCAGTTAGTGGGAATAATACAAACTGTGAATAGCATATGTTACCAGCATCATTTTAACCAAGGCCTACTAGTAAAGCAATAGTGAGGAAAAGACTATTATGATCGCCGCACATTCATACAAATCTATAAGTCTGAAAAAATGCCCTAACTTCTTTCATCTTAGTTTTCCGTTGGGCATCCTCTCTACCCTGCTACTCATTTAAATACCAAGATAAATGTATCCTATTGCTTGCTAGGCAATTGATTGGCCCTCCTGTCAGATGACATCCTGCAGTAGCTTTATGATGTCAGGGCACCACTGGAACAATTGTCCTTGGTAAGGGTGACACAGGAGGATGAGATCTCAGCAATTATGCACTCGGTCACTATCTGCAATTAGGACTGAAAGGCAAGCAGGAGGTGGAACGGTTAAGGACTGAACTAGTCAAAGCATTGGGGGCTTTTTCAACGTGGGATGGAGATACAAAAAGACAGATGATCCTTAACAATCCATCTTGAATATCAGAGCCCATCATACAGACTGCAGTGGAAGAGGTGAAAGCAGCTTACTTCCATGTGAAAGTTAGACTATGGCTCTAACGTAAGGTAATACATTCCAGCCTCAAAGGCAGTCATTTCCTCAGATGGTATATTGCTGCACCAGGATCTAAAGCAGGTTTTGGTAGCCTTGGAGGCAGCCAGACCTTTATTAACCATCATGACTAAAACAAAGTGATCCACATTACTTCCATCTTGACAGAAATGATATTCAAGCAAGAGTACCCCACTTGAAAGTAGTGAAGACATTCAGATGCTGTGAACGTCTTTTAATCGCCCAAAGGAATGATTGTGAGTTTAACTTACCACATAAATTGGTAAAATGATGCAGTATGCTTGAAGACTTCAGTGTTTTTCTTTCTTTTTTTTTTTTTGTTTAGTCTCGGCAATGCAGCGATAATCTGTTGGGCAACACTGCCACTGCTGGTCATTCAGTATAATCTGCAGATGGAAAAGTCCACTGTTAGTCAATTTACTATATGCAATACAACACAAATTGCTTTTTATAACTCAAACACATCAGTACAATAGAGTCTGCGTTAATGTGAAAATCCACAGCTCATTAGAAATGTGAAACTAAATTTGTGTTTTCAACCTCACATACTTCTCAAAATCCCATGCCGGATTTGCTAACACTCTCTAAGCTGTAGCACCTACATTAGGATACAGATACATAGATCTTATGGCCAGCCAAGTGGCGGGGTACCCTACTCACTGCATTTGTTTTAGGATATGGTACACCAGAGTTAATTAAGTCAGCTGATAAGTTGAGAGTGGAAGGGTAATGCTTCAGTTAGTGGGAATAATAAAAACTGTGAATAGCATATGTTACCAGCATCATTTTAACCAAGGCCTACTAGTAAAGCAATGGTGAGGAAAAGACTATTATGATCGCCGCACATTCATACAAATCTATAAGTCTGAAAAAATGCCCCAACTTCTTTCATCTTAGTTTTCAGTTGGGCATCCTCTCTACCCTGCTACTCATTTATATACCAAGATAAATGTATCCTATTGCTTGCTAGGCAATTGATTGGCCCTCCTGTCAGATGACATCCTGCAGTAGCTTTATGATGTCAGGGCACCACTGGAACAATTGTCCTTGGTAAGGGTGACACAGGAGGATGAGATCTCAGCAATTATGCACTCGGTCACTATCTGCAATTAGGACTGAAAGGCAAGCAGGAGGTGGAACGGTTAAGGACTGAATTAGTCAAAGCATTGGGGGCTTTTTCAACGTGGGATGGAGATACAAAAAGACAGATGATCCTTAACAATCCATCTTGAATATCAGAGCCCATCATACAGACTGCAGTGGAAGAGGTGAAAGCAGCTTACTTCCATGTGAAAGTTAGACTATGGCTCTAACGTAAGGTAATACATTCCAGCCTCAAAGGCAGTCATTTCCTCAGATGGTATATTGCTGCACCAGGATCTAAAGCAGGTTTTGGTAGCCTTGGAGGCAGCCAGACCTTTATTAACCATCATGACTAAAACAAAGTGATCCACATTACTTCCATCTTGACAGAAATGATATTCAAGCAAGAGTACCCCACTTGAAAGTAGTGAAGACATTCAGATGCTGTGAACGTCTTTTAATGCCCAAAGGAATGATTGTGAGTTTAACTTACCACATAAATTGGTAAAATGATACAGTATGCTTGAAGACTTCAGTGTTTTTATTTCTTTTTTTCTTTTTTGTTTAGTCTCGGCAATGCAGCGATAATCTGTTGGGCAACACTGCCACTGCTGGTCATTCAGTATAATCTGCAGATGGAAAAGTCCACTGTTAGTCAATTTACTATATGCAATACAACACAAATTGCTTTTTATAACTCAAACACATCAGTACAATAGAGTCTGCGTTAATGTGAAAATCCACAGCTCATTAGAAATGTGAAACTAAATTTGTGTTTTCAACCTCACATACTTCTCAAAATCCCATGCCGGATTTGCTAACACTCTCTAAGCTGTAGCACCTACATTAGGATACAGATACATAGATCTTATGGCCAGCCAAGTGGCGGGGTACCCTACTCACTGCATTTGTTTTAGGATATGGTACACCAGAGTTAATTAAGTCAGCTGATAAGTTGAGAGTGGAAGGGTAATGCTTCAGTTAGTGGGAATAATACAAACTGTGAATAGCATATGTTACCAGCATCATTTTAACCAAGGCCTACTAGTAAAGCAATGGTGAGGAAAAGACTATTATGATCGCCGCACATTCATACAAATCTATAAGTCTGAAAAAATGCCCCAACTTCTTTCATCTTAGTTTTCAGTTGGGCATCCTCTCTACCCTGCTACTCATTTATATACCAAGATAAATGTATCCTATTGCTTGCTAGGCAATTGATTGGCCCTCCTGTCAGATGACATCCTGCAGTAGCTTTATGATGTCAGGGCACCACTGGAACAATTGTCCTTGGTAAGGGTGACACAGGAGGATGAGATCTCAGCAATTATGCACTCGGTCACTATCTGCAATTAGGACTGAAAGGCAAGCAGGAGGTGGAACGGTTAAGGACTGAATTAGTCAAAGCATTGGGGGCTTTTTCAACGTGGGATGGAGATACAAAAAGACAGATGATCCTTAACAATCCATCTTGAATATCAGAGCCCATCATACAGACTGCAGTGGAAGAGGTGAAAGCAGCTTACTTCCATGTGAAAGTTAGACTATGGCTCTAACGTAAGGTAATACATTCCAGCCTCAAAGGCAGTCATTTCCTCAGATGGTATATTGCTGCACCAGGATCTAAAGCAGGTTTTGGTAGCCTTGGAGGCAGCCAGACCTTTATTAACCATCATGACTAAAACAAAGTGATCCACATTACTTCCATCTTGACAGAAATGATATTCAAGCAAGAGTACCCCACTTGAAAGTAGTGAAGACATTCAGATGCTGTGAACGTCTTTTAATCGCCCAAAGGAATGATTGTGAGTTTAACTTACCACATAAATTGGTAAAATGATACAGTATGCTTGAAGACTTCAGTGTTTTTATTTCTTTTTTTCTTTTTTGTTTAGTCTCGGCAATGCAGCGATAATCTGTTGGGCAACACTGCCACTGCTGGTCATTCAGTATAATCTGCAGATGGAAAAGTCCACTGTTAGTCAATTTACTATATGCAATACAACACAAATTGCTTTTTATAACTCAAACACATCAGTACAATAGAGTCTGCGTTAATGTGAAAATCCACAGCTCATTAGAAATGTGAAACTAAATTTGTGTTTTCAACCTCACATACTTCTCAAAATCCCATGCCGGATTTTCTAACACTCTCTAAGCTGTAGCACCTACATTAGGATACAGATACATAGATCTTATGGCCAGCCAAGTGGCGGGGTACCCTACTCACTGCATTTGTTTTAGGATATGGTACACCAGAGTTAATTAAGTCAGCTGATAAGTTGAGAGTGGAAGGGTAATGCTTCAGTTAGTGGGAATAATACAAACTGTGAATAGCATATGTTACCAGCATCATTTTAACCAAGGCCTACTAGTAAAGCAATAGTGAGGAAAAGACTATTATGATCGCCGCACATTCATACAAATCTATAAGTCTGAAAAAATGCCCTAACTTCTTTCATCTTAGTTTTCCGTTGGGCATCCTCTCTACCCTGCTACTCATTTAAATACCAAGATAAATGTATCCTATTGCTTGCTAGGCAATTGATTGGCCCTCCTGTCAGATGACATCCTGCAGTAGCTTTATGATGTCAGGGCACCACTGGAACAATTGTCCTTGGTAAGGGTGACACAGGAGGATGAGATCTCAGCAATTATGCACTCGGTCACTATCTGCAATTAGGACTGAAAGGCAAGCAGGAGGTGGAACGGTTAAGGACTGAATTAGTCAAAGCATTGGGGGCTTTTTCAACGTGGGATGGAGATACAAAAAGACAGATGATCCTTAACAATCCATCTTGAATATCAGAGCCCATCATACAGACTGCAGTGGAAGAGGTGAAAGCAGCTTACTTCCATGTGAAAGTTAGACTATGGCTCTAACGTAAGGTAATACATTCCAGCCTCAAAGGCAGTCATTTCCTCAGATGGTATATTGCTGCACCAGGATCTAAAGCAGGTTTTGGTAGCCTTGGAGGCAGCCAGACCTTTATTAACCATCATGACTAAAACAAAGTGATCCACATTACTTCCATCTTGACAGAAATGATATTCAAGCAAGAGTACCCCACTTGAAAGTAGTGAAGACATTCAGATGCTGTGAACGTCTTTTAATCGCCCAAAGGAATGATTGTGAGTTTAACTTACCACATAAATTGGTAAAATGATGCAGTATGCTTGAAGACTTCAGTGTTTTTCTTTCTTTTTTTTTTTTTGTTTAGTCTCGGCAATGCAGCGATAATCTGTTGGGCAACACTGCCACTGCTGGTCATTCAGTATAATCTGCAGATGGAAAAGTCCACTGTTAGTCAATTTACTATATGCAATACAACACAAATTGCTTTTTATAACTCAAACACATCAGTACAATAGAGTCTGCGTTAATGTGAAAATCCACAGCTCATTAGAAATGTGAAACTAAATTTGTGTTTTCAACCTCACATACTTCTCAAAATCCCATGCCGGATTTGCTAACACTCTCTAAGCTGTAGCACCTACATTAGGATACAGATACATAGATCTTATGGCCAGCCAAGTGGCGGGGTACCCTACTCACTGCATTTGTTTTAGGATATGGTACACCAGAGTTAATTAAGTCAGCTGATAAGTTGAGTGGAAGGGTAATGCTTCAGTTAGTGGGAATAATACAAACTGTGAATAGCATATGTTACCAGCATCATTTTAACCAAGGCCTACTAGTAAAGCAATAGTGAGGAAAAGACTATTATGATCGCCGCACATTCATACAAATCTATAAGTCTGAAAAAATGCCCCAACTTCTTTCATCTTAGTTTTCCGTTGGGCATCCTCTCTACCCTGCTACTCATTTAAATACCAAGATAAATGTATCCTATTGCTTGCTAGGCAATTGATTGGCCCTCCTGTCAGATGACATCCTGCAGTAGCTTTATGATGTCAGGGCACCACTGGAACAATTGTCCTTGGTAAGGGTGACACAGGAGGATGAGATCTCAGCAATTATGCACTCGGTCACTATCTGCAATTAGGACTGAAAGGCAAGCAGGAGGTGGAACGGTTAAGGACTGAATTAGTCAAAGCATTGGGGGCTTTTTCAACGTGGGATGGAGATACAAAAAGACAGATGATCCTTAACAATCCATCCTTAATATCAGAGCCCATCATACAGACTGCAGTGGAAGAGGTGAAAGCAGCTTACTTCCATGTGAAAGTTAGACTATGGCTCTAACGTAAGGTAATACATTCCAGCCTCAAAGGCAGTCATTTCCTCAGATGGTATATTGCTGCACCAGGATCTAAAGCAGGTTTTGGTAGCCTTGGAGGCAGCCAGACCTTTATTAACCATCATGACTAAAACAAAGTGATCCACATTACTTCCATCTTGACAGAAATGATATTCAAGCAAGAGTACCCCACTTGAAAGTAGTGAAGACATTCAGATGCTGTGAACGTCTTTTAATCGCCCAAAGGAATGATTGTGAGTTTAACTTACCACATAAATTGGTAAAATGATGCAGTATGCTTGAAGACTTCAGTGTTTTTCTTTCTTTTTTTTTTTTTGTTTAGTCTCGGCAATGCAGCGATAATCTGTTGGGCAACACTGCCACTGCTGGTCATTCAGTATAATCTGCAGATGGAAAAGTCCACTGTTAGTCAATTTACTATATGCAATACAACACAAATTGCTTTTTATAACTCAAACACATCAGTACAATAGAGTCTGCGTTAATGTGAAAATCCACAGCTCATTAGAAATGTGAAACTAAATTTGTGTTTTCAACCTCACATACTTCTCAAAATCCCATGCCGGATTTGCTAACACTCTCTAAGCTGTAGCACCTACATTAGGATACAGATACATAGATCTTATGGCCAGCCAAGTGGCGGGGTACCCTACTCACTGCATTTGTTTTAGGATATGGTACACCAGAGTTAATTAAGTCAGCTGATAAGTTGAGTGGAAGGGTAATGCTTCAGTTAGTGGGAATAATAAAAACTGTGAATAGCATATGTTACCAGCATCATTTTAACCAAGGCCTACTAGTAAAGCAATAGTGAGGAAAAGACTATTATGATCGCCGCACATTCATACAAATCTATAAGTCTGAAAAAATGCCCCAACTTCTTTCATCTTAGTTTTCCGTTGGGCATCCTCTCTACCCTGCTACTCATTTAAATACCAAGATAAATGTATCCTATTGCTTGCTAGGCAATTGATTGGCCCTCCTGTCAGATGACATCCTGCAGTAGCTTTATGATGTCAGGGCACCACTGGAACAATTGTCCTTGGTAAGGGTGACACAGGAGGATGAGATCTCAGCAATTATGCACTCGGTCACTATCTGCAATTAGGACTGAAAGGCAAGCAGGAGGTGGAACGGTTAAGGACTGAATTAGTCAAAGCATTGGGGGCTTTTTCAACGTGGGATGGAGATACAAAAAGACAGATGATCCTTAACAATCCATCCTTAATATCAGAGCCCATCATACAGACTGCAGTGGAAGAGGTGAAAGCAGCTTACTTCCATGTGAAAGTTAGACTATGGCTCTAACGTAAGGTAATACATTCCAGCCTCAAAGGCAGTCATTTCCTCAGATGGTATATTGCTGCACCAGGATCTAAAGCAGGTTTTGGTAGCCTTGGAGGCAGCCAGACCTTTATTAACCATCATGACTAAAACAAAGTGATCCACATTACTTCCATCTTGACAGAAATGATATTCAAGCAAGAGTACCCCACTTGAAAGTAGTGAAGACATTCAGATGCTGTGAACGTCTTTTAATCGCCCAAAGGAATGATTGTGAGTTTAACTTACCACATAAATTGGTAAAATGATGCAGTATGCTTGAAGACTTCAGTGTTTTTCTTTCTTTTTTTTTTTTTTTGTTTAGTCTCGGCAATGCAGCGATAATCTGTTGGGCAACACTGCCACTGCTGGTCATTCAGTATAATCTGCAGATGGAAAAGTCCACTGTTAGTCAATTTACTATATGCAATACAACACAAATTGCTTTTTATAACTCAAACACATCAGTACAATAGAGTCTGCGTTAATGTGAAAATCCACAGCTCATTAGAAATGTGAAACTAAATTTGTGTTTTCAACCTCACATACTTCTCAAAATCCCATGCCGGATTTGCTAACACTCTCTAAGCTGTAGCACCTACATTAGGATACAGATACATAGATCTTATGGCCAGCCAAGTGGCGGGGTACCCTACTCACTGCATTTGTTTTAGGATATGGTACACCAGAGTTAATTAAGTCAGCTGATAAGTTGAGAGTGGAAGGGTAATGCTTCAGTTAGTGGGAATAATACAAACTGTGAATAGCATATGTTACCAGCATCATTTTAACCAAGGCCTACTAGTAAAGCAATGGTGAGGAAAAGACTATTATGATCGCCGCACATTCATACAAATCTATAAGTCTGAAAAAATGCCCCAACTTCTTTCATCTTAGTTTTCAGTTGGGCATCCTCTCTACCCTGCTACTCATTTATATACCAAGATAAATGTATCCTATTGCTTGCTAGGCAATTGATTGGCCCTCCTGTCAGATGACATCCTGCAGTAGCTTTATGATGTCAGGGCACCACTGGAACAATTGTCCTTGGTAAGGGTGACACAGGAGGATGAGATCTCAGCAATTATGCACTCGGTCACTATCTGCAATTAGGACTGAAAGGCAAGCAGGAGGTGGAACGGTTAAGGACTGAATTAGTCAAAGCATTGGGGGCTTTTTCAACGTGGGATGGAGATACAAAAAGACAGATGATCCTTAACAATCCATCTTGAATATCAGAGCCCATCATACAGACTGCAGTGGAAGAGGTGAAAGCAGCTTACTTCCATGTGAAAGTTAGACTATGGCTCTAACGTAAGGTAATACATTCCAGCCTCAAAGGCAGTCATTTCCTCAGATGGTATATTGCTGCACCAGGATCTAAAGCAGGTTTTGGTAGCCTTGGAGGCAGCCAGACCTTTATTAACCATCATGACTAAAACAAAGTGATCCACATTACTTCCATCTTGACAGAAATGATATTCAAGCAAGAGTACCCCACTTGAAAGTAGTGAAGACATTCAGATGCTGTGAACGTCTTTTAATCGCCCAAAGGAATGATTGTGAGTTTAACTTACCACATAAATTGGTAAAATGATACAGTATGCTTGAAGACTTCAGTGTTTTTATTTCTTTTTTTCTTTTTTGTTTAGTCTCGGCAATGCAGCGATAATCTGTTGGGCAACACTGCCACTGCTGGTCATTCAGTATAATCTGCAGATGGAAAAGTCCACTGTTAGTCAATTTACTATATGCAATACAACACAAATTGCTTTTTATAACTCAAACACATCAGTACAATAGAGTCTGCGTTAATGTGAAAATCCACAGCTCATTAGAAATGTGAAACTAAATTTGTGTTTTCAACCTCATATACTTCTCAAAATCCCATGCCGGATTTTCTAACACTCTCTAAGCTGTAGCACCTACATTAGGATACAGATACATAGATCTTATGGCCAGCCAAGTGGCGGGGTACCCTACTCACTGCATTTGTTTTAGGATATGGTACACCAGAGTTAATTAAGTCAGCTGATAAGTTGAGAGTGGAAGGGTAATGCTTCAGTTAGTGGGAATAATACAAACTGTGAATAGCATATGTTACCAGCATCATTTTAACCAAGGCCTACTAGTAAAGCAATAGTGAGGAAAAGACTATTATGATCGCCGCACATTCATACAAATCTATAAGTCTGAAAAAATGCCCTAACTTCTTTCATCTTAGTTTTCCGTTGGGCATCCTCTCTACCCTGCTACTCATTTAAATACCAAGATAAATGTATCCTATTGCTTGCTAGGCAATTGATTGGCCCTCCTGTCAGATGACATCCTGCAGTAGCTTTATGATGTCAGGGCACCACTGGAACAATTGTCCTTGGTAAGGGTGACACAGGAGGATGAGATCTCAGCAATTATGCACTCGGTCACTATCTGCAATTAGGACTGAAAGGCAAGCAGGAGGTGGAACGGTTAAGGACTGAACTAGTCAAAGCATTGGGGGCTTTTTCAACGTGGGATGGAGATACAAAAAGACAGATGATCCTTAACAATCCATCTTGAATATCAGAGCCCATCATACAGACTGCAGTGGAAGAGGTGAAAGCAGCTTACTTCCATGTGAAAGTTAGACTATGGCTCTAACGTAAGGTAATACATTCCAGCCTCAAAGGCAGTCATTTCCTCAGATGGTATATTGCTGCACCAGGATCTAAAGCAGGTTTTGGTAGCCTTGGAGGCAGCCAGACCTTTATTAACCATCATGACTAAAACAAAGTGATCCACATTACTTCCATCTTGACAGAAATGATATTCAAGCAAGAGTACCCCACTTGAAAGTAGTGAAGACATTCAGATGCTGTGAACGTCTTTTAATCGCCCAAAGGAATGATTGTGAGTTTAACTTACCACATAAATTGGTAAAATGATGCAGTATGCTTGAAGACTTCAGTGTTTTTCTTTCTTTTTTTTTTTTTGTTTAGTCTCGGCAATGCAGCGATAATCTGTTGGGCAACACTGCCACTGCTGGTCATTCAGTATAATCTGCAGATGGAAAAGTCCACTGTTAGTCAATTTACTATATGCAATACAACACAAATTGCTTTTTATAACTCAAACACATCAGTACAATAGAGTCTGCGTTAATGTGAAAATCCACAGCTCATTAGAAATGTGAAACTAAATTTGTGTTTTCAACCTCACATACTTCTCAAAATCCCATGCCGGATTTGCTAACACTCTCTAAGCTGTAGCACCTACATTAGGATACAGATACATAGATCTTATGGCCAGCCAAGTGGCGGGGTACCCTACTCACTGCATTTGTTTTAGGATATGGTACACCAGAGTTAATTAAGTCAGCTGATAAGTTGAGAGTGGAAGGGTAATGCTTCAGTTAGTGGGAATAATAAAAACTGTGAATAGCATATGTTACCAGCATCATTTTAACCAAGGCCTACTAGTAAAGCAATGGTGAGGAAAAGACTATTATGATCGCCGCACATTCATACAAATCTATAAGTCTGAAAAAATGCCCCAACTTCTTTCATCTTAGTTTTCAGTTGGGCATCCTCTCTACCCTGCTACTCATTTATATACCAAGATAAATGTATCCTATTGCTTGCTAGGCAATTGATTGGCCCTCCTGTCAGATGACATCCTGCAGTAGCTTTATGATGTCAGGGCACCACTGGAACAATTGTCCTTGGTAAGGGTGACACAGGAGGATGAGATCTCAGCAATTATGCACTCGGTCACTATCTGCAATTAGGACTGAAAGGCAAGCAGGAGGTGGAACGGTTAAGGACTGAATTAGTCAAAGCATTGGGGGCTTTTTCAACGTGGGATGGAGATACAAAAAGACAGATGATCCTTAACAATCCATCTTGAATATCAGAGCCCATCATACAGACTGCAGTGGAAGAGGTGAAAGCAGCTTACTTCCATGTGAAAGTTAGACTATGGCTCTAACGTAAGGTAATACATTCCAGCCTCAAAGGCAGTCATTTCCTCAGATGGTATATTGCTGCACCAGGATCTAAAGCAGGTTTTGGTAGCCTTGGAGGCAGCCAGACCTTTATTAACCATCATGACTAAAACAAAGTGATCCACATTACTTCCATCTTGACAGAAATGATATTCAAGCAAGAGTACCCCACTTGAAAGTAGTGAAGACATTCAGATGCTGTGAACGTCTTTTAATGCCCAAAGGAATGATTGTGAGTTTAACTTACCACATAAATTGGTAAAATGATACAGTATGCTTGAAGACTTCAGTGTTTTTATTTCTTTTTTTCTTTTTTGTTTAGTCTCGGCAATGCAGCGATAATCTGTTGGGCAACACTGCCACTGCTGGTCATTCAGTATAATCTGCAGATGGAAAAGTCCACTGTTAGTCAATTTACTATATGCAATACAACACAAATTGCTTTTTATAACTCAAACACATCAGTACAATAGAGTCTGCGTTAATGTGAAAATCCACAGCTCATTAGAAATGTGAAACTAAATTTGTGTTTTCAACCTCACATACTTCTCAAAATCCCATGCCGGATTTGCTAACACTCTCTAAGCTGTAGCACCTACATTAGGATACAGATACATAGATCTTATGGCCAGCCAAGTGGCGGGGTACCCTACTCACTGCATTTGTTTTAGGATATGGTACACCAGAGTTAATTAAGTCAGCTGATAAGTTGAGTGGAAGGGTAATGCTTCAGTTAGTGGGAATAATAAAAACTGTGAATAGCATATGTTACCAGCATCATTTTAACCAAGGCCTACTAGTAAAGCAATAGTGAGGAAAAGACTATTATGATCGCCGCACATTCATACAAATCTATAAGTCTGAAAAAATGCCCCAACTTCTTTCATCTTAGTTTTCCGTTGGGCATCCTCTCTACCCTGCTACTCATTTAAATACCAAGATAAATGTATCCTATTGCTTGCTAGGCAATTGATTGGCCCTCCTGTCAGATGACATCCTGCAGTAGCTTTATGATGTCAGGGCACCACTGGAACAATTGTCCTTGGTAAGGGTGACACAGGAGGATGAGATCTCAGCAATTATGCACTCGGTCACTATCTGCAATTAGGACTGAAAGGCAAGCAGGAGGTGGAACGGTTAAGGACTGAATTAGTCAAAGCATTGGGGGCTTTTTCAACGTGGGATGGAGATACAAAAAGACAGATGATCCTTAACAATCCATCTTGAATATCAGAGCCCATCATACAGACTGCAGTGGAAGAGGTGAAAGCAGCTTACTTCCATGTGAAAGTTAGACTATGGCTCTAACGTAAGGTAATACATTCCAGCCTCAAAGGCAGTCATTTCCTCAGATGGTATATTGCTGCACCAGGATCTAAAGCAGGTTTTGGTAGCCTTGGAGGCAGCCAGACCTTTATTAACCATCATGACTAAAACAAAGTGATCCACATTACTTCCATCTTGACAGAAATGATATTCAAGCAAGAGTACCCCACTTGAAAGTAGTGAAGACATTCAGATGCTGTGAACGTCTTTTAATCGCCCAAAGGAATGATTGTGAGTTTAACTTACCACATAAATTGGTAAAATGATGCAGTATGCTTGAAGACTTGAGTGTTTTTCTTTCTTTTTTTTTTTTTTGTTTAGTCTCGGCAATGCAGCGATAATCTGTTGGGCAACACTGCCACTGCTGGTCATTCAGTATAATCTGCAGATGGAAAAGTCCACTGTTAGTCAATTTACTATATGCAATACAACACAAATTGCTTTTTATAACTCAAACACATCAGTACAATAGAGTCTGCGTTAATGTGAAAATCCACAGCTCATTAGAAATGTGAAACTAAATTTGTGTTTTCAACCTCACATACTTCTCAAAATCCCATGCCGGATTTGCTAACACTCTCTAAGCTGTAGCACCTACATTAGGATACAGATACATAGATCTTATGGCCAGCCAAGTGGCGGGGTACCCTACTCACTGCATTTGTTTTAGGATATGGTACACCAGAGTTAATTAAGTCAGCTGATAAGTTGAGAGTGGAAGGGTAATGCTTCAGTTAGTGGGAATAATACAAACTGTGAATAGCATATGTTACCAGCATCATTTTAACCAAGGCCTACTAGTAAAGCAATGGTGAGGAAAAGACTATTATGATCGCCGCACATTCATACAAATCTATAAGTCTGAAAAAATGCCCCAACTTCTTTCATCTTAGTTTTCAGTTGGGCATCCTCTCTACCCTGCTACTCATTTATATACCAAGATAAATGTATCCTATTGCTTGCTAGGCAATTGATTGGCCCTCCTGTCAGATGACATCCTGCAGTAGCTTTATGATGTCAGGGCACCACTGGAACAATTGTCCTTGGTAAGGGTGACACAGGAGGATGAGATCTCAGCAATTATGCACTCGGTCACTATCTGCAATTAGGACTGAAAGGCAAGCAGGAGGTGGAACGGTTAAGGACTGAATTAGTCAAAGCATTGGGGGCTTTTTCAACGTGGGATGGAGATACAAAAAGACAGATGATCCTTAACAATCCATCTTGAATATCAGAGCCCATCATACAGACTGCAGTGGAAGAGGTGAAAGCAGCTTACTTCCATGTGAAAGTTAGACTATGGCTCTAACGTAAGGTAATACATTCCAGCCTCAAAGGCAGTCATTTCCTCAGATGGTATATTGCTGCACCAGGATCTAAAGCAGGTTTTGGTAGCCTTGGAGGCAGCCAGACCTTTATTAACCATCATGACTAAAACAAAGTGATCCACATTACTTCCATCTTGACAGAAATGATATTCAAGCAAGAGTACCCCACTTGAAAGTAGTGAAGACATTCAGATGCTGTGAACGTCTTTTAATCGCCCAAAGGAATGATTGTGAGTTTAACTTACCACATAAATTGGTAAAATGATACAGTATGCTTGAAGACTTCAGTGTTTTTATTTCTTTTTTTCTTTTTTGTTTAGTCTCGGCAATGCAGCGATAATCTGTTGGGCAACACTGCCACTGCTGGTCATTCAGTATAATCTGCAGATGGAAAAGTCCACTGTTAGTCAATTTACTATATGCAATACAACACAAATTGCTTTTTATAACTCAAACACATCAGTACAATAGAGTCTGCGTTAATGTGAAAATCCACAGCTCATTAGAAATGTGAAACTAAATTTGTGTTTTCAACCTCACATACTTCTCAAAATCCCATGCCGGATTTTCTAACACTCTCTAAGCTGTAGCACCTACATTAGGATACAGATACATAGATCTTATGGCCAGCCAAGTGGCGGGGTACCCTACTCACTGCATTTGTTTTAGGATATGGTACACCAGAGTTAATTAAGTCAGCTGATAAGTTGAGAGTGGAAGGGTAATGCTTCAGTTAGTGGGAATAATACAAACTGTGAATAGCATATGTTACCAGCATCATTTTAACCAAGGCCTACTAGTAAAGCAATAGTGAGGAAAAGACTATTATGATCGCCGCACATTCATACAAATCTATAAGTCTGAAAAAATGCCCTAACTTCTTTCATCTTAGTTTTCCGTTGGGCATCCTCTCTACCCTGCTACTCATTTAAATACCAAGATAAATGTATCCTATTGCTTGCTAGGCAATTGATTGGCCCTCCTGTCAGATGACATCCTGCAGTAGCTTTATGATGTCAGGGCACCACTGGAACAATTGTCCTTGGTAAGGGGGACACAGGAGGATGAGATCTCAGCAATTATGCACTCGGTCACTATCTGCAATTAGGACTGAAAGGCAAGCAGGAGGTGGAACGGTTAAGGACTGAATTAGTCAAAGCATTGGGGGCTTTTTCAACGTGGGATGGAGATACAAAAAGACAGATGATCCTTAACAATCCATCTTGAATATCAGAGCCCATCATACAGACTGCAGTGGAAGAGGTGAAAGCAGCTTACTTCCATGTGAAAGTTAGACTATGGCTCTAACGTAAGGTAATACATTCCAGCCTCAAAGGCAGTCATTTCCTCAGATGGTATATTGCTGCACCAGGATCTAAAGCAGGTTTTGGTAGCCTTGGAGGCAGCCAGACCTTTATTAACCATCATGACTAAAACAAAGTGATCCACATTACTTCCATCTTGACAGAAATGATATTCAAGCAAGAGTACCCCACTTGAAAGTAGTGAAGACATTCAGATGCTGTGAACGTCTTTTAATGCCCAAAGGAATGATTGTGAGTTTAACTTACCACATAAATTGGTAAAATGATACAGTATGCTTGAAGACTTCAGTGTTTTTATTTCTTTTTTTCTTTTTTGTTTAGTCTCGGCAATGCAGCGATAATCTGTTGGGCAACACTGCCACTGCTGGTCATTCAGTATAATCTGCAGATGGAAAAGTCCACTGTTAGTCAATTTACTATATGCAATACAACACAAATTGCTTTTTATAACTCAAACACATCAGTACAATAGAGTCTGCGTTAATGTGAAAATCCACAGCTCATTAGAAATGTGAAACTAAATTTGTGTTTTCAACCTCACATACTTCTCAAAATCCCATGCCGGATTTGCTAACACTCTCTAAGCTGTAGCACCTACATTAGGATACAGATACATAGATCTTATGGCCAGCCAAGTGGCGGGGTACCCTACTCACTGCATTTGTTTTAGGATATGGTACACCAGAGTTAATTAAGTCAGCTGATAAGTTGAGTGGAAGGGTAATGCTTCAGTTAGTGGGAATAATAAAAACTGTGAATAGCATATGTTACCAGCATCATTTTAACCAAGGCCTACTAGTAAAGCAATAGTGAGGAAAAGACTATTATGATCGCCGCACATTCATACAAATCTATAAGTCTGAAAAAATGCCCCAACTTCTTTCATCTTAGTTTTCCGTTGGGCATCCTCTCTACCCTGCTACTCATTTAAATACCAAGATAAATGTATCCTATTGCTTGCTAGGCAATTGATTGGCCCTCCTGTCAGATGACATCCTGCAGTAGCTTTATGATGTCAGGGCACCACTGGAACAATTGTCCTTGGTAAGGGTGACACAGGAGGATGAGATCTCAGCAATTATGCACTCGGTCACTATCTGCAATTAGGACTGAAAGGCAAGCAGGAGGTGGAACGGTTAAGGACTGAATTAGTCAAAGCATTGGGGGCTTTTTCAACGTGGGATGGAGATACAAAAAGACAGATGATCCTTAACAATCCATCTTGAATATCAGAGCCCATCATACAGACTGCAGTGGAAGAGGTGAAAGCAGCTTACTTCCATGTGAAAGTTAGACTATGGCTCTAACGTAAGGTAATACATTCCAGCCTCAAAGGCAGTCATTTCCTCAGATGGTATATTGCTGCACCAGGATCTAAAGCAGGTTTTGGTAGCCTTGGAGGCAGCCAGACCTTTATTAACCATCATGACTAAAACAAAGTGATCCACATTACTTCCATCTTGACAGAAATGATATTCAAGCAAGAGTACCCCACTTGAAAGTAGTGAAGACATTCAGATGCTGTGAACGTCTTTTAATCGCCCAAAGGAATGATTGTGAGTTTAACTTACCACATAAATTGGTAAAATGATGCAGTATGCTTGAAGACTTGAGTGTTTTTCTTTCTTTTTTTTTTTTTTGTTTAGTCTCGGCAATGCAGCGATAATCTGTTGGGCAACACTGCCACTGCTGGTCATTCAGTATAATCTGCAGATGGAAAAGTCCACTGTTAGTCAATTTACTATATGCAATACAACACAAATTGCTTTTTATAACTCAAACACATCAGTACAATAGAGTCTGCGTTAATGTGAAAATCCACAGCTCATTAGAAATGTGAAACTAAATTTGTGTTTTCAACCTCACATACTTCTCAAAATCCCATGCCGGATTTGCTAACACTCTCTAAGCTGTAGCACCTACATTAGGATACAGATACATAGATCTTATGGCCAGCCAAGTGGCGGGGTACCCTACTCACTGCATTTGTTTTAGGATATGGTACACCAGAGTTAATTAAGTCAGCTGATAAGTTGAGAGTGGAAGGGTAATGCTTCAGTTAGTGGGAATAATACAAACTGTGAATAGCATATGTTACCAGCATCATTTTAACCAAGGCCTACTAGTAAAGCAATGGTGAGGAAAAGACTATTATGATCGCCGCACATTCATACAAATCTATAAGTCTGAAAAAATGCCCCAACTTCTTTCATCTTAGTTTTCAGTTGGGCATCCTCTCTACCCTGCTACTCATTTATATACCAAGATAAATGTATCCTATTGCTTGCTAGGCAATTGATTGGCCCTCCTGTCAGATGACATCCTGCAGTAGCTTTATGATGTCAGGGCACCACTGGAACAATTGTCCTTGGTAAGGGTGACACAGGAGGATGAGATCTCAGCAATTATGCACTCGGTCACTATCTGCAATTAGGACTGAAAGGCAAGCAGGAGGTGGAACGGTTAAGGACTGAATTAGTCAAAGCATTGGGGGCTTTTTCAACGTGGGATGGAGATACAAAAAGACAGATGATCCTTAACAATCCATCTTGAATATCAGAGCCCATCATACAGACTGCAGTGGAAGAGGTGAAAGCAGCTTACTTCCATGTGAAAGTTAGACTATGGCTCTAACGTAAGGTAATACATTCCAGCCTCAAAGGCAGTCATTTCCTCAGATGGTATATTGCTGCACCAGGATCTAAAGCAGGTTTTGGTAGCCTTGGAGGCAGCCAGACCTTTATTAACCATCATGACTAAAACAAAGTGATCCACATTACTTCCATCTTGACAGAAATGATATTCAAGCAAGAGTACCCCACTTGAAAGTAGTGAAGACATTCAGATGCTGTGAACGTCTTTTAATCGCCCAAAGGAATGATTGTGAGTTTAACTTACCACATAAATTGGTAAAATGATACAGTATGCTTGAAGACTTCAGTGTTTTTATTTCTTTTTTTCTTTTTTGTTTAGTCTCGGCAATGCAGCGATAATCTGTTGGGCAACACTGCCACTGCTGGTCATTCAGTATAATCTGCAGATGGAAAAGTCCACTGTTAGTCAATTTACTATATGCAATACAACACAAATTGCTTTTTATAACTCAAACACATCAGTACAATAGAGTCTGCGTTAATGTGAAAATCCACAGCTCATTAGAAATGTGAAACTAAATTTGTGTTTTCAACCTCACATACTTCTCAAAATCCCATGCCGGATTTTCTAACACTCTCTAAGCTGTAGCACCTACATTAGGATACAGATACATAGATCTTATGGCCAGCCAAGTGGCGGGGTACCCTACTCACTGCATTTGTTTTAGGATATGGTACACCAGAGTTAATTAAGTCAGCTGATAAGTTGAGAGTGGAAGGGTAATGCTTCAGTTAGTGGGAATAATACAAACTGTGAATAGCATATGTTACCAGCATCATTTTAACCAAGGCCTACTAGTAAAGCAATAGTGAGGAAAAGACTATTATGATCGCCGCACATTCATACAAATCTATAAGTCTGAAAAAATGCCCTAACTTCTTTCATCTTAGTTTTCCGTTGGGCATCCTCTCTACCCTGCTACTCATTTAAATACCAAGATAAATGTATCCTATTGCTTGCTAGGCAATTGATTGGCCCTCCTGTCAGATGACATCCTGCAGTAGCTTTATGATGTCAGGGCACCACTGGAACAATTGTCCTTGGTAAGGGGGACACAGGAGGATGAGATCTCAGCAATTATGCACTCGGTCACTATCTGCAATTAGGACTGAAAGGCAAGCAGGAGGTGGAACGGTTAAGGACTGAACTAGTCAAAGCATTGGGGGCTTTTTCAACGTGGGATGGAGATACAAAAAGACAGATGATCCTTAACAATCCATCTTGAATATCAGAGCCCATCATACAGACTGCAGTGGAAGAGGTGAAAGCAGCTTACTTCCATGTGAAAGTTAGACTATGGCTCTAACGTAAGGTAATACATTCCAGCCTCAAAGGCAGTCATTTCCTCAGATGGTATATTGCTGCACCAGGATCTAAAGCAGGTTTTGGTAGCCTTGGAGGCAGCCAGACCTTTATTAACCATCATGACTAAAACAAAGTGATCCACATTACTTCCATCTTGACAGAAATGATATTCAAGCAAGAGTACCCCACTTGAAAGTAGTGAAGACATTCAGATGCTGTGAACGTCTTTTAATCGCCCAAAGGAAGGATTGTGAGTTTAACTTACCACATAAATTGGTAAAATGATGCAGTATGCTTGAAGACTTCAGTGTTTTTCTTTCATTTTTTTTTTTTTTTTGTTTAGTCTCGGCAATGCAGCGATAATCTGTTGGGCAACACTGCCTCTGCTGGTCATTCAGTATAATCTGCAGATGGAAAAGTCCACTGTTAGTCAATTTACTATATGCAATACAACACAAATTGCTTTTTATAACTCAAACACATCAGTACAATAGAGTCTGCGTTAATGTGAAAATCCACAGCTCATTAGAAATGTGAAACTAAATTTGTGTTTTCAACCTCACATACTTCTCAAAATCCCATGCCGGATTTGCTAACACTCTCTAAGCTGTAGCACCTACATTAGGATACAGATACATAGATCTTATGGCCAGCCAAGTGGCGGGGTACCCTACTCACTGCATTTGTTTTAGGATATGGTACACCAGAGTTAATTAAGTCAGCTGATAAGTTGAGAGTGGAAGGGTAATGCTTCAGTTAGTGGGAATAATACAAACTGTGAATAGCATATGTTACCAGCATCATTTTAACCAAGGCCTACTAGTAAAGCAATGGTGAGGAAAAGACTATTATGATCGCCGCACATTCATACAAATCTATAAGTCTGAAAAAATGCCCCAACTTCTTTCATCTTAGTTTTCAGTTGGGCATCCTCTCTACCCTGCTACTCATTTATATACCAAGATAAATGTATCCTATTGCTTGCTAGGCAATTGATTGGCCCTCCTGTCAGATGACATCCTGCAGTAGCTTTATGATGTCAGGGCACCACTGGAACAATTGTCCTTGGTAAGGGTGACACAGGAGGATGAGATCTCAGCAATTATGCACTCGGTCACTATCTGCAATTAGGACTGAAAGGCAAGCAGGAGGTGGAACGGTTAAGGACTGAATTAGTCAAAGCATTGGGGGCTTTTTCAACGTGGGATGGAGATACAAAAAGACAGATGATCCTTAACAATCCATCTTGAATATCAGAGCCCATCATACAGACTGCAGTGGAAGAGGTGAAAGCAGCTTACTTCCATGTGAAAGTTAGACTATGGCTCTAACGTAAGGTAATACATTCCAGCCTCAAAGGCAGTCATTTCCTCAGATGGTATATTGCTGCACCAGGATCTAAAGCAGGTTTTGGTAGCCTTGGAGGCAGCCAGACCTTTATTAACCATCATGACTAAAACAAAGTGATCCACATTACTTCCATCTTGACAGAAATGATATTCAAGCAAGAGTACCCCACTTGAAAGTAGTGAAGACATTCAGATGCTGTGAACGTCTTTTAATCGCCCAAAGGAATGATTGTGAGTTTAACTTACCACATAAATTGGTAAAATGATACAGTATGCTTGAAGACTTCAGTGTTTTTATTTCTTTTTTTCTTTTTTGTTTAGTCTCGGCAATGCAGCGATAATCTGTTGGGCAACACTGCCACTGCTGGTCATTCAGTATAATCTGCAGATGGAAAAGTCCACTGTTAGTCAATTTACTATATGCAATACAACACAAATTGCTTTTTATAACTCAAACACATCAGTACAATAGAGTCTGCGTTAATGTGAAAATCCACAGCTCATTAGAAATGTGAAACTAAATTTGTGTTTTCAACCTCACATACTTCTCAAAATCCCATGCCGGATTTTCTAACACTCTCTAAGCTGTAGCACCTACATTAGGATACAGATACATAGATCTTATGGCCAGCCAAGTGGCGGGGTACCCTACTCACTGCATTTGTTTTAGGATATGGTACACCAGAGTCAATTAAGTCAGCTGATAAGTTGAGAGTGGAAGGGTAATGCTTCAGTTAGTGGGAATAATACAAACTGTGAATAGCATATGTTACCAGCATCATTTTAACCAAGGCCTACTAGTAAAGCAATAGTGAGGAAAAGACTAATATGATCGCCGCACATTCATACAAATCTATAAGTCTGAAAAAATGCCCTAACTTCTTTCATCTTAGTTTTCCGTTGGGCATCCTCTCTACCCTGCTACTCATTTAAATACCAAGATAAATGTATCCTATTGCTTGCTAGGCAATTGATTGGCCCTCCTGTCAGATGACATCCTGCAGTAGCTTTATGATGTCAGGGCACCACTGGAACAATTGTCCTTGGTAAGGGTGACACAGGAGGATGAGATCTCAGCAATTATGCACTCGGTCACTATCTGCAATTAGGACTGAAAGGCAAGCAGGAGGTGGAACGGTTAAGGACTGAACTAGTCAAAGCATTGGGGGCTTTTTCAACGTGGGATGGAGATACAAAAAGACAGATGATCCTTAACAATCCATCTTGAATATCAGAGCCCATCATACAGACTGCAGTGGAAGAGGTGAAAGCAGCTTACTTCCATGTGAAAGTTAGACTATGGCTCTAACGTAAGGTAATACATTCCAGCCTCAAAGGCAGTCATTTCCTCAGATGGTATATTGCTGCACCAGGATCTAAAGCAGGTTTTGGTAGCCTTGGAGGCAGCCAGACCTTTATTAACCATCATGACTAAAACAAAGTGATCCACATTACTTCCATCTTGACAGAAATGATATTCAAGCAAGAGTACCCCACTTGAAAGTAGTGAAGACATTCAGATGCTGTGAACGTCTTTTAATCGCCCAAAGGAATGATTGTGAGTTTAACTTACCACATAAATTGGTAAAATGATGCAGTATGCTTGAAGACTTCAGTGTTTTTATTTCTTTTTTTCTTTTTTGTTTAGTCTCGGCAATGCAGCGATAATCTGTTGGGCAACACTGCCACTGCTGGTCATTCAGTATAATCTGCAGATGGAAAAGTCCACTGTTAGTCAATTTACTATATGCAATACAACACAAATTGCTTTTTATAACTCAAACACATCAGTACAATAGAGTCTGCGTTAATGTGAAAATCCACAGCTCATTAGAAATGTGAAACTAAATTTGTGTTTTCAACCTCACATACTTCTCAAAATCCCATGCCGGATTTGCTAACACTCTCTAAGCTGTAGCACCTACATTAGGATACAGATACATAGATCTTATGGCCAGCCAAGTGGCGGGGTACCCTACTCACTGCATTTGTTTTAGGATATGGTACACCAGAGTTAATTAAGTCAGCTGATAAGTTGAGAGTGGAAGGGTAATGCTTCAGTTAGTGGGAATAATACAAACTGTGAATAGCATATGTTACCAGCATCATTTTAACCAAGGCCTACTAGTAAAGCAATGGTGAGGAAAAGACTATTATGATCGCCGCACATTCATACAAATCTATAAGTCTGAAAAAATGCCCCAACTTCTTTCATCTTAGTTTTCAGTTGGGCATCCTCTCTACCCTGCTACTCATTTATATACCAAGATAAATGTATCCTATTGCTTGCTAGGCAATTGATTGGCCCTCCTGTCAGATGACATCCTGCAGTAGCTTTATGATGTCAGGGCACCACTGGAACAATTGTCCTTGGTAAGGGTGACACAGGAGGATGAGATCTCAGCAATTATGCACTCGGTCACTATCTGCAATTAGGACTGAAAGGCAAGCAGGAGGTGGAACGGTTAAGGACTGAATTAGTCAAAGCATTGGGGGCTTTTTCAACGTGGGATGGAGATACAAAAAGACAGATGATCCTTAACAATCCATCTTGAATATCAGAGCCCATCATACAGACTGCAGTGGAAGAGGTGAAAGCAGCTTACTTCCATGTGAAAGTTAGACTATGGCTCTAACGTAAGGTAATACATTCCAGCCTCAAAGGCAGTCATTTCCTCAGATGGTATATTGCTGCACCAGGATCTAAAGCAGGTTTTGGTAGCCTTGGAGGCAGCCAGACCTTTATTAACCATCATGACTAAAACAAAGTGATCCACATTACTTCCATCTTGACAGAAATGATATTCAAGCAAGAGTACCCCACTTGAAAGTAGTGAAGACATTCAGATGCTGTGAACGTCTTTTAATCGCCCAAAAGAATGATTGTGAGTTTAACTTACCACATAAATTGGTAAAATGATACAGTATGCTTGAAGACTTCAGTGTTTTTATTTCTTTTTTTCTTTTTTGTTTAGTCTCGGCAATGCAGCGATAATCTGTTGGGCAACACTGCCACTGCTGGTCATTCAGTATAATCTGCAGATGGAAAAGTCCACTGTTAGTCAATTTACTATATGCAATACAACACAAATTGCTTTTTATAACTCAAACACATCAGTACAATAGAGTCTGCGTTAATGTGAAAATCCACAGCTCATTAGAAATGTGAAACTAAATTTGTGTTTTCAACCTCACATACTTCTCAAAATCCCATGCCGGATTTGCTAACACTCTCTAAGCTGTAGCACCTACATTAGGATACAGATACATAGATCTTATGGCCAGCCAAGTGGCGGGGTACCCTACTCACTGCATTTGTTTTAGGATATGGTACACCAGAGTTAATTAAGTCAGCTGATAAGTTGAGAGTGGAAGGGTAATGCTTCAGTTAGTGGGAATAATACAAACTGTGAATAGCATATGTTACCAGCATCATTTTAACCAAGGCCTACTAGTAAAGCAATGGTGAGGAAAAGACTATTATGATCGCCGCACATTCATACAAATCTATAAGTCTGAAAAAATGCCCCAACTTCTTTCATCTTAGTTTTCAGTTGGGCATCCTCTCTACCCTGCTACTCATTTATATACCAAGATAAATGTATCCTATTGCTTGCTAGGCAATTGATTGGCCCTCCTGTCAGATGACATCCTGCAGTAGCTTTATGATGTCAGGGCACCACTGGAACAATTGTCCTTGGTAAGGGTGACACAGGAGGATGAGATCTCAGCAATTATGCACTCGGTCACTATCTGCAATTAGGACTGAAAGGCAAGCAGGAGGTGGAACGGTTAAGGACTGAACTAGTCAAAGCATTGGGGGCTTTTTCAACGTGGGATGGAGATACAAAAAGACAGATGATCCTTAACAAGCCATCTTGAATATCAGAGCCCATCATACAGACTGCAGTGGAAGAGGTGAAAGCAGCTTACTTCCATGTGAAAGTTAGACTATGGCTCTAACGTAAGGTAATACATTCCAGCCTCAAAGGCAGTCATTTCCTCAGATGGTATATTGCTGCACCAGGATCTAAAGCAGGTTTTGGTAGCCTTGGAGGCAGCCAGACCTTTATTAACCATCATGACTAAAACAAAGTGATCCACATTACTTCCATCTTGACAGAAATGATATTCAAGCAAGAGTACCCCACTTGAAAGTAGTGAAGACATTCAGATGCTGTGAACGTCTTTTAATCGCCCAAAGGAATGATTGTGAGTTTAACTTACCACATAAATTGGTAAAATGATGCAGTATGCTTGAAGACTTCAGTGTTTTTATTTCTTTTTTTTTTTTTGTTTAGTCTCGGCAATGCAGCGATAATCTGTTGGGCAACACTGCCACTGCTGGTCATTCAGTATAATCTGCAGATGGAAAAGTCCACTGTTAGTCAATTTACTATATGCAATACAACACAAATTGCTTTTTATAACTCAAACACATCAGTACAATAGAGTCTGCGTTAATGTGAAAATCCACAGCTCATTAGAAATGTGAAACTAAATTTGTGTTTTCAACCTCACATACTTCTCAAAATCCCATGCCGGATTTGCTAACACTCTCTAAGCTGTAGCACCTACATTAGGATACAGATACATAGATCTTATGGCCAGCCAAGTGGCGGGGTACCCTACTCACTGCATTTGTTTTAGGATATGGTACACCAGAGTTAATTAAGTCAGCTGATAAGTTGAGAGTGGAAGGGTAATGCTTCAGTTAGTGGGAATAATAAAAACTGTGAATAGCATATGTTACCAGCATCATTTTAACCAAGGCCTACTAGTAAAGCAATGGTGAGGAAAAGACTATTATGATCGCCGCACATTCATACAAATCTATAAGTCTGAAAAAATGCCCCAACTTCTTTCATCTTAGTTTTCAGTTGGGCATCCTCTCTACCCTGCTACTCATTTATATACCAAGATAAATGTATCCTATTGCTTGCTAGGCAATTGATTGGCCCTCCTGTCAGATGACATCCTGCAGTAGCTTTATGATGTCAGGGCACCACTGGAACAATTGTCCTTGGTAAGGGTGACACAGGAGGATGAGATCTCAGCAATTATGCACTCGGTCACTATCTGCAATTAGGACTGAAAGGCAAGCAGGAGGTGGAACGGTTAAGGACTGAATTAGTCAAAGCATTGGGGGCTTTTTCAACGTGGGATGGAGATACAAAAAGACAGATGATCCTTAACAATCCATCTTGAATATCAGAGCCCATCATACAGACTGCAGTGGAAGAGGTGAAAGCAGCTTACTTCCATGTGAAAGTTAGACTATGGCTCTAACGTAAGGTAATACATTCCAGCCTCAAAGGCAGTCATTTCCTCAGATGGTATATTGCTGCACCAGGATCTAAAGCGGGTTTTGGTAGCCTTGGAGGCAGCCAGACCTTTATTAACCATCATGACTAAAACAAAGTGATCCACATTACTTCCATCTTGACAGAAATGATATTCAAGCAAGAGTACCCCACTTGAAAGTAGTGAAGACATTCAGATGCTGTGAACGTCTTTTAATCGCCCAAAGGAATGATTGTGAGTTTAACTTACCACATAAATTGGTAAAATGATACAGTATGCTTGAAGACTTCAGTGTTTTTATTTCTTTTTTTCTTTTTTGTTTAGTCTCGGCAATGCAGCGATAATCTGTTGGGCAACACTGCCACTGCTGGTCATTCAGTATAATCTGCAGATGGAAAAGTCCACTGTTAGTCAATTTACTATATGCAATACGACACAAATTGCTTTTTATAACTCAAACACATCAGTACAATAGAGTCTGCGTTAATGTGAAAATCCACAGCTCATTAGAAATGTGAAACTAAATTTGTGTTTTCAACCTCACATACTTCTCAAAATCCCATGCCGGATTTGCTAACACTCTCTAAGCTGTAGCACCTACATTAGGATACAGATACATAGATCTTATGGCCAGCCAAGTGGCGGGGTACCCTACTCACTGCATTTGTTTTAGGATATGGTACACCAGAGTTAATTAAGTCAGCTGATAAGTTGAGAGTGGAAGGGTAATGCTTCAGTTAGTGGGAATAATACAAACTGTGAATAGCATATGTTACCAGCATCATTTTAACCAAGGCCTACTAGTAAAGCAATGGTGAGGAAAAGACTATTATGATCGCCGCACATTCATACAAATCTATAAGTCTGAAAAAATGCCCCAACTTCTTTCATCTTAGTTTTCAGTTGGGCATCCTCTCTACCCTGCTACTCATTTATATACCAAGATAAATGTATCCTATTGCTTGCTAGGCAATTGATTGGCCCTCCTGTCAGATGACATCCTGCAGTAGCTTTATGATGTCAGGGCACCACTGGAACAATTGTCCTTGGTAAGGGTGACACAGGAGGATGAGATCTCAGCAATTATGCACTCGGTCACTATCTGCAATTAGGACTGAAAGGCAAGCAGGAGGTGGAACGGTTAAGGACTGAATTAGTCAAAGCATTGGGGGCTTTTTCAACGTGGGATGGAGATACAAAAAGACAGATGATCCTTAACAATCCATCTTGAATATCAGAGCCCATCATACAGACTGCAGTGGAAGAGGTGAAAGCAGCTTACTTCCATGTGAAAGTTAGACTATGGCTCTAACGTAAGGTAATACATTCCAGCCTCAAAGGCAGTCATTTCCTCAGATGGTATATTGCTGCACCAGGATCTAAAGCGGGTTTTGGTAGCCTTGGAGGCAGCCAGACCTTTATTAACCATCATGACTAAAACAAAGTGATCCACATTACTTCCATCTTGACAGAAATGATATTCAAGCAAGAGTACCCCACTTGAAAGTAGTGAAGACATTCAGATGCTGTGAACGTCTTTTAATCGCCCAAAGGAATGATTGTGAGTTTAACTTACCACATAAATTGGTAAAATGATACAGTATGCTTGAAGACTTCAGTGTTTTTATTTCTTTTTTTCTTTTTTGTTTAGTCTCGGCAATGCAGCGATAATCTGTTGGGCAACACTGCCACTGCTGGTCATTCAGTATAATCTGCAGATGGAAAAGTCCACTGTTAGTCAATTTACTATATGCAATACAACACAAATTGCTTTTTATAACTCAAACACATCAGTACAATAGAGTCTGCGTTAATGTGAAAATCCACAGCTCATTAGAAATGTGAAACTAAATTTGTGTTTTCAACCTCACATACTTCTCAAAATCCCATGCCGGATTTGCTAACACTCTCTAAGCTGTAGCACCTACATTAGGATACAGATACATAGATCTTATGGCCAGCCAAGTGGCGGGGTACCCTACTCACTGCATTTGTTTTAGGATATGGTACACCAGAGTTAATTAAGTCAGCTGATAAGTTGAGAGTGGAAGGGTAATGCTTCAGTTAGTGGGAATAATACAAACTGTGAATAGCATATGTTACCAGCATCATTTTAACCAAGGCCTACTAGTAAAGCAATGGTGAGGAAAAGACTATTATGATCGCCGCACATTCATACAAATCTATAAGTCTGAAAAAATGCCCCAACTTCTTTCATCTTAGTTTTCAGTTGGGCATCCTCTCTACCCTGCTACTCATTTATATACCAAGATAAATGTATCCTATTGCTTGCTAGGCAATTGATTGGCCCTCCTGTCAGATGACATCCTGCAGTAGCTTTATGATGTCAGGGCACCACTGGAACAATTGTCCTTGGTAAGGGTGACACAGGAGGATGAGATCTCAGCAATTATGCACTCGGTCACTATCTGCAATTAGGACTGAAAGGCAAGCAGGAGGTGGAACGGTTAAGGACTGAATTAGTCAAAGCATTGGGGGCTTTTTCAACGTGGGATGGAGATACAAAAAGACAGATGATCCTTAACAATCCATCTTGAATATCAGAGCCCATCATACAGACTGCAGTGGAAGAGGTGAAAGCAGCTTACTTCCATGTGAAAGTTAGACTATGGCTCTAACGTAAGGTAATACATTCCAGCCTCAAAGGCAGTCATTTCCTCAGATGGTATATTGCTGCACCAGGATCTAAAGCGGGTTTTGGTAGCCTTGGAGGCAGCCAGACCTTTATTAACCATCATGACTAAAACAAAGTGATCCACATTACTTCCATCTTGACAGAAATGATATTCAAGCAAGAGTACCCCACTTGAAAGTAGTGAAGACATTCAGATGCTGTGAACGTCTTTTAATCGCCCAAAGGAATGATTGTGAGTTTAACTTACCACATAAATTGGTAAAATGATACAGTATGCTTGAAGACTTCAGTGTTTTTATTTCTTTTTTTCTTTTTTGTTTAGTCTCGGCAATGCAGCGATAATCTGTTGGGCAACACTACCACTGCTGGTCATTCAGTATAATCTGCAGATGGAAAAGTCCACTGTTAGTCAATTTACTATATGCAATACAACACAAATTGCTTTTTATAACTCAAACACATCAGTACAATAGAGTCTGCGTTAATGTGAAAATCCACAGCTCATTAGAAATGTGAAACTAAATTTGTGTTTTCAACCTCACATACTTCTCAAAATCCCATGCCGGATTTGCTAACACTCTCTAAGCTGTAGCACCTACATTAGGATACAGATACATAGATCTTATGGCCAGCCAAGTGGCGGGGTACCCTACTCACTGCATTTGTTTTAGGATATGGTACACCAGAGTTAATTAAGTCAGCTGATAAGTTGAGAGTGGAAGGGTAATGCTTCAGTTAGTGGGAATAATACAAACTGTGAATAGCATATGTTACCAGCATCATTTTAACCAAGGCCTACTAGTAAAGCAATGGTGAGGAAAAGACTATTATGATCGCCGCACATTCATACAAATCTATAAGTCTGAAAAAATGCCCCAACTTCTTTCATCTTAGTTTTCAGTTGGGCATCCTCTCTACCCTGCTACTCATTTATATACCAAGATAAATGTATCCTATTGCTTGCTAGGCAATTGATTGGCCCTCCTGTCAGATGACATCCTGCAGTAGCTTTATGATGTCAGGGCACCACTGGAACAATTGTCCTTGGTAAGGGTGACACAGGAGGATGAGATCTCAGCAATTATGCACTCGGTCACTATCTGCAATTAGGACTGAAAGGCAAGCAGGAGGTGGAACGGTTAAGGACTGAATTAGTCAAAGCATTGGGGGCTTTTTCAACGTGGGATGGAGATACAAAAAGACAGATGATCCTTAACAATCCATCTTGAATATCAGAGCCCATCATACAGACTGCAGTGGAAGAGGTGAAAGCAGCTTACTTCCATGTGAAAGTTAGACTATGGCTCTAACGTAAGGTAATACATTCCAGCCTCAAAGGCAGTCATTTCCTCAGATGGTATATTGCTGCACCAGGATCTAAAGCAGGTTTTGGTAGCCTTGGAGGCAGCCAGACCTTTATTAACCATCATGACTAAAACAAAGTGATCCACATTACTTCCATCTTGACAGAAATGATATTCAAGCAAGAGTACCCCACTTGAAAGTAGTGAAGACATTCAGATGCTGTGAACGTCTTTTAATCGCCCAAAGGAATGATTGTGAGTTTAACTTACCACATAAATTGGTAAAATGATACAGTATGCTTGAAGACTTCAGTGTTTTTATTTCTTTTTTTCTTTTTTGTTTAGTCTCGGCAATGCAGCGATAATCTGTTGGGCAACACTGCCACTGCTGGTCATTCAGTATAATCTGCAGATGGAAAAGTCCACTGTTAGTCAATTTACTATATGCAATACAACACAAATTGCTTTTTATAACTCAAACACATCAGTACAATAGAGTCTGCGTTAATGTGAAAATCCACAGCTCATTAGAAATGTGAAACTAAATTTGTGTTTTCAACCTCACATACTTCTCAAAATCCCATGCCGGATTTTCTAACACTCTCTAAGCTGTAGCACCTACATTAGGATACAGATACATAGATCTTATGGCCAGCCAAGTGGCGGGGTACCCTACTCACTGCATTTGTTTTAGGATATGGTACACCAGAGTTAATTAAGTCAGCTGATAAGTTGAGAGTGGAAGGGTAATGCTTCAGTTAGTGGGAATAATACAAACTGTGAATAGCATATGTTACCAGCATCATTTTAACCAAGGCCTACTAGTAAAGCAATAGTGAGGAAAAGACTATTATGATCGCCGCACATTCATACAAATCTATAAGTCTGAAAAAATGCCCTAACTTCTTTCATCTTAGTTTTCCGTTGGGCATCCTCTCTACCCTGCTACTCATTTAAATACCAAGATAAATGTATCCTATTGCTTGCTAGGCAATTGATTGGCCCTCCTGTCAGATGACATCCTGCAGTAGCTTTATGATGTCAGGGCACCACTGGAACAATTGTCCTTGGTAAGGGTGACACAGGAGGATGAGATCTCAGCAATTATGCACTCGGTCACTATCTGCAATTAGGACTGAAAGGCAAGCAGGAGGTGGAACGGTTAAGGACTGAACTAGTCAAAGCATTGGGGGCTTTTTCAACGTGGGATGGAGATACAAAAAGACAGATGATCCTTAACAATCCATCTTGAATATCAGAGCCCATCATACAGACTGCAGTGGAAGAGGTGAAAGCAGCTTACTTCCATGTGAAAGTTAGACTATGGCTCTAACGTAAGGTAATACATTCCAGCCTCAAAGGCAGTCATTTCCTCAGATGGTATATTGCTGCACCAGGATCTAAAGCAGGTTTTGGTAGCCTTGGAGGCAGCCAGACCTTTATTAACCATCATGACTAAAACAAAGTGATCCACATTACTTCCATCTTGACAGAAATGATATTCAAGCAAGAGTACCCCACTTGAAAGTAGTGAAGACATTCAGATGCTGTGAACGTCTTTTAATCGCCCAAAGGAATGATTGTGAGTTTAACTTACCACATAAATTGGTAAAATGATGCAGTATGCTTGAAGACTTCAGTGTTTTTATTTCTTTTTTTCTTTTTTGTTTAGTCTCGGCAATGCAGCGATAATCTGTTGGGCAACACTGCCACTGCTGGTCATTCAGTATAATCTGCAGATGGAAAAGTCCACTGTTAGTCAATTTACTATATGCAATACAACACAAATTGCTTTTTATAACTCAAACACATCAGTACAATAGAGTCTGCGTTAATGTGAAAATCCACAGCTCATTAGAAATGTGAAACTAAATTTGTGTTTTCAACCTCACATACTTCTCAAAATCCCATGCCGGATTTGCTAACACTCTCTAAGCTGTAGCACCTACATTAGGATACAGATACATAGATCTTATGGCCAGCCAAGTGGCGGGGTACCCTACTCACTGCATTTGTTTTAGGATATGGTACACCAGAGTTAATTAAGTCAGCTGATAAGTTGAGTGGAAGGGTAATGCTTCAGTTAGTGGGAATAATAAAAACTGTGAATAGCATATGTTACCAGCATCATTTTAACCAAGGCCTACTAGTAAAGCAATAGTGAGGAAAAGACTATTATGATCGCCGCACATTCATACAAATCTATAAGTCTGAAAAAATGCCCCAACTTCTTTCATCTTAGTTTTCCGTTGGGCATCCTCTCTACCCTGCTACTCATTTAAATACCAAGATAAATGTATCCTATTGCTTGCTAGGCAATTGATTGGCCCTCCTGTCAGATGACATCCTGCAGTAGCTTTATGATGTCAGGGCACCACTGGAACAATTGTCCTTGGTAAGGGTGACACAGGAGGATGAGATCTCAGCAATTATGCACTCGGTCACTATCTGCAATTAGGACTGAAAGGCAAGCAGGAGGTGGAACGGTTAAGGACTGAACTAGTCAAAGCATTGGGGGCTTTTTCAACGTGGGATGGAGATACAAAAAGACAGATGATCCTTAACAATCCATCTTGAATATCAGAGCCCATCATACAGACTGCAGTGGAAGAGGTGAAAGCAGCTTACTTCCATGTGAAAGTTAGACTATGGCTCTAACGTAAGGTAATACATTCCAGCCTCAAAGGCAGTCATTTCCTCAGATGGTATATTGCTGCACCAGGATCTAAAGCAGGTTTTGGTAGCCTTGGAGGCAGCCAGACCTTTATTAACCATCATGACTAAAACAAAGTGATCCACATTACTTCCATCTTGACAGAAATGATATTCAAGCAAGAGTACCCCACTTGAAAGTAGTGAAGACATTCAGATGCTGTGAACGTCTTTTAATCGCCCAAAGGAATGATTGTGAGTTTAACTTACCACATAAATTGGTAAAATGATGCAGTATGCTTGAAGACTTCAGTGTTTTTCTTTCTTTTTTTTTTTTTTTGTTTAGTCTCGGCAATGCAGCGATAATCTGTTGGGCAACACTGCCACTGCTGGTCATTCAGTATAATGTGCAGATGGAAAAGTCCACTGTTAGTCAATTTACTATATGCAATACAACACAAATTGCTTTTTATAACTCAAACACATCAGTACAATAGAGTCTGCGTTAATGTGAAAATCCACAGCTCATTAGAAATGTGAAACTAAATTTGTGTTTTCAACCTCACATACTTCTCAAAATCCCATGCCGGATTTTCTAACACTCTCTAAGCTGTAGCACCTACATTAGGATACAGATACATAGATCTTATGGCCAGCCAAGTGGCGGGGTACCCTACTCACTGCATTTGTTTTAGGATATGGTACACCAGAGTTAATTAAGTCAGCTGATAAGTTGAGAGTGGAAGGGTAATGCTTCAGTTAGTGGGAATAATACAAACTGTGAATAGCATATGTTACCAGCATCATTTTAACCAAGGCCTACTAGTAAAGCAATAGTGAGGAAAAGACTATTATGATCGCCGCACATTCATACAAATCTATAAGTCTGAAAAAATGCCCTAACTTCTTTCATCTTAGTTTTCCGTTGGGCATCCTCTCTACCCTGCTACTCATTTAAATACCAAGATAAATGTATCCTATTGCTTGCTAGGCAATTGATTGGCCCTCCTGTCAGATGACATCCTGCAGTAGCTTTATGATGTCAGGGCACCACTGGAACAATTGTCCTTGGTAAGGGTGACACAGGAGGATGAGATCTCAGCAATTATGCACTCGGTCACTATCTGCAATTAGGACTGAAAGGCAAGCAGGAGGTGGAACGGTTAAGGACTGAACTAGTCAAAGCATTGGGGGCTTTTTCAACGTGGGATGGAGATACAAAAAGACAGATGATCCTTAACAATCCATCTTGAATATCAGAGCCCATCATACAGACTGCAGTGGAAGAGGTGAAAGCAGCTTACTTCCATGTGAAAGTTAGACTATGGCTCTAACGTAAGGTAATACATTCCAGCCTCAAAGGCAGTCATTTCCTCAGATGGTATATTGCTGCACCAGGATCTAAAGCAGGTTTTGGTAGCCTTGGAGGCAGCCAGACCTTTATTAACCATCATGACTAAAACAAAGTGATCCACATTACTTCCATCTTGACAGAAATGATATTCAAGCAAGAGTACCCCACTTGAAAGTAGTGAAGACATTCAGATGCTGTGAACGTCTTTTAATCGCCCAAAGGAATGATTGTGAGTTTAACTTACCACATAAATTGGTAAAATGATGCAGTATGCTTGAAGACTTCAGTGTTTTTATTTCTTTTTTTCTTTTTTGTTTAGTCTCGGCAATGCAGCGATAATCTGTTGGGCAACACTGCCACTGCTGGTCATTCAGTATAATCTGCAGATGGAAAAGTCCACTGTTAGTCAATTTACTATATGCAATACAACACAAATTGCTTTTTATAACTCAAACACATCAGTACAATAGAGTCTGCGTTAATGTGAAAATCCACAGCTCATTAGAAATGTGAAACTAAATTTGTGTTTTCAACCTCACATACTTCTCAAAATCCCATGCCGGATTTGCTAACACTCTCTAAGCTGTAGCACCTACATTAGGATACAGATACATAGATCTTATGGCCAGCCAAGTGGCGGGGTACCCTACTCACTGCATTTGTTTTAGGATATGGTACACCAGAGTTAATTAAGTCAGCTGATAAGTTGAGTGGAAGGGTAATGCTTCAGTTAGTGGGAATAATAAAAACTGTGAATAGCATATGTTACCAGCATCATTTTAACCAAGGCCTACTAGTAAAGCAATAGTGAGGAAAAGACTATTATGATCGCCGCACATTCATACAAATCTATAAGTCTGAAAAAATGCCCCAACTTCTTTCATCTTAGTTTTCCGTTGGGCATCCTCTCTACCCTGCTACTCATTTAAATACCAAGATAAATGTATCCTATTGCTTGCTAGGCAATTGATTGGCCCTCCTGTCAGATGACATCCTGCAGTAGCTTTATGATGTCAGGGCACCACTGGAACAATTGTCCTTGGTAAGGGTGACACAGGAGGATGAGATCTCAGCAATTATGCACTCGGTCACTATCTGCAATTAGGACTGAAAGGCAAGCAGGAGGTGGAACGGTTAAGGACTGAATTAGTCAAAGCATTGGGGGCTTTTTCAACGTGGGATGGAGATACAAAAAGACAGATGATCCTTAACAATCCATCTTGAATATCAGAGCCCATCATACAGACTGCAGTGGAAGAGGTGAAAGCAGCTTACTTCCATGTGAAAGTTAGACTATGGCTCTAACGTAAGGTAATACATTCCAGCCTCAAAGGCAGTCATTTCCTCAGATGGTATATTGCTGCACCAGGATCTAAAGCAGGTTTTGGTAGCCTTGGAGGCAGCCAGACCTTTATTAACCATCATGACTAAAACAAAGTGATCCACATTACTTCCATCTTGACAGAAATGATATTCAAGCAAGAGTACCCCACTTGAAAGTAGTGAAGACATTCAGATGCTGTGAACGTCTTTTAATCGCCCAAAGGAATGATTGTGAGTTTAACTTACCACATAAATTGGTAAAATGATGCAGTATGCTTGAAGACTTCAGTGTTTTTCTTTCTTTTTTTTTTTTTTTGTTTAGTCTCGGCAATGCAGCGATAATCTGTTGGGCAACACTGCCACTGCTGGTCATTCAGTATAATGTGCAGATGGAAAAGTCCACTGTTAGTCAATTTACTATATGCAATACAACACAAATTGCTTTTTATAACTCAAACACATCAGTACAATAGAGTCTGCGTTAATGTGAAAATCCACAGCTCATTAGAAATGTGAAACTAAATTTGTGTTTTCAACCTCACATACTTCTCAAAATCCCATGCCGGATTTGCTAACACTCTCTAAGCTGTAGCACCTACATTAGGATACAGATACATAGATCTTATGGCCAGCCAAGTGGCGGGGTACCCTACTCACTGCATTTGTTTTAGGATATGGTACACCAGAGTTAATTAAGTCAGCTGATAAGTTGAGAGTGGAAGGGTAATGCTTCAGTTAGTGGGAATAATACAAACTGTGAATAGCATATGTTACCAGCATCATTTTAACCAAGGCCTAATAGTAAAGCAATGGTGAGGAAAAGACTATTATGATCGCCGCACATTCATACAAATCTATAAGTCTGAAAAAATGCCCCAACTTCTTTCATCTTAGTTTTCAGTTGGGCATCCTCTCTACCCTGCTACTCATTTATATACCAAGATAAATGTATCCTATTGCTTGCTAGGCAATTGATTGGCCCTCCTGTCAGATGACATCCTGCAGTAGCTTTATGATGTCAGGGCACCACTGGAACAATTGTCCTTGGTAAGGGTGACACAGGAGGATGAGATCTCAGCAATTATGCACTCGGTCACTTTCTGCAATTAGGACTGAAAGGCAAGCAGGAGGTGGAACGGTTAAGGACTGAATTAGTCAAAGCATTGGGGGCTTTTTCAACGTGGGATGGAGATACAAAAAGACAGATGATCCTTAACAATCCATCTTGAATATCAGAGCCCATCATACAGACTGCAGTGGAAGAGGTGAAAGCAGCTTACTTCCATGTGAAAGTTAGACTATGGCTCTAACGTAAGGTAATACATTCCAGCCTCAAAGGCAGTCATTTCCTCAGATGGTATATTGCTGCACCAGGATCTAAAGCAGGTTTTGGTAGCCTTGGAGGCAGCCAGACCTTTATTAACCATCATGACTAAAACAAAGTGATCCACATTACTTCCATCTTGACAGAAATGATATTCAAGCAAGAGTACCCCACTTGAAAGTAGTGAAGACATTCAGATGCTGTGAACGTCTTTTAATCGCCCAAAGGAATGATTGTGAGTTTAACTTACCACATAAATTGGTAAAATGATGCAGTATGCTTGAAGACTTCAGTGTTTTTATTTCTTTTTTTCTTTTTTGTTTAGTCTCGGCAATGCAGCGATAATCTGTTGGGCAACACTGCCACTGCTGGTCATTCAGTATAATCTGCAGATGGAAAAGTCCACTGTTAGTCAATTTACTATATGCAATACAACACAAATTGCTTTTTATAACTCAAACACATCAGTACAATAGAGTCTGCGTTAATGTGAAAATCCACAGCTCATTAGAAATGTGAAACTAAATTTGTGTTTTCAACCTCACATACTTCTCAAAATCCCATGCCGGATTTGCTAACACTCTCTAAGCTGTAGCACCTACATTAGGATACAGATACATAGATCTTATGGCCAGCCAAGTGGCGGGGTACCCTACTCACTGCATTTGTTTTAGGATATGGTACACCAGAGTTAATTAAGTCAGCTGATAAGTTGAGAGTGGAAGGGTAATGCTTCAGTTAGTGGGAATAATACAAACTGTGAATAGCATATGTTACCAGCATCATTTTAACCAAGGCCTACTAGTAAAGCAATGGTGAGGAAAAGACTATTATGATCGCCGCACATTCATACAAATCTATAAGTCTGAAAAAATGCCCCAACTTCTTTCATCTTAGTTTTCAGTTGGGCATCCTCTCTACCCTGCTACTCATTTATATACCAAGATAAATGTATCCTATTGCTTGCTAGGCAATTGATTGGCCCTCCTGTCAGATGACATCCTGCAGTAGCTTTATGATGTCAGGGCACCACTGGAACAATTGTCCTTGGTAAGGGTGACACAGGAGGATGAGATCTCAGCAATTATGCACTCGGTCACTATCTGCAATTAGGACTGAAAGGCAAGCAGGAGGTGGAACGGTTAAGGACTGAACTAGTCAAAGCATTGGGGGCTTTTTCAACGTGGGATGGAGATACAAAAAGACAGATGATCCTTAACAATCCATCTTGAATATCAGAGCCCATCATACAGACTGCAGTGGAAGAGGTGAAAGCAGCTTACTTCCATGTGAAAGTTAGACTATGGCTCTAACGTAAGGTAATACATTCCAGCCTCAAAGGCAGTCATTTCCTCAGATGGTATATTGCTGCACCAGGATCTAAAGCAGGTTTTGGTAGCCTTGGAGGCAGCCAGACCTTTATTAACCATCATGACTAAAACAAAGTGATCCACATTACTTCCATCTTGACAGAAATGATATTCAAGCAAGAGTACCCCACTTGAAAGTAGTGAAGACAGTCAGATGCTGTGAACGTCTTTTAATCGCCCAAAGGAATGATTGTGAGTTTAACTTACCACATAAATTGGTAAAATGATACAGTATGCTTGAAGACTTCAGTGTTTTTATTTCTTTTTTTCTTTTTTGTTTAGTCTCGGCAATGCAGCGATAATCTGTTGGGCAACACTGCCACTGCTGGTCATTCAGTATAATCTGCAGATGGAAAAGTCCACTGTTAGTCAATTTACTATATGCAATACAACACAAATTGCTTTTTATAACTCAAACACATCAGTACAATAGAGTCTGCGTTAATGTGAAAATCCACAGCTCATTAGAAATGTGAAACTAAATTTGTGTTTTCAACCTCACATACTTCTCAAAATCCCATGCCGGATTTTCTAACACTCTCTAAGCTGTAGCACCTACATTAGGATACAGATACATAGATCTTATGGCCAGCCAAGTGGCGGGGTACCCTACTCACTGCATTTGTTTTAGGATATGGTACACCAGAGTTAATTAAGTCAGCTGATAAGTTGAGAGTGGAAGGGTAATGCTTCAGTTAGTGGGAATAATACAAACTGTGAATAGCATATGTTACCAGCATCATTTTAACCAAGGCCTACTAGTAAAGCAATAGTGAGGAAAAGACTATTATGATCGCCGCACATTCATACAAATCTATAAGTCTGAAAAAATGCCCTAACTTCTTTCATCTTAGTTTTCCGTTGGGCATCCTCTCTACCCTGCTACTCATTTAAATACCAAGATAAATGTATCCTATTGCTTGCTAGGCAATTGATTGGCCCTCCTGTCAGATGACATCCTGCAGTAGCTTTATGATGTCAGGGCACCACTGGAACAATTGTCCTTGGTAAGGGTGACACAGGAGGATGAGATCTCAGCAATTATGCACTCGGTCACTATCTGCAATTAGGACTGAAAGGCAAGCAGGAGGTGGAACGGTTAAGGACTGAACTAGTCAAAGCATTGGGGGCTTTTTCAACGTGGGATGGAGATACAAAAAGACAGATGATCCTTAACAATCCATCTTGAATATCAGAGCCCATCATACAGACTGCAGTGGAAGAGGTGAAAGCAGCTTACTTCCATGTGAAAGTTAGACTATGGCTCTAACGTAAGGTAATACATTCCAGCCTCAAAGGCAGTCATTTCCTCAGATGGTATATTGCTGCACCAGGATCTAAAGCAGGTTTTGGTAGCCTTGGAGGCAGCCAGACCTTTATTAACCATCATGACTAAAACAAAGTGATCCACATTACTTCCATCTTGACAGAAATGATATTCAAGCAAGAGTACCCCACTTGAAAGTAGTGAAGACATTCAGATGCTGTGAACGTCTTTTAATCGCCCAAAGGAAGGATTGTGAGTTTAACTTACCACATAAATTGGTAAAATGATGCAGTATGCTTGAAGACTTCAGTGTTTTTCTTTCTTTTTTTTTTTTTTTTTGTTTAGTCTCGGCAATGCAGCGATAATCTGTTGGGCAACACTGCCACTGCTGGTCATTCAGTATAATCTGCAGATGGAAAAGTCCACTGTTAGTCAATTTACTATATGCAATACAACACAAATTGCTTTTTATAACTCAAACACATCAGTACAATAGAGTCTGCGTTAATGTGAAAATCCACAGCTCATTAGAAATGTGAAACTAAATTTGTGTTTTCAACCTCACATACTTCTCAAAATCCCATGCCGGATTTGCTAACACTCTCTAAGCTGTAGCACCTACATTAGGATACAGATACATAGATCTTATGGCCAGCCAAGTGGCGGGGTACCCTACTCACTGCATTTGTTTTAGGATATGGTACACCAGAGTTAATTAAGTCAGCTGATAAGTTGAGAGTGGAAGGGTAATGCTTCAGTTAGTGGGAATAATACAAACTGTGAATAGCATATGTTACCAGCATCATTTTAACCAAGGCCTACTAGTAAAGCAATGGTGAGGAAAAGACTATTATGATCGCCGCACATTCATACAAATCTATAAGTCTGAAAAAATGCCCCAACTTCTTTCATCTTAGTTTTCAGTTGGGCATCCTCTCTACCCTGCTACTCATTTATATACCAAGATAAATGTATCCTATTGCTTGCTAGGCAATTGATTGGCCCTCCTGTCAGATGACATCCTGCAGTAGCTTTATGATGTCAGGGCACCACTGGAACAATTGTCCTTGGTAAGGGTGACACAGGAGGATGAGATCTCAGCAATTATGCACTCGGTCACTATCTGCAATTAGGACTGAAAGGCAAGCAGGAGGTGGAACGGTTAAGGACTGAATTAGTCAAAGCATTGGGGGCTTTTTCAACGTGGGATGGAGATACAAAAAGACAGATGATCCTTAACAATCCATCTTGAATATCAGAGCCCATCATACAGACTGCAGTGGAAGAGGTGAAAGCAGCTTACTTCCATGTGAAAGTTAGACTATGGCTCTAACGTAAGGTAATACATTCCAGCCTCAAAGGCAGTCATTTCCTCAGATGGTATATTGCTGCACCAGGATCTAAAGCAGGTTTTGGTAGCCTTGGAGGCAGCCAGACCTTTATTAACCATCATGACTAAAACAAAGTGATCCACATTACTTCCATCTTGACAGAAATGATATTCAAGCAAGAGTACCCCACTTGAAAGTAGTGAAGACATTCAGATGCTGTGAACGTCTTTTAATCGCCCAAAGGAATGATTGTGAGTTTAACTTACCACATAAATTGGTAAAATGATACAGTATGCTTGAAGACTTCAGTGTTTTTATTTCTTTTTTTCTTTTTTGTTTAGTCTCGGCAATGCAGCGATAATCTGTTGGGCAACACTGCCACTGCTGGTCATTCAGTATAATCTGCAGATGGAAAAGTCCACTGTTAGTCAATTTACTATATGCAATACAACACAAATTGCTTTTTATAACTCAAACACATCAGTACAATAGAGTCTGCGTTAATGTGAAAATCCACAGCTCATTAGAAATGTGAAACTAAATTTGTGTTTTCAACCTCACATACTTCTCAAAATCCCATGCCGGATTTTCTAACACTCTCTAAGCTGTAGCACCTACATTAGGATACAGATACATAGATCTTATGGCCAGGCAAGTGGCGGGGTACCCTTCTCACTGCATTTGTTTTAGGATATGGTACACCAGAGTTAATTAAGTCAGCTGATAAGTTGAGAGTGGAAGGGTAATGCTTCAGTTAGTGGGAATAATACAAACTGTGAATAGCATATGTTACCAGCATCATTTTAACCAAGGCCTACTAGTAAAGCAATAGTGAGGAAAAGACTATTATGATCGCCGCACATTCATACAAATCTATAAGTCTGAAAAAATGCCCTAACTTCTTTCATCTTAGTTTTCCGTTGGGCATCCTCTCTACCCTGCTACTCATTTAAATACCAAGATAAATGTATCCTATTGCTTGCTAGGCAATTGATTGGCCCTCCTGTCAGATGACATCCTGCAGTAGCTTTATGATGTCAGGGCACCACTGGAACAATTGTCCTTGGTAAGGGTGACACAGGAGGATGAGATCTCAGCAATTATGCACTCGGTCACTATCTGCAATTAGGACTGAAAGGCAAGCAGGAGGTGGAACGGTTAAGGACTGAACTAGTCAAAGCATTGGGGGCTTTTTCAACGTGGGATGGAGATACAAAAAGACAGATGATCCTTAACAATCCATCTTGAATATCAGAGCCCATCATACAGACTGCAGTGGAAGAGGTGAAAGCAGCTTACTTCCATGTGAAAGTTAGACTATGGCTCTAACGTAAGTTAATACATTCCAGCCTCAAAGGCAGTCATTTCCTCAGATGGTATATTGCTGCACCAGGATCTAAAGCAGGTTTTGGTAGCCTTGGAGGCAGCCAGACCTTTATTAACCATCATGACTAAAACAAAGTGATCCACATTACTTCCATCTTGACAGAAATGATATTCAAGCAAGAGTACCCCACTTGAAAGTAGTGAAGACATTCAGATGCTGTGAACGTCTTTTAATCGCCCAAAGGAATGATTGTGAGTTTAACTTACCACATAAATTGGTAAAATGATGCAGTATGCTTGAAGACTTCAGTGTTTTTATTTCTTTTTTTCTTTTTTGTTTAGTCTCGGCAATGCAGCGATAATCTGTTGGGCAACACTGCCACTGCTGGTCATTCAGTATAATCTGCAGATGGAAAAGTCCACTGTTAGTCAATTTACTATATGCAATACAACACAAATTGCTTTTTATAACTCAAACACATCAGTACAATAGAGTCTGCGTTAATGTGAAAATCCACAGCTCATTAGAAATGTGAAACTAAATTTGTGTTTTCAACCTCACATACTTCTCAAAATCCCATGCCGGATTTGCTAACACTCTCTAAGCTGTAGCACCTACATTAGGATACAGATACATAGATCTTATGGCCAGCCAAGTGGCGGGGTACCCTACTCACTGCATTTGTTTTAGGATATGGTACACCAGAGTTAATTAAGTCAGCTGATAAGTTGAGTGGAAGGGTAATGCTTCAGTTAGTGGGAATAATAAAAACTGTGAATAGCATATGTTACCAGCATCATTTTAACCAAGGCCTACTAGTAAAGCAATAGTGAGGAAAAGACTATTATGATCGCCGCACATTCATACAAATCTATAAGTCTGAAAAAATGCCCCAACTTCTTTCATCTTAGTTTTCCGTTGGGCATCCTCTCTACCCTGCTACTCATTTAAATACCAAGATAAATGTATCCTATTGCTTGCTAGGCAATTGATTGGCCCTCCTGTCAGATGACATCCTGCAGTAGCTTTATGATGTCAGGGCACCACTGGAACAATTGTCCTTGGTAAGGGTGACACAGGAGGATGAGATCTCAGCAATTATGCACTCGGTCACTATCTGCAATTAGGACTGAAAGGCAAGCAGGAGGTGGAACGGTTAAGGACTGAATTAGTCAAAGCATTGGGGGCTTTTTCAACGTGGGATGGAGATACAAAAAGACAGATGATCCTTAACAATCCATCTTGAATATCAGAGCCCATCATACAGACTGCAGTGGAAGAGGTGAAAGCAGCTTACTTCCATGTGAAAGTTAGACTATGGCTCTAACGTAAGGTAATACATTCCAGCCTCAAAGGCAGTCATTTCCTCAGATGGTATATTGCTGCACCAGGATCTAAAGCAGGTTTTGGTAGCCTTGGAGGCAGCCAGACCTTTATTAACCCTCATGACTAAAACAAAGTGATCCACATTACTTCCATCTTGACAGAAATGATATTCAAGCAAGAGTACCCCACTTGAAAGTAGTGAAGACATTCAGATGCTGTGAACGTCTTTTAATCGCCCAAAGGAATGATTGTGAGTTTAACTTACCACATAAATTGGTAAAATGATGCAGTATGCTTGAAGACTTCAGTGTTTTTCTTTCTTTTTTTTTTTTTTTGTTTAGTCTCGGCAATGCAGCGATAATCTGTTGGGCAACACTGCCACTGCTGGTCATTCAGTATAATCTGCAGATGGAAAAGTCCACTGTTAGTCAATTTACTATATGCAATACAACACAAATTGCTTTTTATAACTCAAACACATCAGTACAATAGAGTCTGCGTTAATGTGAAAATCCACAGCTCATTAGAAATGTGAAACTAAATTTGTGTTTTCAACCTCACATACTTCTCAAAATCCCATGCCGGATTTTCTAACACTCTCTAAGCTGTAGCACCTACATTAGGATACAGATACATAGATCTTATGGCCAGCCAAGTGGCGGGGTACCCTACTCACTGCATTTGTTTTAGGATATGGTACACCAGAGTTAATTAAGTCAGCTGATAAGTTGAGAGTGGAAGGGTAATGCTTCAGTTAGTGGGAATAATACAAACTGTGAATAGCATATGTTACCAGCATCATTTTAACCAAGGCCTACTAGTAAAGCAATGGTGAGGAAAAGACTATTATGATCGCCGCACATTCATACAAATCTATAAGTCTGAAAAAATGCCCCAACTTCTTTCATCTTAGTTTTCAGTTGGGCATCCTCTCTACCCTGCTACTCATTTATATACCAAGATAAATGTATCCTATTGCTTGCTAGGCAATTGATTGGCCCTCCTGTCAGATGACATCCTGCAGTAGCTTTATGATGTCAGGGCACCACTGGAACAATTGTCCTTGGTAAGGGTGACACAGGAGGATGAGATCTCAGCAATTATGCACTCGGTCACTATCTGCAATTAGGACTGAAAGGCAAGCAGGAGGTGGAACGGTTAAGGACTGAATTAGTCAAAGCATTGGGGGCTTTTTCAACGTGGGATGGAGATACAAAAAGACAGATGATCCTTAACAATCCATCTTGAATATCAGAGCCCATCATACAGACTGCAGTGGAAGAGGTGAAAGCAGCTTACTTCCATGTGAAAGTTAGACTATGGCTCTAACGTAAGGTAATACATTCCAGCCTCAAAGGCAGTCATTTCCTCAGATGGTATATTGCTGCACCAGGATCTAAAGCAGGTTTTGGTAGCCTTGGAGGCAGCCAGACCTTTATTAACCATCATGACTAAAACAAAGTGATCCACATTACTTCCATCTTGACAGAAATGATATTCAAGCAAGAGTACCCCACTTGAAAGTAGTGAAGACATTCAGATGCTGTGAACGTCTTTTAATCGCCCAAAGGAATGATTGTGAGTTTAACTTACCACATAAATTGGTAAAATGATGCAGTATGCTTGAAGACTTCAGTGTTTTTATTTATTTTTTTCTTTTTTGTTTAGTCTCGGCAATGCAGCGATAATCTGTTGGGCAACACTGCCACTGCTGGTCATTCAGTATAATCTGCAGATGGAAAAGTCCACTGTTAGTCAATTTACTATATGCAATACAACACAAATTGCTTTTTATAACTCAAACACATCAGTACAATAGAGTCTGCGTTAATGTGAAAATCCACAGCTCATTAGAAATGTGAAACTAAATTTGTGTTTTCAACCTCACATACTTCTCAAAATCCCATGCCGGATTTTCTAACACTCTCTAAGCTGTAGCACCTACATTAGGATACAGATACATAGATCTTATGGCCAGCCAAGTGGCGGGGTACCCTACTCACTGCATTTGTTTTAGGATATGGTACACCAGAGTTAATTAAGTCAGCTGATAAGTTGAGAGTGGAAGGGTAATGCTTCAGTTAGTGGGAATAATACAAACTGTGAATAGCATATGTTACCAGCATCATTTTAACCAAGGCCTACTAGTAAAGCAATGGTGAGGAAAAGACTATTATGATCGCCGCACATTCATACAAATCTATAAGTCTGAAAAAATGCCCCAACTTCTTTCATCTTAGTTTTCAGTTGGGCATCCTCTCTACCCTGCTACTCATTTATATACCAAGATAAATGTATCCTATTGCTTGCTAGGCAATTGATTGGCCCTCCTGTCAGATGACATCCTGCAGTAGCTTTATGATGTCAGGGCACCACTGGAACAATTGTCCTTGGTAAGGGTGACACAGGAGGATGAGATCTCAGCAATTATGCACTCGGTCACTATCTGCAATTAGGACTGAAAGGCAAGCAGGAGGTGGAACGGTTAAGGACTGAATTAGTCAAAGCATTGGGGGCTTTTTCAACGTGGGATGGAGATACAAAAAGACAGATGATCCTTAACAATCCATCTTGAATATCAGAGCCCATCATACAGACTGCAGTGGAAGAGGTGAAAGCAGCTTACTTCCATGTGAAAGTTAGACTATGGCTCTAACGTAAGGTAATACATTCCAGCCTCAAAGGCAGTCATTTCCTCAGATGGTATATTGCTGCACCAGGATCTAAAGCAGGTTTTGGTAGCCTTGGAGGCAGCCAGACCTTTATTAACCATCATGACTAAAACAAAGTGATCCACATTACTTCCATCTTGACAGAAATGATATTCAAGCAAGAGTACCCCACTTGAAAGTAGTGAAGACATTCAGATGCTGTGAACGTCTTTTAATCGCCCAAAGGAATGATTGTGAGTTTAACTTACCACATAAATTGGTAAAATGATGCAGTATGCTTGAAGACTTCAGTGTTTTTATTTCTTTTTTTCTTTTTTGTTTAGTCTCGGCAATGCAGCGATAATCTGTTGGGCAACACTGCCACTGCTGGTCATTCAGTATAATCTGCAGATGGAAAAGTCCACTGTTAGTCAATTTACTATATGCAATACAACACAAATTGCTTTTTATAACTCAAACACATCAGTACAATAGAGTCTGCGTTAATGTGAAAATCCACAGCTCATTAGAAATGTGAAACTAAATTTGTGTTTTCAACCTCACATACTTCTCAAAATCCCATGCCGGATTTGCTAACACTCTCTAAGCTGTAGCACCTACATTAGGATACAGATACATAGATCTTATGGCCAGCCAAGTGGCGGGGTACCCTACTCACTGCATTTGTTTTAGGATATGGTACACCAGAGTTAATTAAGTCAGCTGATAAGTTGAGAGTGGAAGGGTAATGCTTCAGTTAGTGGGAATAATACAAACTGTGAATAGCATATGTTACCAGCATCATTTTAACCAAGGCATACTAGTAAAGCAATGGTGAGGAAAAGACTATTATGATCGCCGCACATTCATACAAATCTATAAGTCTGAAAAAATGCCCCAACTTCTTTCATCTTAGTTTTCAGTTGGGCATCCTCTCTACCCTGCTACTCATTTATATACCAAGATAAATGTATCCTATTGCTTGCTAGGCAATTGATTGGCCCTCCTGTCAGATGACATCCTGCAGTAGCTTTATGATGTCAGGGCACCACTGGAACAATTGTCCTTGGTAAGGGTGACACAGGAGGATGAGATCTCAGCAATTATGCACTCGGTCACTATCTGCAATTAGGACTGAAAGGCAAGCAGGAGGTGGAACGGTTAAGGACTGAATTAGTCAAAGCATTGGGGGCTTTTTCAACGTGGGATGGAGATACAAAAAGACAGATGATCCTTAACAATCCATCTTGAATATCAGAGCCCATCATACAGACTGCAGTGGAAGAGGTGAAAGCAGCTTACTTCCATGTGAAAGTTAGACTATGGCTCTAACGTAAGGTAATACATTCCAGCCTCAAAGGCAGTCATTTCCTCAGATGGTATATTGCTGCACCAGGATCTAAAGCAGGTTTTGGTAGCCTTGGAGGCAGCCAGACCTTTATTAACCATCATGACTAAAACAAAGTGATCCACATTACTTCCATCTTGACAGAAATGATATTCAAGCAAGAGTACCCCACTTGAAAGTAGTGAAGACATTCAGATGCTGTGAACGTCTTTTAATCGCCCAAAGGAATGATTGTGAGTTTAACTTACCACATAAATTGGTAAAATGATACAGTGTGCTTGAAGACTTCAGTGTTTTTATTTCTTTTTTTCTTTTTTGTTTAGTCTCGGCAATGCAGCGATAATCTGTTGGGCAACACTGCCACTGCTGGTCATTCAGTATAATCTGCAGATGGAAAAGTCCACTGTTAGTCAATTTACTATATGCAATACAACACAAATTGCTTTTTATAACTCAAACACATCAGTACAATAGAGTCTGCGTTAATGTGAAAATCCACAGCTCATTAGAAATGTGAAACTAAATTTGTGTTTTCAACCTCACATACTTCTCAAAATCCCATGCCGGATTTTCTAACACTCTCTAAGCTGTAGCACCTACATTAGGATACAGATACATAGATCTTATGGCCAGCCAAGTGGCGGGGTACCCTACTCACTGCATTTGTTTTAGGATATGGTACACCAGAGTTAATTAAGTCAGCTGATAAGTTGAGAGTGGAAGGGTAATGCTTCAGTTAGTGGGAATAATACAAACTGTGAATAGCATATGTTACCAGCATCATTTTAACCAAGGCCTACTAGTAAAGCAATAGTGAGGAAAAGACTATTATGATCGCCGCACATTCATACAAATCTATAAGTCTGAAAAAATGCCCTAACTTCTTTGATCATAGTTTTCCGTTGGGCATCCTCTCTACCCTGCTACTCATTTAAATACCAAGATAAATGTATCCTATTGCTTGCTAGGCAATTGATTGGCCCTCCTGTCAGATGACATCCTGCAGTAGCTTTATGATGTCAGGGCACCACTGGAACAATTGTCCTTGGTAAGGGTGACACAGGAGGATGAGATCTCAGCAATTATGCACTCGGTCACTATCTGCAATTAGGACTGAAAGGCAAGCAGGAGGTGGAACGGTTAAGGACTGAATTAGTCAAAGCATTGGGGGCTTTTTCAACGTGGGATGGAGATACAAAAAGACAGATGATCCTTAACAATCCATCTTGAATATCAGAGCCCATCATACAGACTGCAGTGGAAGAGGTGAAAGCAGCTTACTTCCATGTGAAAGTTAGACTATGGCTCTAACGTAAGGTAATACATTCCAGCCTCAAAGGCAGTCATTTCCTCAGATGGTATATTGCTGCACCAGGATCTAAAGCGGGTTTTGGTAGCCTTGGAGGCAGCCAGACCTTTATTAACCATCATGACTAAAACAAAGTGATCCACATTACTTCCATCTTGACAGAAATGATATTCAAGCAAGAGTACCCCACTTGAAAGTAGTGAAGACATTCAGATGCTGTGAACGTCTTTTAATCGCCCAAAGGAATGATTGTGAGTTTAACTTACCACATAAATTGGTAAAATGATGCAGTATGCTTGAAGACTTCAGTGTTTTTATTTCTTTTTTTCTTTTTTGTTTAGTCTCGGCAATGCAGCGATAATCTGTTGGGCAACACTGCCACTGCTGGTCATTCAGTATAATCTGCAGATGGAAAAGTCCACTGTTAGTCAATTTACTATATGCAATACAACACAAATTGCTTTTTATAACTCAAACACATCAGTACAATAGAGTCTGCGTTAATGTGAAAATCCACAGCTCATTAGAAATGTGAAACTAAATTTGTGTTTTCAACCTCACATACTTCTCAAAATCCCATGCCGGATTTGCTAACACTCTCTAAGCTGTAGCACCTACATTAGGATACAGATACATAGATCTTATGGCCAGCCAAGTGGCGGGGTACCCTACTCACTGCATTTGTTTTAGGATATGGTACACCAGAGTTAATTAAGTCAGCTGATAAGTTGAGAGTGGAAGGGTAATGCTTCAGTTAGTGGGAATAATACAAACTGTGAATAGCATATGTTACCAGCATCATTTTAACCAAGGCCTACTAGTAAAGCAATGGTGAGGAAAAGACTATTATGATCGCCGCACATTCATACAAATCTATAAGTCTGAAAAAATGCCCCAACTTCTTTCATCTTAGTTTTCAGTTGGGCATCCTCTCTACCCTGCTACTCATTTATATACCAAGATAAATGTATCCTATTGCTTGCTAGGCAATTGATTGGCCCTCCTGTCAGATGACATCCTGCAGTAGCTTTATGATGTCAGGGCACCACTGGAACAATTGTCCTTGGTAAGGGTGACACAGGAGGATGAGATCTCAGCAATTATGCACTCGGTCACTATCTGCAATTAGGACTGAAAGGCAAGCAGGAGGTGGAACGGTTAAGGACTGAATTAGTCAAAGCATTGGGGGCTTTTTCAACGTGGGATGGAGATACAAAAAGACAGATGATCCTTAACAATCCATCTTGAATATCAGAGCCCATCATACAGACTGCAGTGGAAGAGGTGAAAGCAGCTTACTTCCATGTGAAAGTTAGACTATGGCTCTAACGTAAGGTAATACATTCCAGCCTCAAAGGCAGTCATTTCCTAAGATGGTATATTGCTGCACCAGGATCTAAAGCGGGTTTTGGTAGCCTTGGAGGCAGCCAGACCTTTATTAACCATCATGACTAAAACAAAGTGATCCACATTACTTCCATCTTGACAGAAATGATATTCAAGCAAGAGTACCCCACTTGAAAGTAGTGAAGACATTCAGATGCTGTGAACGTCTTTTAATCGCCCAAAGGAATGATTGTGAGTTTAACTTACCACATAAATTGGTAAAATGATGCAGTATGCTTGAAGACTTCAGTGTTTTTATTTCTTTTTTTCTTTTTTGTTTAGTCTCGGCAATGCAGCGATAATCTGTTGGGCAACACTGCCACTGCTGGTCATTCAGTATAATCTGCAGATGGAAAAGTCCACTGTTAGTCAATTTACTATATGCAATACAACACAAATTGCTTTTTATAACTCAAACACATCAGTACAATAGAGTCTGCGTTAATGTGAAAATCCACAGCTCATTAGAAATGTGAAACTAAATTTGTGTTTTCAACCTCACATACTTCTCAAAATCCCATGCCGGATTTGCTAACACTCTCTAAGCTGTAGCACCTACATTAGGATACAGATACATAGATCTTATGGCCAGCCAAGTGGCGGGGTACCCTACTCACTGCATTTGTTTTAGGATATGGTACACCAGAGTTAATTAAGTCAGCTGATAAGTTGAGAGTGGAAGGGTAATGCTTCAGTTAGTGGGAATAATACAAACTGTGAATAGCATATGTTACCAGCATCATTTTAACCAAGGCCTACTAGTAAAGCAATGGTGAGGAAAAGACTATTATGATCGCCGCACATTCATACAAATCTATAAGTCTGAAAAAATGCCCCAACTTCTTTCATCTTAGTTTTCAGTTGGGCATCCTCTCTATCCTGCTACTCATTTATATACCAAGATAAATGTATCCTATTGCTTGCTAGGCAATTGATTGGCCCTCCTGTCAGATGACATCCTGCAGTAGCTTTATGATGTCAGGGCACCACTGGAACAATTGTCCTTGGTAAGGGTGACACAGGAGGATGAGATCTCAGCAATTATGCACTCGGTCACTATCTGCAATTAGGACTGAAAGGCAAGCAGGAGGTGGAACGGTTAAGGACTGAATTAGTCAAAGCATTGGGGGCTTTTTCAACGTGGGATGGAGATACAAAAAGACAGATGATCCTTAACAATCCATCTTGAATATCAGAGCCCATCATACAGACTGCAGTGGAAGAGGTGAAAGCAGCTTACTTCCATGTGAAAGTTAGACTATGGCTCTAACGTAAGGTAATACATTCCAGCCTCAAAGGCAGTCATTTCCTCAGATGGTATATTGCTGCACCAGGATCTAAAGCAGGTTTTGGTAGCCTTGGAGGCAGCCAGACCTTTATTAACCATCATGACTAAAACAAAGTGATCCACATTACTTCCATCTTGACAGAAATGATATTCAAGCAAGAGTACCCCACTTGAAAGTAGTGAAGACATTCAGATGCTGTGAACGTCTTTTAATCGCCCAAAGGAATGATTGTGAGTTTAACTTACCACATAAATTGGTAAAATGATGCAGTATGCTTGAAGACTTCAGTGTTTTTATTTCTTTTTTTCTTTTTTGTTTAGTCTCGGCAATGCAGCGATAATCTGTTGGGCAACACTGCCACTGCTGGTCATTCAGTATAATCTGCAGATGGAAAAGTCCACTGTTAGTCAATTTACTATATGCAATACAACACAAATTGCTTTTTATAACTCAAACACATCAGTACAATAGAGTCTGCGTTAATGTGAAAATCCACAGCTCATTAGAAATGTGAAACTAAATTTGTGTTTTCAACCTCACATACTTCTCAAAATCCCATGCCGGATTTGCTAACACTCTCTAAGCTGTAGCACCTACATTAGGATACAGATACATAGATCTTATGGCCAGCCAAGTGGCGGGGTACCCTACTCACTGCATTTGTTTTAGGATATGGTACACCAGAGTTAATTAAGTCAGCTGATAAGTTGAGAGTGGAAGGGTAATGCTTCAGTTAGTGGGAATAATACAAACTGTGAATAGCATATGTTACCAGCATCATTTTAACCAAGGCCTACTAGTAAAGCAATAGTGAGGAAAAGACTATTATGATCGCCGCACATTCATACAAATCTATAAGTCTGAAAAAATGCCCCAACTTCTTTCATCTTAGTTTTCCGTTGGGCATCCTCTCTACCCTGCTACTCATTTAAATACCAAGATAAATGTATCCTATTGCTTGCTAGGCAATTGATTGGCCCTCCTGTCAGATGACATCCTGCAGTAGCTTTATGATGTCAGGGCACCACTGGAACAATTGTCCTTGGTAAGGGTGACACAGGAGGATGAGATCTCAGCAATTATGCACTCGGTCACTATCTGCAATTAGGACTGAAAGGCAAGCAGGAGGTGGAACGGTTAAGGACTGAATTAGTCAAAGCATTGGGGGCTTTTTCAACGTGGGATGGAGATACAAAAAGACAGATGATCCTTAACAATCCATCTTGAATATCAGAGCCCATCATACAGACTGCAGTGGAAGAGGTGAAAGCAGCTTACTTCCATGTGAAAGTTAGACTATGGCTCTAACGTAAGGTAATACATTCCAGCCTCAAAGGCAGTCATTTCCTCAGATGGTATATTGCTGCACCAGGATCTAAAGCAGGTTTTGGTAGCCTTGGAGGCAGCCAGACCTTTATTAACCATCATGACTAAAACAAAGTGATCCACATTACTTCCATCTTGACAGAAATGATATTCAAGCAAGAGTACCCCACTTGAAAGTAGTGAAGACATTCAGATGCTGTGAACGTCTTTTAATCGCCCAAAGGAATGATTGTGAGTTTAACTTACCACATAAATTGGTAAAATGATGCAGTATGCTTGAAGACTTCAGTGTTTTTCTTTCTTTTTTTTTTTTTTTGTTTAGTCTCGGCAATGCAGCGATAATCTGTTGGGCAACACTGCCACTGCTGGTCATTCAGTATAATCTGCAGATGGAAAAGTCCACTGTTAGTCAATTTACTATATGCAATACAACACAAATTGCTTTTTATAACTCAAACACATCAGTACAATAGAGTCTGCGTTAATGTGAAAATCCACAGCTCATTAGAAATGTGAAACTAAATTTGTGTTTTCAACCTCACATACTTCTCAAAATCCCATGCCGGATTTTCTAACACTCTCTAAGCTGTAGCACCTACATTAGGATACAGATACATAGATCTTATGGCCAGCCAAGTGGCGGGGTACCCTACTCACTGCATTTGTTTTAGGATATGGTACACCAGAGTTAATTAAGTCAGCTGATAAGTTGAGAGTGGAAGGGTAATGCTTCAGTTAGTGGGAATAATACAAACTGTGAATAGCATATGTTACCAGCATCATTTTAACCAAGGCCTACTAGTAAAGCAATGGTGAGGAAAAGACTATTATGATCGCCGCACATTCATACAAATCTATAAGTCTGAAAAAATGCCCCAACTTCTTTCATCTTAGTTTTCAGTTGGGCATCCTCTCTACCCTGCTACTCATTTATATACCAAGATAAATGTATCCTATTGCTTGCTAGGCAATTGATTGGCCCTCCTGTCAGATGACATCCTGCAGTAGCTTTATGATGTCAGGGCACCACTGGAACAATTGTCCTTGGTAAGGGTGACACAGGAGGATGAGATCTCAGCAATTATGCACTCGGTCACTATCTGCAATTAGGACTGAAAGGCAAGCAGGAGGTGGAACGGTTAAGGACTGAATTAGTCAAAGCATTGGGGGCTTTTTCAACGTGGGATGGAGATACAAAAAGACAGATGATCCTTAACAATCCATCTTGAATATCAGAGCCCATCATACAGACTGCAGTGGAAGAGGTGAAAGCAGCTTACTTCCATGTGAAAGTTAGACTATGGCTCTAACGTAAGGTAATACATTCCAGCCTCAAAGGCAGTCATTTCCTCAGATGGTATATTGCTGCACCAGGATCTAAAGCAGGTTTTGGTAGCCTTGGAGGCAGCCAGACCTTTATTAACCATCATGACTAAAACAAAGTGATCCACATTACTTCCATCTTGACAGAAATGATATTCAAGCAAGAGTACCCCACTTGAAAGTAGTGAAGACATTCAGATGCTGTGAACGTCTTTTAATCGCCCAAAGGAATGATTGTGAGTTTAACTTACCACATAAATTGGTAAAATGATGCAGTATGCTTGAAGACTTCAGTGTTTTTATTTATTTTTTTCTTTTTTGTTTAGTCTCGGCAATGCAGCGATAATCTGTTGGGCAACACTGCCACTGCTGGTCATTCAGTATAATCTGCAGATGGAAAAGTCCACTGTTAGTCAATTTACTATATGCAATACAACACAAATTGCTTTTTATAACTCAAACACATCAGTACAATAGAGTCTGCGTTAATGTGAAAATCCACAGCTCATTAGAAATGTGAAACTAAATTTGTGTTTTCAACCTCACATACTTCTCAAAATCCCATGCCGGATTTTCTAACACTCTCTAAGCTGTAGCACCTACATTAGGATACAGATACATAGATCTTATGGCCAGCCAAGTGGCGGGGTACCCTACTCACTGCATTTGTTTTAGGATATGGTACACCAGAGTTAATTAAGTCAGCTGATAAGTTGAGAGTGGAAGGGTAATGCTTCAGTTAGTGGGAATAATACAAACTGTGAATAGCATATGTTACCAGCATCATTTTAACCAAGGCCTACTAGTAAAGCAATGGTGAGGAAAAGACTATTATGATCGCCGCACATTCATACAAATCTATAAGTCTGAAAAAATGCCCCAACTTCTTTCATCTTAGTTTTCAGTTGGGCATCCTCTCTACCCTGCTACTCATTTATATACCAAGATAAATGTATCCTATTGCTTGCTAGGCAATTGATTGGCCCTCCTGTCAGATGACATCCTGCAGTAGCTTTATGATGTCAGGGCACCACTGGAACAATTGTCCTTGGTAAGGGTGACACAGGAGGATGAGATCTCAGCAATTATGCACTCGGTCACTATCTGCAATTAGGACTGAAAGGCAAGCAGGAGGTGGAACGGTTAAGGACTGAATTAGTCAAAGCATTGGGGGCTTTTTCAACGTGGGATGGAGATACAAAAAGACAGATGATCCTTAACAATCCATCTTGAATATCAGAGCCCATCATACAGACTGCAGTGGAAGAGGTGAAAGCAGCTTACTTCCATGTGAAAGTTAGACTATGGCTCTAACGTAAGGTAATACATTCCAGCCTCAAAGGCAGTCATTTCCTCAGATGGTATATTGCTGCACCAGGATCTAAAGCAGGTTTTGGTAGCCTTGGAGGCAGCCAGACCTTTATTAACCATCATGACTAAAACAAAGTGATCCACATTACTTCCATCTTGACAGAAATGATATTCAAGCAAGAGTACCCCACTTGAAAGTAGTGAAGACATTCAGATGCTGTGAACGTCTTTTAATCGCCCAAAGGAATGATTGTGAGTTTAACTTACCACATAAATTGGTAAAATGATGCAGTATGCTTGAAGACTTCAGTGTTTTTATTTCTTTTTTTCTTTTTTGTTTAGTCTCGGCAATGCAGCGATAATCTGTTGGGCAACACTGCCACTGCTGGTCATTCAGTATAATCTGCAGATGGAAAAGTCCACTGTTAGTCAATTTACTATATGCAATACAACACAAATTGCTTTTTATAACTCAAACACATCAGTACAATAGAGTCTGCGTTAATGTGAAAATCCACAGCTCATTAGAAATGTGAAACTAAATTTGTGTTTTCAACCTCACATACTTCTCAAAATCCCATGCCGGATTTGCTAACACTCTCTAAGCTGTAGCACCTACATTAGGATACAGATACATAGATCTTATGGCCAGCCAAGTGGCGGGGTACCCTACTCACTGCATTTGTTTTAGGATATGGTACACCAGAGTTAATTAAGTCAGCTGATAAGTTGAGAGTGGAAGGGTAATGCTTCAGTTAGTGGGAATAATACAAACTGTGAATAGCATATGTTACCAGCATCATTTTAACCAAGGCCTACTAGTAAAGCAATGGTGAGGAAAAGACTATTATGATCGCCGCACATTCATACAAATCTATAAGTCTGAAAAAATGCCCCAACTTCTTTCATCTTAGTTTTCAGTTGGGCATCCTCTCTACCCTGCTACTCATTTATATACCAAGATAAATGTATCCTATTGCTTGCTAGGCAATTGATTGGACCTCCTGTCAGATGACATCCTGCAGTAGCTTTATGATGTCAGGGCACCACTGGAACAATTGTCCTTGGTAAGGGTGACACAGGAGGATGAGATCTCAGCAATTATGCACTCGGTCACTATCTGCAATTAGGACTGAAAGGCAAGCAGGAGGTGGAACGGTTAAGGACTGAATTAGTCAAAGCATTGGGGGCTTTTTCAACGTGGGATGGAGATACAAAAAGACAGATGATCCTTAACAATCCATCTTGAATATCAGAGCCCATCATACAGACTGCAGTGGAAGAGGTGAAAGCAGCTTACTTCCATGTGAAAGTTAGACTATGGCTCTAACGTAAGGTAATACATTCCAGCCTCAAAGGCAGTCATTTCCTCAGATGGTATATTGCTGCACCAGGATCTAAAGCAGGTTTTGGTAGCCTTGGAGGCAGCCAGACCTTTATTAACCATCATGACTAAAACAAAGTGATCCACATTACTTCCATCTTGACAGAAATGATATTCAAGCAAGAGTACCCCACTTGAAAGTAGTGAAGACATTCAGATGCTGTGAACGTCTTTTAATCGCCCAAAGGAATGATTGTGAGTTTAACTTACCACATAAATTGGTAAAATGATACAGTGTGCTTGAAGACTTCAGTGTTTTTATTTCTTTTTTTCTTTTTTGTTTAGTCTCGGCAATGCAGCGATAATCTGTTGGGCAACACTGCCACTGCTGGTCATTCAGTATAATCTGCAGATGGAAAAGTCCACTGTTAGTCAATTTACTATATGCAATACAACACAAATTGCTTTTTATAACTCAAACACATCAGTACAATAGAGTCTGCGTTAATGTGAAAATCCACAGCTCATTAGAAATGTGAAACTAAATTTGTGTTTTCAACCTCACATACTTCTCAAAATCCCATGCCGGATTTGCTAACACTCTCTAAGCTGTAGCACCTACATTAGGATACAGATACATAGATCTTATGGCCAGCCAAGTGGCGGGGTACCCTACTCACTGCATTTGTTTTAGGATATGGTACACCAGAGTTAATTAAGTCAGCTGATAAGTTGAGAGTGGAAGGGTAATGCTTCAGTTAGTGGGAATAATACAAACTGTGAATAGCATATGTTACCAGCATCATTTTAACCAAGGCCTACTAGTAAAGCAATGGTGAGGAAAAGACTATTATGATCGCCGCACATTCATACAAATCTATAAGTCTGAAAAAATGCCCCAACTTCTTTCATCTTAGTTTTCAGTTGGGCATCCTCTCTACCCTGCTACTCATTTATATACCAAGATAAATGTATCCTATTGCTTGCTAGGCAATTGATTGGCCCTCCTGTCAGATGACATCCTGCAGTAGCTTTATGATGTCAGGGCACCACTGGAACAATTGTCCTTGGTAAGGGTGACACAGGAGGATGAGATCTCAGCAATTATGCACTCGGTCACTATCTGCAATTAGGACTGAAAGGCAAGCAGGAGGTGGAACGGTTAAGGACTGAATTAGTCAAAGCATTGGGGGCTTTTTCAACGTGGGATGGAGATACAAAAAGACAGATGATCCTTAACAATCCATCTTGAATATCAGAGCCCATCATACAGACTGCAGTGGAAGAGGTGAAAGCAGCTTACTTCCATGTGAAAGTTAGACTATGGCTCTAACGTAAGGTAATACATTCCAGCCTCAAAGGCAGTCATTTCCTCAGATGGTATATTGCTGCACCAGGATCTAAAGCGGGTTTTGGTAGCCTTGGAGGCAGCCAGACCTTTATTAACCATCATGACTAAAACAAAGTGATCCACATTACTTCCATCTTGACAGAAATGATATTCAAGCAAGAGTACCCCACTTGAAAGTAGTGAAGACATTCAGATGCTGTGAACGTCTTTTAATCGCCCAAAGGAATGATTGTGAGTTTAACTTACCACATAAATTGGTAAAATGATGCAGTATGCTTGAAGACTTCAGTGTTTTTATTTCTTTTTTTCTTTTTTGTTTAGTCTCGGCAATGCAGCGATAATCTGTTGGGCAACACTGCCACTGCTGGTCATTCAGTATAATCTGCAGATGGAAAAGTCCACTGTTAGTCAATTTACTATATGCAATACAACACAAATTGCTTTTTATAACTCAAACACATCAGTACAATAGAGTCTGCGTTAATGTGAAAATCCACAGCTCATTAGAAATGTGAAACTAAATTTGTGTTTTCAACCTCACATACTTCTCAAAATCCCATGCCGGATTTGCTAACACTCTCTAAGCTGTAGCACCTACATTAGGATACAGATACATAGATCTTATGGCCAGCCAAGTGGCGGGGTACCCTACTCACTGCATTTGTTTTAGGATATGGTACACCAGAGTTAATTAAGTCAGCTGATAAGTTGAGAGTGGAAGGGTAATGCTTCAGTTAGTGGGAATAATACAAACTGTGAATAGCATATGTTACCAGCATCATTTTAACCAAGGCCTACTAGTAAAGCAATGGTGAGGAAAAGACTATTATGATCGCCGCACATTCATACAAATCTATAAGTCTGAAAAAATGCCCCAACTTCTTTCATCTTAGTTTTCAGTTGGGCATCCTCTCTATCCTGCTACTCATTTATATACCAAGATAAATGTATCCTATTGCTTGCTAGGCAATTGATTGGCCCTCCTGTCAGATGACATCCTGCAGTAGCTTTATGATGTCAGGGCACCACTGGAACAATTGTCCTTGGTAAGGGTGACACAGGAGGATGAGATCTCAGCAATTATGCACTCGGTCACTATCTGCAATTAGGACTGAAAGGCAAGCAGGAGGTGGAACGGTTAAGGACTGAATTAGTCAAAGCATTGGGGGCTTTTTCAACGTGGGATGGAGATACAAAAAGACAGATGATCCTTAACAATCCATCTTGAATATCAGAGCCCATCATACAGACTGCAGTGGAAGAGGTGAAAGCAGCTTACTTCCATGTGAAAGTTAGACTATGGCTCTAACGTAAGGTAATACATTCCAGCCTCAAAGGCAGTCATTTCCTCAGATGGTATATTGCTGCACCAGGATCTAAAGCAGGTTTTGGTAGCCTTGGAGGCAGCCAGACCTTTATTAACCATCATGACTAAAACAAAGTGATCCACATTACTTCCATCTTGACAGAAATGATATTCAAGCAAGAGTACCCCACTTGAAAGTAGTGAAGACATTCAGATGCTGTGAACGTCTTTTAATCGCCCAAAGGAATGATTGTGAGTTTAACTTACCACATAAATTGGTAAAATGATGCAGTATGCTTGAAGACTTCAGTGTTTTTATTTCTTTTTTTCTTTTTTGTTTAGTCTCGGCAATGCAGCGATAATCTGTTGGGCAACACTGCCACTGCTGGTCATTCAGTATAATCTGCAGATGGAAAAGTCCACTGTTAGTCAATTTACTATATGCAATACAACACAAATTGCTTTTTATAACTCAAACACATCAGTACAATAGAGTCTGCGTTAATGTGAAAATCCACAGCTCATTAGAAATGTGAAACTAAATTTGTGTTTTCAACCTCACATACTTCTCAAAATCCCATGCCGGATTTGCTAACACTCTCTAAGCTGTAGCACCTACATTAGGATACAGATACATAGATCTTATGGCCAGCCAAGTGGCGGGGTACCCTACTCACTGCATTTGTTTTAGGATATGGTACACCAGAGTTAATTAAGTCAGCTGATAAGTTGAGAGTGGAAGGGTAATGCTTCAGTTAGTGGGAATAATACAAACTGTGAATAGCATATGTTACCAGCATCATTTTAACCAAGGCCTACTAGTAAAGCAATGGTGAGGAAAAGACTATTATGATCGCCGCACATTCATACAAATCTATAAGTCTGAAAAAATGCCCCAACTTCTTTCATCTTAGTTTTCAGTTGGGCATCCTCTCTACCCTGCTACTCATTTATATACCAAGATAAATGTATCCTATTGCTTGCTAGGCAATTGATTGGCCCTCCTGTCAGATGACATCCTGCAGTAGCTTTATGATGTCAGGGCACCACTGGAACAATTGTCCTTGGTAAGGGTGACACAGGAGGATGAGATCTCAGCAATTATGCACTCGGTCACTATCTGCAATTAGGACTGAAAGGCAAGCAGGAGGTGGAACGGTTAAGGACTGAATTAGTCAAAGCATTGGGGGCTTTTTCAACGTGGGATGGAGATACAAAAAGACAGATGATCCTTAACAATCCATCTTGAATATCAGAGCCCATCATACAGACTGCAGTGGAAGAGGTGAAAGCAGCTTACTTCCATGTGAAAGTTAGACTATGGCTCTAACGTAAGGTAATACATTCCAGCCTCAAAGGCAGTCATTTCCTCAGATGGTATATTGCTGCACCAGGATCTAAAGCAGGTTTTGGTAGCCTTGGAGGCAGCCAGACCTTTATTAACCATCATGACTAAAACAAAGTGATCCACATTACTTCCATCTTGACAGAAATGATATTCAAGCAAGAGTACCCCGCTTGAAAGTAGTGAAGACATTCAGATGCTGTGAACGTCTTTTAATCGCCCAAAGGAATGATTGTGAGTTTAACTTACCACATAAATTGGTAAAATGATGCAGTATGCTTGAAGACTTCAGTGTTTTTATTTCTTTTTTTCTTTTTTGTTTAGTCTCGGCAATGCAGCGATAATCTGTTGGGCAACACTGCCACTGCTGGTCATTCAGTATAATCTGCAGATGGAAAAGTCCACTGTTAGTCAATTTACTATATGCAATACAACACAAATTGCTTTTTATAACTCAAACACATCAGTACAATAGAGTCTGCGTTAATGTGAAAATCCACAGCTCATTAGAAATGTGAAACTAAATTTGTGTTTTCAACCTCACATACTTCTCAAAATCCCATGCCGGATTTTCTAACACTCTCTAAGCTGTAGCACCTACATTAGGATACAGATACATAGATCTTATGGCCAGCCAAGTGGCGGGGTACCCTACTCACTGCATTTGTTTTAGGATATGGTACACCAGAGTTAATTAAGTCAGCTGATAAGTTGAGAGTGGAAGGGTAATGCTTCAGTTAGTGGGAATAATACAAACTGTGAATAGCATATGTTACCAGCATCATTTTAACCAAGGCCTACTAGTAAAGCAATGGTGAGGAAAAGACTATTATGATCGCCGCACATTCATACAAATCTATAAGTCTGAAAAAATGCCCCAACTTCTTTCATCTTAGTTTTCAGTTGGGCATCCTCTCTACCCTGCTACTCATTTATATACCAAGATAAATGTATCCTATTGCTTGCTAGGCAATTGATTGGCCCTCCTGTCAGATGACATCCTGCAGTAGCTTTATGATGTCAGGGCACCACTGGAACAATTGTCCTTGGTAAGGGTGACACAGGAGGATGAGATCTCAGCAATTATGCACTCGGTCACTATCTGCAATTAGGACTGAAAGGCAAGCAGGAGGTGGAACGGTTAAGGACTGAATTAGTCAAAGCATTGGGGGCTTTTTCAACGTGGGATGGAGATACAAAAAGACAGATGATCCTTAACAATCCATCTTGAATATCAGAGCCCATCATACAGACTGCAGTGGAAGAGGTGAAAGCAGCTTACTTCCATGTGAAAGTTAGACTATGGCTCTAACGTAAGGTAATACATTCCAGCCTCAAAGGCAGTCATTTCCTCAGATGGTATATTGCTGCACCAGGATCTAAAGCAGGTTTTGGTAGCCTTGGAGGCAGCCAGACCTTTATTAACCATCATGACTAAAACAAAGTGATCCACATTACTTCCATCTTGACAGAAATGATATTCAAGCAAGAGTACCCCACTTGAAAGTAGTGAAGACATTCAGATGCTGTGAACGTCTTTTAATCGCCCAAAGGAATGATTGTGAGTTTAACTTACCACATAAATTGGTAAAATGATGCAGTATGCTTGAAGACTTCAGTGTTTTTATTTCTTTTTTTCTTTTTTGTTTAGTCTCGGCAATGCAGCGATAATCTGTTGGGCAACACTGCCACTGCTGGTCATTCAGTATAATCTGCAGATGGAAAAGTCCACTGTTAGTCAATTTACTATATGCAATACAACACAAATTGCTTTTTATAACTCAAACACATCAGTACAATAGAGTCTGCGTTAATGTGAAAATCCACAGCTCATTAGAAATGTGAAACTAAATTTGTGTTTTCAACCTCACATACTTCTCAAAATCCCATGCCGGATTTGCTAACACTCTCTAAGCTGTAGCACCTACATTAGGATACAGATACATAGATCTTATGGCCAGCCAAGTGGCGGGGTACCCTACTCACTGCATTTGTTTTAGGATATGGTACACCAGAGTTAATTAAGTCAGCTGATAAGTTGAGAGTGGAAGGGTAATGCTTCAGTTAGTGGGAATAATACAAACTGTGAATAGCATATGTTACCAGCATCATTTTAACCAAGGCCTACTAGTAAAGCAATGGTGAGGAAAAGACTATTATGATCGCCGCACATTCATACAAATCTATAAGTCTGAAAAAATGCCCCAACTTCTTTCATCTTAGTTTTCAGTTGGGCATCCTCTCTACCCTGCTACTCATTTATATACCAAGATAAATGTATCCTATTGCTTGCTAGGCAATTGATTGGCCCTCCTGTCAGATGACATCCTGCAGTAGCTTTATGATGTCAGGGCACCACTGGAACAATTGTCCTTGGTAAGGGTGACACAGGAGGATGAGATCTCAGCAATTATGCACTCCGTCACTATCTGCAATTAGGACTGAAAGGCAAGCAGGAGGTGGAACGGTTAAGGACTGAATTAGTCAAAGCATTGGGGGCTTTTTCAACGTGGGATGGAGATACAAAAAGACAGATGATCCTTAACAATCCATCTTGAATATCAGAGCCCATCATACAGACTGCAGTGGAAGAGGTGAAAGCAGCTTACTTCCATGTGAAAGTTAGACTATGGCTCTAACGTAAGGTAATACATTCCAGCCTCAAAGGCAGTCATTTCCTCAGATGGTATATTGCTGCACCAGGATCTAAAGCAGGTTTTGGTAGCCTTGGAGGCAGCCAGACCTTTATTAACCATCATGACTAAAACAAAGTGATCCACATTACTTCCATCTTGACAGAAATGATATTCAAGCAAGAGTACCCCACTTGAAAGTAGTGAAGACATTCAGATGCTGTGAACGTCTTTTAATCGCCCAAAGGAATGATTGTGAGTTTAACTTACCACATAAATTGGTAAAATGATACAGTGTGCTTGAAGACTTCAGTGTTTTTATTTCTTTTTTTCTTTTTTGTTTAGTCTCGGCAATGCAGCGATAATCTGTTGGGCAACACTGCCACTGCTGGTCATTCAGTATAATCTGCAGATGGAAAAGTCCACTGTTAGTCAATTTACTATATGCAATACAACACAAATTGCTTTTTATAACTCAAACACATCAGTACAATAGAGTCTGCGTTAATGTGAAAATCCACAGCTCATTAGAAATGTGAAACTAAATTTGTGTTTTCAACCTCACATACTTCTCAAAATCCCATGCCGGATTTTCTAACACTCTCTAAGCTGTAGCACCTACATTAGGATACAGATACATAGATCTTATGGCCAGCCAAGTGGCGGGGTACCCTACTCACTGCATTTGTTTTAGGATATGGTACACCAGAGTTAATTAAGTCAGCTGATAAGTTGAGAGTGGAAGGGTAATGCTTCAGTTAGTGGGAATAATACAAACTGTGAATAGCATATGTTACCAGCATCATTTTAACCAAGGCCTACTAGTAAAGCAATGGTGAGGAAAAGACTATTATGATCGCCGCACATTCATACAAATCTATAAGTCTGAAAAAATGCCCCAACTTCTTTCATCTTAGTTTTCAGTTGGGCATCCTCTCTACCCTGCTACTCATTTATATACCAAGATAAATGTATCCTATTGCTTGCTAGGCAATTGATTGGCCCTCCTGTCAGATGACATCCTGCAGTAGCTTTATGATGTCAGGGCACCACTGGAACAATTGTCCTTGGTAAGGGTGACACAGGAGGATGAGATCTCAGCAATTATGCACTCGGTCACTATCTGCAATTAGGACTGAAAGGCAAGCAGGAGGTGGAACGGTTAAGGACTGAATTAGTCAAAGCATTGGGGGCTTTTTCAACGTGGGATGGAGATACAAAAAGACAGATGATCCTTAACAATCCATCTTGAATATCAGAGCCCATCATACAGACTGCAGTGGAAGAGGTGAAAGCAGCTTACTTCCATGTGAAAGTTAGACTATGGCTCTAACGTAAGGTAATACATTCCCAGCCTCAAAGGCAGTCATTTCCTCAGATGGTATATTGCTGCACCAGGATCTAAAGCAGGTTTTGGTAGCCTTGGAGGCAGCCAGACCTTTATTAACCATCATGACTAAAACAAAGTGATCCACATTACTTCCATCTTGACAGAAATGATATTCAAGCAAGAGTACCCCACTTGAAAGTAGTGAAGACATTCAGATGCTGTGAACGTCTTTTAATCGCCCAAAGGAATGATTGTGAGTTTAACTTACCACATAAATTGGTAAAATGATGCAGTATGCTTGAAGACTTCAGTGTTTTTATTTCTTTTTTTCTTTTTTGTTTAGTCTCGGCAATGCAGCGATAATCTGTTGGGCAACACTGCCACTGCTGGTCATTCAGTATAATCTGCAGATGGAAAAGTCCACTGTTAGTCAATTTACTATATGCAATACAACACAAATTGCTTTTTATAACTCAAACACATCAGTACAATAGAGTCTGCGTTAATGTGAAAATCCACAGCTCATTAGAAATGTGAAACTAAATTTGTGTTTTCAACCTCACATACTTCTCAAAATCCCATGCCGGATTTTCTAACACTCTCTAAGCTGTAGCACCTACATTAGGATACAGATACATAGATCTTATGGCCAGCCAAGTGGCGGGGTACCCTACTCACTGCATTTGTTTTAGGATATGGTACACCAGAGTTAATTAAGTCAGCTGATAAGTTGAGAGTGGAAGGGTAATGCTTCAGTTAGTGGGAATAATACAAACTGTGAATAGCATATGTTACCAGCATCATTTTAACCAAGGCCTACTAGTAAAGCAATGGTGAGGAAAAGACTATTATGATCGCCGCACATTCATACAAATCTATAAGTCTGAAAAAATGCCCCAACTTCTTTCATCTTAGTTTTCAGTTGGGCATCCTCTCTACCCTGCTACTCATTTATATACCAAGATAAATGTATCCTATTGCTTGCTAGGCAATTGATTGGCCCTCCTGTCAGATGACATCCTGCAGTAGCTTTATGATGTCAGGGCACCACTGGAACAATTGTCCTTGGTAAGGGTGACACAGGAGGATGAGATCTCAGCAATTATGCACTCGGTCACTATCTGCAATTAGGACTGAAAGGCAAGCAGGAGGTGGAACGGTTAAGGACTGAATTAGTCAAAGCATTGGGGGCTTTTTCAACGTGGGATGGAGATACAAAAAGACAGATGATCCTTAACAATCCATCTTGAATATCAGAGCCCATCATACAGACTGCAGTGGAAGAGGTGAAAGCAGCTTACTTCCATGTGAAAGTTAGACTATGGCTCTAACGTAAGGTAATACATTCCAGCCTCAAAGGCAGTCATTTCCTCAGATGGTATATTGCTGCACCAGGATCTAAAGCGGGTTTTGGTAGCCTTGGAGGCAGCCAGACCTTTATTAACCATCATGACTAAAACAAAGTGATCCACATTACTTCCATCTTGACAGAAATGATATTCAAGCAAGAGTACCCCACTTGAAAGTAGTGAAGACATTCAGATGCTGTGAACGTCTTTTAATCGCCCAAAGGAATGATTGTGAGTTTAACTTACCACATAAATTGGTAAAATGATGCAGTATGCTTGAAGACTTCAGTGTTTTTATTTCTTTTTTTCTTTTTTGTTTAGTCTCGGCAATGCAGCGATAATCTGTTGGGCAACACTGCCACTGCTGGTCATTCAGTATAATCTGCAGATGGAAAAGTCCACTGTTAGTCAATTTACTATATGCAATACAACACAAATTGCTTTTTATAACTCAAACACATCAGTACAATAGAGTCTGCGTTAATGTGAAAATCCACAGCTCATTAGAAATGTGAAACTAAATTTGTGTTTTCAACCTCACATACTTCTCAAAATCCCATGCCGGATTTGCTAACACTCTCTAAGCTGTAGCACCTACATTAGGATACAGATACATAGATCTTATGGCCAGCCAAGTGGCGGGGTACCCTACTCACTGCATTTGTTTTAGGATATGGTACACCAGAGTTAATTAAGTCAGCTGATAAGTTGAGAGTGGAAGGGTAATGCTTCAGTTAGTGGGAATAATACAAACTGTGAATAGCATATGTTACCAGCATCATTTTAACCAAGGCCTACTAGTAAAGCAATGGTGAGGAAAAGACTATTATGATCGCCGCACATTCATACAAATCTATAAGTCTGAAAAAATGCCCCAACTTCTTTCATCTTAGTTTTCAGTTGGGCATCCTCTCTATCCTGCTACTCATTTATATACCAAGATAAATGTATCCTATTGCTTGCTAGGCAATTGATTGGCCCTCCTGTCAGATGACATCCTGCAGTAGCTTTATGATGTCAGGGCACCACTGGAACAATTGTCCTTGGTAAGGGTGACACAGGAGGATGAGATCTCAGCAATTATGCACTCGGTCACTATCTGCAATTAGGACTGAAAGGCAAGCAGGAGGTGGAACGGTTAAGGACTGAATTAGTCAAAGCATTGGGGGCTTTTTCAACGTGGGATGGAGATACAAAAAGACAGATGATCCTTAACAATCCATCTTGAATATCAGAGCCCATCATACAGACTGCAGTGGAAGAGGTGAAAGCAGCTTACTTCCATGTGAAAGTTAGACTATGGCTCTAACGTAAGGTAATACATTCCAGCCTCAAAGGCAGTCATTTCCTCAGATGGTATATTGCTGCACCAGGATCTAAAGCAGGTTTTGGTAGCCTTGGAGGCAGCCAGACCTTTATTAACCATCATGACTAAAACAAAGTGATCCACATTACTTCCATCTTGACAGAAATGATATTCAAGCAAGAGTACCCCACTTGAAAGTAGTGAAGACATTCAGATGCTGTGAACGTCTTTTAATCGCCCAAAGGAATGATTGTGAGTTTAACTTACCACATAAATTGGTAAAATGATGCAGTATGCTTGAAGACTTCAGTGTTTTTATTTCTTTTTTTCTTTTTTGTTTAGTCTCGGCAATGCAGCGATAATCTGTTGGGCAACACTGCCACTGCTGGTCATTCAGTATAATCTGCAGATGGAAAAGTCCACTGTTAGTCAATTTACTATATGCAATACAACACAAATTGCTTTTTATAACTCAAACACATCAGTACAATAGAGTCTGCGTTAATGTGAAAATCCACAGCTCATTAGAAATGTGAAACTAAATTTGTGTTTTCAACCTCACATACTTCTCAAAATCCCATGCCGGATTTTCTAACACTCTCTAAGCTGTAGCACCTACATTAGGATACAGATACATAGATCTTATGGCCAGCCAAGTGGCGGGGTACCCTACTCACTGCATTTGTTTTAGGATATGGTACACCAGAGTTAATTAAGTCAGCTGATAAGTTGAGAGTGGAAGGGTAATGCTTCAGTTAGTGGGAATAATACAAACTGTGAATAGCATATGTTACCAGCATCATTTTAACCAAGGCCTACTAGTAAAGCAATGGTGAGGAAAAGACTATTATGATCGCCGCACATTCATACAAATCTATAAGTCTGAAAAAATGCCCCAACTTCTTTCATCTTAGTTTTCAGTTGGGCATCCTCTCTACCCTGCTACTCATTTATATACCAAGATAAATGTATCCTATTGCTTGCTAGGCAATTGATTGGCCCTCCTGTCAGATGACATCCTGCAGTAGCTTTATGATGTCAGGGCACCACTGGAACAATTGTCCTTGGTAAGGGTGACACAGGAGGATGAGATCTCAGCAATTATGCACTCGGTCACTATCTGCAATTAGGACTGAAAGGCAAGCAGGAGGTGGAACGGTTAAGGACTGAATTAGTCAAAGCATTGGGGGCTTTTTCAACGTGGGATGGAGATACAAAAAGACAGATGATCCTTAACAATCCATCTTGAATATCAGAGCCCATCATACAGACTGCAGTGGAAGAGGTGAAAGCAGCTTACTTCCATGTGAAAGTTAGACTATGGCTCTAACGTAAGGTAATACATTCCAGCCTCAAAGGCAGTCATTTCCTCAGATGGTATATTGCTGCACCAGGATCTAAAGCAGGTTTTGGTAGCCTTGGAGGCAGCCAGACCTTTATTAACCATCATGACTAAAACAAAGTGATCCACATTACTTCCATCTTGACAGAAATGATATTCAAGCAAGAGTACCCCACTTGAAAGTAGTGAAGACATTCAGATGCTGTGAACGTCTTTTAATCGCCCAAAGGAATGATTGTGAGTTTAACTTACCACATAAATTGGTAAAATGATGCAGTATGCTTGAAGACTTCAGTGTTTTTATTTCTTTTTTTCTTTTTTGTTTAGTCTCGGCAATGCAGCGATAATCTGTTGGGCAACACTGCCACTGCTGGTCATTCAGTATAATCTGCAGATGGAAAAGTCCACTGTTAGTCAATTTACTATATGCAATACAACACAAATTGCTTTTTATAACTCAAACACATCAGTACAATAGAGTCTGCGTTAATGTGAAAATCCACAGCTCATTAGAAATGTGAAACTAAATTTGTGTTTTCAACCTCACATACTTCTCAAAATCCCATGCCGGATTTGCTAACACTCTCTAAGCTGTAGCACCTACATTAGGATACAGATACATAGATCTTATGGCCAGCCAAGTGGCGGGGTACCCTACTCACTGCATTTGTTTTAGGATATGGTACACCAGAGTTAATTAAGTCAGCTGATAAGTTGAGAGTGGAAGGGTAATGCTTCAGTTAGTGGGAATAATACAAACTGTGAATAGCATATGTTACCAGCATCATTTTAACCAAGGCCTACTAGTAAAGCAATGGTGAGGAAAAGACTATTATGATCGCCGCACATTCATACAAATCTATAAGTCTGAAAAAATGCCCCAACTTCTTTCATCTTAGTTTTCAGTTGGGCATCCTCTCTATCCTGCTACTCATTTATATACCAAGATAAATGTATCCTATTGCTTGCTAGGCAATTGATTGGCCCTCCTGTCAGATGACATCCTGCAGTAGCTTTATGATGTCAGGGCACCACTGGAACAATTGTCCTTGGTAAGGGTGACACAGGAGGATGAGATCTCAGCAATTATGCACTCGGTCACTATCTGCAATTAGGACTGAAAGGCAAGCAGGAGGTGGAACGGTTAAGGACTGAATTAGTCAAAGCATTGGGGGCTTTTTCAACGTGGGATGGAGATACAAAAAGACAGATGATCCTTAACAATCCATCTTGAATATCAGAGCCCATCATACAGACTGCAGTGGAAGAGGTGAAAGCAGCTTACTTCCATGTGAAAGTTAGACTATGGCTCTAACGTAAGGTAATACATTCCAGCCTCAAAGGCAGTCATTTCCTCAGATGGTATATTGCTGCACCAGGATCTAAAGCAGGTTTTGGTAGCCTTGGAGGCAGCCAGACCTTTATTAACCATCATGACTAAAACAAAGTGATCCACATTACTTCCATCTTGACAGAAATGATATTCAAGCAAGAGTACCCCACTTGAAAGTAGTGAAGACATTCAGATGCTGTGAACGTCTTTTAATCGCCCAAAGGAATGATTGTGAGTTTAACTTACCACATAAATTGGTAAAATGATGCAGTATGCTTGAAGACTTCAGTGTTTTTATTTCTTTTTTTCTTTTTTGTTTAGTCTCGGCAATGCAGCGATAATCTGTTGGGCAACACTGCCACTGCTGGTCATTCAGTATAATCTGCAGATGGAAAAGTCCACTGTTAGTCAATTTACTATATGCAATACAACACAAATTGCTTTTTATAACTCAAACACATCAGTACAATAGAGTCTGCGTTAATGTGAAAATCCACAGCTCATTAGAAATGTGAAACTAAATTTGTGTTTTCAACCTCACATACTTCTCAAAATCCCATGCCGGATTTGCTAACACTCTCTAAGCTGTAGCACCTACATTAGGATACAGATACATAGATCTTATGGCCAGCCAAGTGGCGGGGTACCCTACTCACTGCATTTGTTTTAGGATATGGTACACCAGAGTTAATTAAGTCAGCTGATAAGTTGAGAGTGGAAGGGTAATGCTTCAGTTAGTGGGAATAATACAAACTGTGAATAGCATATGTTACCAGCATCATTTTAACCAAGGCCTACTAGTAAAGCAATGGTGAGGAAAAGACTATTATGATCGCCGCACATTCATACAAATCTATAAGTCTGAAAAAATGCCCCAACTTCTTTCATCTTAGTTTTCAGTTGGGCATCCTCTCTACCCTGCTACTCATTTATATACCAAGATAAATGTATCCTATTGCTTGCTAGGCAATTGATTGGCCCTCCTGTCAGATGACATCCTGCAGTAGCTTTATGATGTCAGGGCACCACTGGAACAATTGTCCTTGGTAAGGGTGACACAGGAGGATGAGATCTCAGCAATTATGCACTCGGTCACTATCTGCAATTAGGACTGAAAGGCAAGCAGGAGGTGGAACGGTTAAGGACTGAATTAGTCAAAGCATTGGGGGCTTTTTCAACGTGGGATGGAGATACAAAAAGACAGATGATCCTTAACAATCCATCTTGAATATCAGAGCCCATCATACAGACTGCAGTGGAAGAGGTGAAAGCAGCTTACTTCCATGTGAAAGTTAGACTATGGCTCTAACGTAAGGTAATACATTCCAGCCTCAAAGGCAGTCATTTCCTCAGATGGTATATTGCTGCACCAGGATCTAAAGCAGGTTTTGGTAGCCTTGGAGGCAGCCAGACCTTTATTAACCATCATGACTAAAACAAAGTGATCCACATTACTTCCATCTTGACAGAAATGATATTCAAGCAAGAGTACCCCGCTTGAAAGTAGTGAAGACATTCAGATGCTGTGAACGTCTTTTAATCGCCCAAAGGAATGATTGTGAGTTTAACTTACCACATAAATTGGTAAAATGATGCAGTATGCTTGAAGACTTCAGTGTTTTTATTTCTTTTTTTCTTTTTTGTTTAGTCTCGGCAATGCAGCGATAATCTGTTGGGCAACACTGCCACTGCTGGTCATTCAGTATAATCTGCAGATGGAAAAGTCCACTGTTAGTCAATTTACTATATGCAATACAACACAAATTGCTTTTTATAACTCAAACACATCAGTACAATAGAGTCTGCGTTAATGTGAAAATCCACAGCTCATTAGAAATGTGAAACTAAATTTGTGTTTTCAACCTCACATACTTCTCAAAATCCCATGCCGGATTTTCTAACACTCTCTAAGCTGTAGCACCTACATTAGGATACAGATACATAGATCTTATGGCCAGCCAAGTGGCGGGGTACCCTACTCACTGCATTTGTTTTAGGATATGGTACACCAGAGTTAATTAAGTCAGCTGATAAGTTGAGAGTGGAAGGGTAATGCTTCAGTTAGTGGGAATAATACAAACTGTGAATAGCATATGTTACCAGCATCATTTTAACCAAGGCCTACTAGTAAAGCAATGGTGAGGAAAAGACTATTATGATCGCCGCACATTCATACAAATCTATAAGTCTGAAAAAATGCCCCAACTTCTTTCATCTTAGTTTTCAGTTGGGCATCCTCTCTACCCTGCTACTCATTTATATACCAAGATAAATGTATCCTATTGCTTGCTAGGCAATTGATTGGCCCTCCTGTCAGATGACATCCTGCAGTAGCTTTATGATGTCAGGGCACCACTGGAACAATTGTCCTTGGTAAGGGTGACACAGGAGGATGAGATCTCAGCAATTATGCACTCGGTCACTATCTGCAATTAGGACTGAAAGGCAAGCAGGAGGTGGAACGGTTAAGGACTGAATTAGTCAAAGCATTGGGGGCTTTTTCAACGTGGGATGGAGATACAAAAAGACAGATGATCCTTAACAATCCATCTTGAATATCAGAGCCCATCATACAGACTGCAGTGGAAGAGGTGAAAGCAGCTTACTTCCATGTGAAAGTTAGACTATGGCTCTAACGTAAGGTAATACATTCCAGCCTCAAAGGCAGTCATTTCCTCAGATGGTATATTGCTGCACCAGGATCTAAAGCAGGTTTTGGTAGCCTTGGAGGCAGCCAGACCTTTATTAACCATCATGACTAAAACAAAGTGATCCACATTACTTCCATCTTGACAGAAATGATATTCAAGCAAGAGTACCCCACTTGAAAGTAGTGAAGACATTCAGATGCTGTGAACGTCTTTTAATCGCCCAAAGGAATGATTGTGAGTTTAACTTACCACATAAATTGGTAAAATGATGCAGTATGCTTGAAGACTTCAGTGTTTTTATTTCTTTTTTTCTTTTTTGTTTAGTCTCGGCAATGCAGCGATAATCTGTTGGGCAACACTGCCACTGCTGGTCATTCAGTATAATCTGCAGATGGAAAAGTCCACTGTTAGTCAATTTACTATATGCAATACAACACAAATTGCTTTTTATAACTCAAACACATCAGTACAATAGAGTCTGCGTTAATGTGAAAATCCACAGCTCATTAGAAATGTGAAACTAAATTTGTGTTTTCAACCTCACATACTTCTCAAAATCCCATGCCGGATTTGCTAACACTCTCTAAGCTGTAGCACCTACATTAGGATACAGATACATAGATCTTATGGCCAGCCAAGTGGCGGGGTACCCTACTCACTGCATTTGTTTTAGGATATGGTACACCAGAGTTAATTAAGTCAGCTGATAAGTTGAGAGTGGAAGGGTAATGCTTCAGTTAGTGGGAATAATACAAACTGTGAATAGCATATGTTACCAGCATCATTTTAACCAAGGCCTACTAGTAAAGCAATGGTGAGGAAAAGACTATTATGATCGCCGCACATTCATACAAATCTATAAGTCTGAAAAAATGCCCCAACTTCTTTCATCTTAGTTTTCAGTTGGGCATCCTCTCTACCCTGCTACTCATTTATATACCAAGATAAATGTATCCTATTGCTTGCTAGGCAATTGATTGGCCCTCCTGTCAGATGACATCCTGCAGTAGCTTTATGATGTCAGGGCACCACTGGAACAATTGTCCTTGGTAAGGGTGACACAGGAGGATGAGATCTCAGCAATTATGCACTCCGTCACTATCTGCAATTAGGACTGAAAGGCAAGCAGGAGGTGGAACGGTTAAGGACTGAATTAGTCAAAGCATTGGGGGCTTTTTCAACGTGGGATGGAGATACAAAAAGACAGATGATCCTTAACAATCCATCTTGAATATCAGAGCCCATCATACAGACTGCAGTGGAAGAGGTGAAAGCAGCTTACTTCCATGTGAAAGTTAGACTATGGCTCTAACGTAAGGTAATACATTCCAGCCTCAAAGGCAGTCATTTCCTCAGATGGTATATTGCTGCACCAGGATCTAAAGCAGGTTTTGGTAGCCTTGGAGGCAGCCAGACCTTTATTAACCATCATGACTAAAACAAAGTGATCCACATTACTTCCATCTTGACAGAAATGATATTCAAGCAAGAGTACCCCACTTGAAAGTAGTGAAGACATTCAGATGCTGTGAACGTCTTTTAATCGCCCAAAGGAATGATTGTGAGTTTAACTTACCACATAAATTGGTAAAATGATACAGTGTGCTTGAAGACTTCAGTGTTTTTATTTCTTTTTTTCTTTTTTGTTTAGTCTCGGCAATGCAGCGATAATCTGTTGGGCAACACTGCCACTGCTGGTCATTCAGTATAATCTGCAGATGGAAAAGTCCACTGTTAGTCAATTTACTATATGCAATACAACACAAATTGCTTTTTATAACTCAAACACATCAGTACAATAGAGTCTGCGTTAATGTGAAAATCCACAGCTCATTAGAAATGTGAAACTAAATTTGTGTTTTCAACCTCACATACTTCTCAAAATCCCATGCCGGATTTTCTAACACTCTCTAAGCTGTAGCACCTACATTAGGATACAGATACATAGATCTTATGGCCAGCCAAGTGGCGGGGTACCCTACTCACTGCATTTGTTTTAGGATATGGTACACCAGAGTTAATTAAGTCAGCTGATAAGTTGAGAGTGGAAGGGTAATGCTTCAGTTAGTGGGAATAATACAAACTGTGAATAGCATATGTTACCAGCATCATTTTAACCAAGGCCTACTAGTAAAGCAATGGTGAGGAAAAGACTATTATGATCGCCGCACATTCATACAAATCTATAAGTCTGAAAAAATGCCCCAACTTCTTTCATCTTAGTTTTCAGTTGGGCATCCTCTCTACCCTGCTACTCATTTATATACCAAGATAAATGTATCCTATTGCTTGCTAGGCAATTGATTGGCCCTCCTGTCAGATGACATCCTGCAGTAGCTTTATGATGTCAGGGCACCACTGGAACAATTGTCCTTGGTAAGGGTGACACAGGAGGATGAGATCTCAGCAATTATGCACTCGGTCACTATCTGCAATTAGGACTGAAAGGCAAGCAGGAGGTGGAACGGTTAAGGACTGAATTAGTCAAAGCATTGGGGGCTTTTTCAACGTGGGATGGAGATACAAAAAGACAGATGATCCTTAACAATCCATCTTGAATATCAGAGCCCATCATACAGACTGCAGTGGAAGAGGTGAAAGCAGCTTACTTCCATGTGAAAGTTAGACTATGGCTCTAACGTAAGGTAATACATTCCCAGCCTCAAAGGCAGTCATTTCCTCAGATGGTATATTGCTGCACCAGGATCTAAAGCAGGTTTTGGTAGCCTTGGAGGCAGCCAGACCTTTATTAACCATCATGACTAAAACAAAGTGATCCACATTACTTCCATCTTGACAGAAATGATATTCAAGCAAGAGTACCCCACTTGAAAGTAGTGAAGACATTCAGATGCTGTGAACGTCTTTTAATCGCCCAAAGGAATGATTGTGAGTTTAACTTACCACATAAATTGGTAAAATGATGCAGTATGCTTGAAGACTTCAGTGTTTTTATTTCTTTTTTTCTTTTTTGTTTAGTCTCGGCAATGCAGCGATAATCTGTTGGGCAACACTGCCACTGCTGGTCATTCAGTATAATCTGCAGATGGAAAAGTCCACTGTTAGTCAATTTACTATATGCAATACAACACAAATTGCTTTTTATAACTCAAACACATCAGTACAATAGAGTCTGCGTTAATGTGAAAATCCACAGCTCATTAGAAATGTGAAACTAAATTTGTGTTTTCAACCTCACATACTTCTCAAAATCCCATGCCGGATTTTCTAACACTCTCTAAGCTGTAGCACCTACATTAGGATACAGATACATAGATCTTATGGCCAGCCAAGTGGCGGGGTACCCTACTCACTGCATTTGTTTTAGGATATGGTACACCAGAGTTAATTAAGTCAGCTGATAAGTTGAGAGTGGAAGGGTAATGCTTCAGTTAGTGGGAATAATACAAACTGTGAATAGCATATGTTACCAGCATCATTTTAACCAAGGCCTACTAGTAAAGCAATGGTGAGGAAAAGACTATTATGATCGCCGCACATTCATACAAATCTATAAGTCTGAAAAAATGCCCCAACTTCTTTCATCTTAGTTTTCAGTTGGGCATCCTCTCTACCCTGCTACTCATTTATATACCAAGATAAATGTATCCTATTGCTTGCTAGGCAATTGATTGGCCCTCCTGTCAGATGACATCCTGCAGTAGCTTTATGATGTCAGGGCACCACTGGAACAATTGTCCTTGGTAAGGGTGACACAGGAGGATGAGATCTCAGCAATTATGCACTCGGTCACTATCTGCAATTAGGACTGAAAGGCAAGCAGGAGGTGGAACGGTTAAGGACTGAATTAGTCAAAGCATTGGGGGCTTTTTCAACGTGGGATGGAGATACAAAAAGACAGATGATCCTTAACAATCCATCTTGAATATCAGAGCCCATCATACAGACTGCAGTGGAAGAGGTGAAAGCAGCTTACTTCCATGTGAAAGTTAGACTATGGCTCTAACGTAAGGTAATACATTCCAGCCTCAAAGGCAGTCATTTCCTCAGATGGTATATTGCTGCACCAGGATCTAAAGCGGGTTTTGGTAGCCTTGGAGGCAGCCAGACCTTTATTAACCATCATGACTAAAACAAAGTGATCCACATTACTTCCATCTTGACAGAAATGATATTCAAGCAAGAGTACCCCACTTGAAAGTAGTGAAGACATTCAGATGCTGTGAACGTCTTTTAATCGCCCAAAGGAATGATTGTGAGTTTAACTTACCACATAAATTGGTAAAATGATGCAGTATGCTTGAAGACTTCAGTGTTTTTATTTCTTTTTTTCTTTTTTGTTTAGTCTCGGCAATGCAGCGATAATCTGTTGGGCAACACTGCCACTGCTGGTCATTCAGTATAATCTGCAGATGGAAAAGTCCACTGTTAGTCAATTTACTATATGCAATACAACACAAATTGCTTTTTATAACTCAAACACATCAGTACAATAGAGTCTGCGTTAATGTGAAAATCCACAGCTCATTAGAAATGTGAAACTAAATTTGTGTTTTCAACCTCACATACTTCTCAAAATCCCATGCCGGATTTGCTAACACTCTCTAAGCTGTAGCACCTACATTAGGATACAGATACATAGATCTTATGGCCAGCCAAGTGGCGGGGTACCCTACTCACTGCATTTGTTTTAGGATATGGTACACCAGAGTTAATTAAGTCAGCTGATAAGTTGAGAGTGGAAGGGTAATGCTTCAGTTAGTGGGAATAATACAAACTGTGAATAGCATATGTTACCAGCATCATTTTAACCAAGGCCTACTAGTAAAGCAATGGTGAGGAAAAGACTATTATGATCGCCGCACATTCATACAAATCTATAAGTCTGAAAAAATGCCCCAACTTCTTTCATCTTAGTTTTCAGTTGGGCATCCTCTCTATCCTGCTACTCATTTATATACCAAGATAAATGTATCCTATTGCTTGCTAGGCAATTGATTGGCCCTCCTGTCAGATGACATCCTGCAGTAGCTTTATGATGTCAGGGCACCACTGGAACAATTGTCCTTGGTAAGGGTGACACAGGAGGATGAGATCTCAGCAATTATGCACTCGGTCACTATCTGCAATTAGGACTGAAAGGCAAGCAGGAGGTGGAACGGTTAAGGACTGAATTAGTCAAAGCATTGGGGGCTTTTTCAACGTGGGATGGAGATACAAAAAGACAGATGATCCTTAACAATCCATCTTGAATATCAGAGCCCATCATACAGACTGCAGTGGAAGAGGTGAAAGCAGCTTACTTCCATGTGAAAGTTAGACTATGGCTCTAACGTAAGGTAATACATTCCAGCCTCAAAGGCAGTCATTTCCTCAGATGGTATATTGCTGCACCAGGATCTAAAGCAGGTTTTGGTAGCCTTGGAGGCAGCCAGACCTTTATTAACCATCATGACTAAAACAAAGTGATCCACATTACTTCCATCTTGACAGAAATGATATTCAAGCAAGAGTACCCCACTTGAAAGTAGTGAAGACATTCAGATGCTGTGAACGTCTTTTAATCGCCCAAAGGAATGATTGTGAGTTTAACTTACCACATAAATTGGTAAAATGATGCAGTATGCTTGAAGACTTCAGTGTTTTTATTTCTTTTTTTCTTTTTTGTTTAGTCTCGGCAATGCAGCGATAATCTGTTGGGCAACACTGCCACTGCTGGTCATTCAGTATAATCTGCAGATGGAAAAGTCCACTGTTAGTCAATTTACTATATGCAATACAACACAAATTGCTTTTTATAACTCAAACACATCAGTACAATAGAGTCTGCGTTAATGTGAAAATCCACAGCTCATTAGAAATGTGAAACTAAATTTGTGTTTTCAACCTCACATACTTCTCAAAATCCCATGCCGGATTTTCTAACACTCTCTAAGCTGTAGCACCTACATTAGGATACAGATACATAGATCTTATGGCCAGCCAAGTGGCGGGGTACCCTACTCACTGCATTTGTTTTAGGATATGGTACACCAGAGTTAATTAAGTCAGCTGATAAGTTGAGAGTGGAAGGGTAATGCTTCAGTTAGTGGGAATAATACAAACTGTGAATAGCATATGTTACCAGCATCATTTTAACCAAGGCCTACTAGTAAAGCAATGGTGAGGAAAAGACTATTATGATCGCCGCACATTCATACAAATCTATAAGTCTGAAAAAATGCCCCAACTTCTTTCATCTTAGTTTTCAGTTGGGCATCCTCTCTACCCTGCTACTCATTTATATACCAAGATAAATGTATCCTATTGCTTGCTAGGCAATTGATTGGCCCTCCTGTCAGATGACATCCTGCAGTAGCTTTATGATGTCAGGGCACCACTGGAACAATTGTCCTTGGTAAGGGTGACACAGGAGGATGAGATCTCAGCAATTATGCACTCGGTCACTATCTGCAATTAGGACTGAAAGGCAAGCAGGAGGTGGAACGGTTAAGGACTGAATTAGTCAAAGCATTGGGGGCTTTTTCAACGTGGGATGGAGATACAAAAAGACAGATGATCCTTAACAATCCATCTTGAATATCAGAGCCCATCATACAGACTGCAGTGGAAGAGGTGAAAGCAGCTTACTTCCATGTGAAAGTTAGACTATGGCTCTAACGTAAGGTAATACATTCCAGCCTCAAAGGCAGTCATTTCCTCAGATGGTATATTGCTGCACCAGGATCTAAAGCAGGTTTTGGTAGCCTTGGAGGCAGCCAGACCTTTATTAACCATCATGACTAAAACAAAGTGATCCACATTACTTCCATCTTGACAGAAATGATATTCAAGCAAGAGTACCCCACTTGAAAGTAGTGAAGACATTCAGATGCTGTGAACGTCTTTTAATCGCCCAAAGGAATGATTGTGAGTTTAACTTACCACATAAATTGGTAAAATGATGCAGTATGCTTGAAGACTTCAGTGTTTTTATTTCTTTTTTTCTTTTTTGTTTAGTCTCGGCAATGCAGCGATAATCTGTTGGGCAACACTGCCACTGCTGGTCATTCAGTATAATCTGCAGATGGAAAAGTCCACTGTTAGTCAATTTACTATATGCAATACAACACAAATTGCTTTTTATAACTCAAACACATCAGTACAATAGAGTCTGCGTTAATGTGAAAATCCACAGCTCATTAGAAATGTGAAACTAAATTTGTGTTTTCAACCTCACATACTTCTCAAAATCCCATGCCGGATTTGCTAACACTCTCTAAGCTGTAGCACCTACATTAGGATACAGATACATAGATCTTATGGCCAGCCAAGTGGCGGGGTACCCTACTCACTGCATTTGTTTTAGGATATGGTACACCAGAGTTAATTAAGTCAGCTGATAAGTTGAGAGTGGAAGGGTAATGCTTCAGTTAGTGGGAATAATACAAACTGTGAATAGCATATGTTACCAGCATCATTTTAACCAAGGCCTACTAGTAAAGCAATGGTGAGGAAAAGACTATTATGATCGCCGCACATTCATACAAATCTATAAGTCTGAAAAAATGCCCCAACTTCTTTCATCTTAGTTTTCAGTTGGGCATCCTCTCTACCCTGCTACTCATTTATATACCAAGATAAATGTATCCTATTGCTTGCTAGGCAATTGATTGGCCCTCCTGTCAGATGACATCCTGCAGTAGCTTTATGATGTCAGGGCACCACTGGAACAATTGTCCTTGGTAAGGGTGACACAGGAGGATGAGATCTCAGCAATTATGCACTCCGTCACTATCTGCAATTAGGACTGAAAGGCAAGCAGGAGGTGGAACGGTTAAGGACTGAATTAGTCAAAGCATTGGGGGCTTTTTCAACGTGGGATGGAGATACAAAAAGACAGATGATCCTTAACAATCCATCTTGAATATCAGAGCCCATCATACAGACTGCAGTGGAAGAGGTGAAAGCAGCTTACTTCCATGTGAAAGTTAGACTATGGCTCTAACGTAAGGTAATACATTCCAGCCTCAAAGGCAGTCATTTCCTCAGATGGTATATTGCTGCACCAGGATCTAAAGCAGGTTTTGGTAGCCTTGGAGGCAGCCAGACCTTTATTAACCATCATGACTAAAACAAAGTGATCCACATTACTTCCATCTTGACAGAAATGATATTCAAGCAAGAGTACCCCACTTGAAAGTAGTGAAGACATTCAGATGCTGTGAACGTCTTTTAATCGCCCAAAGGAATGATTGTGAGTTTAACTTACCACATAAATTGGTAAAATGATACAGTGTGCTTGAAGACTTCAGTGTTTTTATTTCTTTTTTTCTTTTTTGTTTAGTCTCGGCAATGCAGCGATAATCTGTTGGGCAACACTGCCACTGCTGGTCATTCAGTATAATCTGCAGATGGAAAAGTCCACTGTTAGTCAATTTACTATATGCAATACAACACAAATTGCTTTTTATAACTCAAACACATCAGTACAATAGAGTCTGCGTTAATGTGAAAATCCACAGCTCATTAGAAATGTGAAACTAAATTTGTGTTTTCAACCTCACATACTTCTCAAAATCCCATGCCGGATTTTCTAACACTCTCTAAGCTGTAGCACCTACATTAGGATACAGATACATAGATCTTATGGCCAGCCAAGTGGCGGGGTACCCTACTCACTGCATTTGTTTTAGGATATGGTACACCAGAGTTAATTAAGTCAGCTGATAAGTTGAGAGTGGAAGGGTAATGCTTCAGTTAGTGGGAATAATACAAACTGTGAATAGCATATGTTACCAGCATCATTTTAACCAAGGCCTACTAGTAAAGCAATGGTGAGGAAAAGACTATTATGATCGCCGCACATTCATACAAATCTATAAGTCTGAAAAAATGCCCCAACTTCTTTCATCTTAGTTTTCAGTTGGGCATCCTCTCTACCCTGCTACTCATTTATATACCAAGATAAATGTATCCTATTGCTTGCTAGGCAATTGATTGGCCCTCCTGTCAGATGACATCCTGCAGTAGCTTTATGATGTCAGGGCACCACTGGAACAATTGTCCTTGGTAAGGGTGACACAGGAGGATGAGATCTCAGCAATTATGCACTCGGTCACTATCTGCAATTAGGACTGAAAGGCAAGCAGGAGGTGGAACGGTTAAGGACTGAATTAGTCAAAGCATTGGGGGCTTTTTCAACGTGGGATGGAGATACAAAAAGACAGATGATCCTTAACAATCCATCTTGAATATCAGAGCCCATCATACAGACTGCAGTGGAAGAGGTGAAAGCAGCTTACTTCCATGTGAAAGTTAGACTATGGCTCTAACGTAAGGTAATACATTCCCAGCCTCAAAGGCAGTCATTTCCTCAGATGGTATATTGCTGCACCAGGATCTAAAGCAGGTTTTGGTAGCCTTGGAGGCAGCCAGACCTTTATTAACCATCATGACTAAAACAAAGTGATCCACATTACTTCCATCTTGACAGAAATGATATTCAAGCAAGAGTACCCCACTTGAAAGTAGTGAAGACATTCAGATGCTGTGAACGTCTTTTAATCGCCCAAAGGAATGATTGTGAGTTTAACTTACCACATAAATTGGTAAAATGATGCAGTATGCTTGAAGACTTCAGTGTTTTTATTTCTTTTTTTCTTTTTTGTTTAGTCTCGGCAATGCAGCGATAATCTGTTGGGCAACACTGCCACTGCTGGTCATTCAGTATAATCTGCAGATGGAAAAGTCCACTGTTAGTCAATTTACTATATGCAATACAACACAAATTGCTTTTTATAACTCAAACACATCAGTACAATAGAGTCTGCGTTAATGTGAAAATCCACAGCTCATTAGAAATGTGAAACTAAATTTGTGTTTTCAACCTCACATACTTCTCAAAATCCCATGCCGGATTTTCTAACACTCTCTAAGCTGTAGCACCTACATTAGGATACAGATACATAGATCTTATGGCCAGCCAAGTGGCGGGGTACCCTACTCACTGCATTTGTTTTAGGATATGGTACACCAGAGTTAATTAAGTCAGCTGATAAGTTGAGAGTGGAAGGGTAATGCTTCAGTTAGTGGGAATAATACAAACTGTGAATAGCATATGTTACCAGCATCATTTTAACCAAGGCCTACTAGTAAAGCAATGGTGAGGAAAAGACTATTATGATCGCCGCACATTCATACAAATCTATAAGTCTGAAAAAATGCCCCAACTTCTTTCATCTTAGTTTTCAGTTGGGCATCCTCTCTACCCTGCTACTCATTTATATACCAAGATAAATGTATCCTATTGCTTGCTAGGCAATTGATTGGCCCTCCTGTCAGATGACATCCTGCAGTAGCTTTATGATGTCAGGGCACCACTGGAACAATTGTCCTTGGTAAGGGTGACACAGGAGGATGAGATCTCAGCAATTATGCACTCGGTCACTATCTGCAATTAGGACTGAAAGGCAAGCAGGAGGTGGAACGGTTAAGGACTGAATTAGTCAAAGCATTGGGGGCTTTTTCAACGTGGGATGGAGATACAAAAAGACAGATGATCCTTAACAATCCATCTTGAATATCAGAGCCCATCATACAGACTGCAGTGGAAGAGGTGAAAGCAGCTTACTTCCATGTGAAAGTTAGACTATGGCTCTAACGTAAGGTAATACATTCCAGCCTCAAAGGCAGTCATTTCCTCAGATGGTATATTGCTGCACCAGGATCTAAAGCGGGTTTTGGTAGCCTTGGAGGCAGCCAGACCTTTATTAACCATCATGACTAAAACAAAGTGATCCACATTACTTCCATCTTGACAGAAATGATATTCAAGCAAGAGTACCCCACTTGAAAGTAGTGAAGACATTCAGATGCTGTGAACGTCTTTTAATCGCCCAAAGGAATGATTGTGAGTTTAACTTACCACATAAATTGGTAAAATGATGCAGTATGCTTGAAGACTTCAGTGTTTTTATTTCTTTTTTTCTTTTTTGTTTAGTCTCGGCAATGCAGCGATAATCTGTTGGGCAATACTGCCACTGCTGGTCATTCAGTATAATCTGCAGATGGAAAAGTCCACTGTTAGTCAATTTACTATATGCAATACAACACAAATTGCTTTTTATAACTCAAACACATCAGTACAATAGAGTCTGCGTTAATGTGAAAATCCACAGCTCATTAGAAATGTGAAACTAAATTTGTGTTTTCAACCTCACATACTTCTCAAAATCCCATGCCGGATTTGCTAACACTCTCTAAGCTGTAGCACCTACATTAGGATACAGATACATAGATCTTATGGCCAGCCAAGTGGCGGGGTACCCTACTCACTGCATTTGTTTTAGGATATGGTACACCAGAGTTAATTAAGTCAGCTGATAAGTTGAGAGTGGAAGGGTAATGCTTCAGTTAGTGGGAATAATACAAACTGTGAATAGCATATGTTACCAGCATCATTTTAACCAAGGCCTACTAGTAAAGCAATGGTGAGGAAAAGACTATTATGATCGCCGCACAGTCATACAAATCTATAAGTCTGAAAAAATGCCCCAACTTCTTTCATCTTAGTTTTCAGTTGGGCATCCTCTCTATCCTGCTACTCATTTATATACCAAGATAAATGTATCCTATTGCTTGCTAGGCAATTGATTGGCCCTCCTGTCAGATGACATCCTGCAGTAGCTTTATGATGTCAGGGCACCACTGGAACAATTGTCCTTGGTAAGGGTGACACAGGAGGATGAGATCTCAGCAATTATGCACTCGGTCACTATCTGCAATTAGGACTGAAAGGCAAGCAGGAGGTGGAACGGTTAAGGACTGAATTAGTCAAAGCATTGGGGGCTTTTTCAACGTGGGATGGAGATACAAAAAGACAGATGATCCTTAACAATCCATCTTGAATATCAGAGCCCATCATACAGACTGCAGTGGAAGAGGTGAAAGCAGCTTACTTCCATGTGAAAGTTAGACTATGGCTCTAACGTAAGGTAATACATTCCAGCCTCAAAGGCAGTCATTTCCTCAGATGGTATATTGCTGCACCAGGATCTAAAGCAGGTTTTGGTAGCCTTGGAGGCAGCCAGACCTTTATTAACCATCATGACTAAAACAAAGTGATCCACATTACTTCCATCTTGACAGAAATGATATTCAAGCAAGAGTACCCCACTTGAAAGTAGTGAAGACATTCAGATGCTGTGAACGTCTTTTAATCGCCCAAAGGAATGATTGTGAGTTTAACTTACCACATAAATTGGTAAAATGATGCAGTATGCTTGAAGACTTCAGTGTTTTTATTTCTTTTTTTCTTTTTTGTTTAGTCTCGGCAATGCAGCGATAATCTGTTGGGCAACACTGCCACTGCTGGTCATTCAGTATAATCTGCAGATGGAAAAGTCCACTGTTAGTCAATTTACTATATGCAATACAACACAAATTGCTTTTTATAACTCAAACACATCAGTACAATAGAGTCTGCGTTAATGTGAAAATCCACAGCTCATTAGAAATGTGAAACTAAATTTGTGTTTTCAACCTCACATACTTCTCAAAATCCCATGCCGGATTTGCTAACACTCTCTAAGCTGTAGCACCTACATTAGGATACAGATACATAGATCTTATGGCCAGCCAAGTGGCGGGGTACCCTACTCACTGCATTTGTTTTAGGATATGGTACACCAGAGTTAATTAAGTCAGCTGATAAGTTGAGAGTGGAAGGGTAATGCTTCAGTTAGTGGGAATAATACAAACTGTGAATAGCATATGTTACCAGCATCATTTTAACCAAGGCCTACTAGTAAAGCAATGGTGAGGAAAAGACTATTATGATCGCCGCACATTCATACAAATCTATAAGTCTGAAAAAATGCCCCAACTTCTTTCATCTTAGTTTTCAGTTGGGCATCCTCTCTACCCTGCTACTCATTTATATACCAAGATAAATGTATCCTATTGCTTGCTAGGCAATTGATTGGCCCTCCTGTCAGATGACATCCTGCAGTAGCTTTATGATGTCAGGGCACCACTGGAACAATTGTCCTTGGTAAGGGTGACACAGGAGGATGAGATCTCAGCAATTATGCACTCGGTCACTATCTGCAATTAGGACTGAAAGGCAAGCAGGAGGTGGAACGGTTAAGGACTGAATTAGTCAAAGCATTGGGGGCTTTTTCAACGTGGGATGGAGATACAAAAAGACAGATGATCCTTAACAATCCATCTTGAATATCAGAGCCCATCATACAGACTGCAGTGGAAGAGGTGAAAGCAGCTTACTTCCATGTGAAAGTTAGACTATGGCTCTAACGTAAGGTAATACATTCCAGCCTCAAAGGCAGTCATTTCCTCAGATGGTATATTGCTGCACCAGGATCTAAAGCAGGTTTTGGTAGCCTTGGAGGCAGCCAGACCTTTATTAACCATCATGACTAAAACAAAGTGATCCACATTACTTCCATCTTGACAGAAATGATATTCAAGCAAGAGTACCCCGCTTGAAAGTAGTGAAGACATTCAGATGCTGTGAACGTCTTTTAATCGCCCAAAGGAATGATTGTGAGTTTAACTTACCACATAAATTGGTAAAATGATGCAGTATGCTTGAAGACTTCAGTGTTTTTATTTCTTTTTTTCTTTTTTGTTTAGTCTCGGCAATGCAGCGATAATCTGTTGGGCAACACTGCCACTGCTGGTCATTCAGTATAATCTGCAGATGGAAAAGTCCACTGTTAGTCAATTTACTATATGCAATACAACACAAATTGCTTTTTATAACTCAAACACATCAGTACAATAGAGTCTGCGTTAATGTGAAAATCCACAGCTCATTAGAAATGTGAAACTAAATTTGTGTTTTCAACCTCACATACTTCTCAAAATCCCATGCCGGATTTTCTAACACTCTCTAAGCTGTAGCACCTACATTAGGATACAGATACATAGATCTTATGGCCAGCCAAGTGGCGGGGTACCCTACTCACTGCATTTGTTTTAGGATATGGTACACCAGAGTTAATTAAGTCAGCTGATAAGTTGAGAGTGGAAGGGTAATGCTTCAGTTAGTGGGAATAATACAAACTGTGAATAGCATATGTTACCAGCATCATTTTAACCAAGGCCTACTAGTAAAGCAATGGTGAGGAAAAGACTATTATGATCGCCGCACATTCATACAAATCTATAAGTCTGAAAAAATGCCCCAACTTCTTTCATCTTAGTTTTCAGTTGGGCATCCTCTCTACCCTGCTACTCATTTATATACCAAGATAAATGTATCCTATTGCTTGCTAGGCAATTGATTGGCCCTCCTGTCAGATGACATCCTGCAGTAGCTTTATGATGTCAGGGCACCACTGGAACAATTGTCCTTGGTAAGGGTGACACAGGAGGATGAGATCTCAGCAATTATGCACTCGGTCACTATCTGCAATTAGGACTGAAAGGCAAGCAGGAGGTGGAACGGTTAAGGACTGAATTAGTCAAAGCATTGGGGGCTTTTTCAACGTGGGATGGAGATACAAAAAGACAGATGATCCTTAACAATCCATCTTGAATATCAGAGCCCATCATACAGACTGCAGTGGAAGAGGTGAAAGCAGCTTACTTCCATGTGAAAGTTAGACTATGGCTCTAACGTAAGGTAATACATTCCAGCCTCAAAGGCAGTCATTTCCTCAGATGGTATATTGCTGCACCAGGATCTAAAGCAGGTTTTGGTAGCCTTGGAGGCAGCCAGACCTTTATTAACCATCATGACTAAAACAAAGTGATCCACATTACTTCCATCTTGACAGAAATGATATTCAAGCAAGAGTACCCCACTTGAAAGTAGTGAAGACATTCAGATGCTGTGAACGTCTTTTAATCGCCCAAAGGAATGATTGTGAGTTTAACTTACCACATAAATTGGTAAAATGATGCAGTATGCTTGAAGACTTCAGTGTTTTTATTTCTTTTTTTCTTTTTTGTTTAGTCTCGGCAATGCAGCGATAATCTGTTGGGCAACACTGCCACTGCTGGTCATTCAGTATAATCTGCAGATGGAAAAGTCCACTGTTAGTCAATTTACTATATGCAATACAACACAAATTGCTTTTTATAACTCAAACACATCAGTACAATAGAGTCTGCGTTAATGTGAAAATCCACAGCTCATTAGAAATGTGAAACTAAATTTGTGTTTTCAACCTCACATACTTCTCAAAATCCCATGCCGGATTTGCTAACACTCTCTAAGCTGTAGCACCTACATTAGGATACAGATACATAGATCTTATGGCCAGCCAAGTGGCGGGGTACCCTACTCACTGCATTTGTTTTAGGATATGGTACACCAGAGTTAATTAAGTCAGCTGATAAGTTGAGAGTGGAAGGGTAATGCTTCAGTTAGTGGGAATAATACAAACTGTGAATAGCATATGTTACCAGCATCATTTTAACCAAGGCCTACTAGTAAAGCAATGGTGAGGAAAAGACTATTATGATCGCCGCACATTCATACAAATCTATAAGTCTGAAAAAATGCCCCAACTTCTTTCATCTTAGTTTTCAGTTGGGCATCCTCTCTACCCTGCTACTCATTTATATACCAAGATAAATGTATCCTATTGCTTGCTAGGCAATTGATTGGCCCTCCTGTCAGATGACATCCTGCAGTAGCTTTATGATGTCAGGGCACCACTGGAACAATTGTCCTTGGTAAGGGTGACACAGGAGGATGAGATCTCAGCAATTATGCACTCCGTCACTATCTGCAATTAGGACTGAAAGGCAAGCAGGAGGTGGAACGGTTAAGGACTGAATTAGTCAAAGCATTGGGGGCTTTTTCAACGTGGGATGGAGATACAAAAAGACAGATGATCCTTAACAATCCATCTTGAATATCAGAGCCCATCATACAGACTGCAGTGGAAGAGGTGAAAGCAGCTTACTTCCATGTGAAAGTTAGACTATGGCTCTAACGTAAGGTAATACATTCCAGCCTCAAAGGCAGTCATTTCCTCAGATGGTATATTGCTGCACCAGGATCTAAAGCAGGTTTTGGTAGCCTTGGAGGCAGCCAGACCTTTATTAACCATCATGACTAAAACAAAGTGATCCACATTACTTCCATCTTGACAGAAATGATATTCAAGCAAGAGTACCCCACTTGAAAGTAGTGAAGACATTCAGATGCTGTGAACGTCTTTTAATCGCCCAAAGGAATGATTGTGAGTTTAACTTACCACATAAATTGGTAAAATGATGCAGTATGCTTGAAGACTTCAGTGTTTTTATTTCTTTTTTTCTTTTTTGTTTAGTCTCGGCAATGCAGCGATAATCTGTTGGGCAACACTGCCACTGCTGGTCATTCAGTATAATCTGCAGATGGAAAAGTCCACTGTTAGTCAATTTACTATATGCAATACAACACAAATTGCTTTTTATAACTCAAACACATCAGTACAATAGAGTCTGCGTTAATGTGAAAATCCACAGCTCATTAGAAATGTGAAACTAAATTTGTGTTTTCAACCTCACATACTTCTCAAAATCCCATGCCGGATTTGCTAACACTCTCTAAGCTGTAGCACCTACATTAGGATACAGATACATAGATCTTATGGCCAGCCAAGTGGCGGGGTACCCTACTCACTGCATTTGTTTTAGGATATGGTACACCAGAGTTAATTAAGTCAGCTGATAAGTTGAGAGTGGAAGGGTAATGCTTCAGTTAGTGGGAATAATACAAACTGTGAATAGCATATGTTACCAGCATCATTTTAACCAAGGCCTACTAGTAAAGCAATGGTGAGGAAAAGACTATTATGATCGCCGCACATTCATACAAATCTATAAGTCTGAAAAAATGCCCCAACTTCTTTCATCTTAGTTTTCAGTTGGGCATCCTCTCTACCCTGCTACTCATTTATATACCAAGATAAATGTATCCTATTGCTTGCTAGGCAATTGATTGGCCCTCCTGTCAGATGACATCCTGCAGTAGCTTTATGATGTCAGGGCACCACTGGAACAATTGTCCTTGGTAAGGGTGACACAGGAGGATGAGATCTCAGCAATTATGCACTCGGTCACTATCTGCAATTAGGACTGAAAGGCAAGCAGGAGGTGGAACGGTTAAGGACTGAATTAGTCAAAGCATTGGGGGCTTTTTCAACGTGGGATGGAGATACAAAAAGACAGATGATCCTTAACAATCCATCTTGAATATCAGAGCCCATCATACAGACTGCAGTGGAAGAGGTGAAAGCAGCTTACTTCCATGTGAAAGTTAGACTATGGCTCTAACGTAAGGTAATACATTCCAGCCTCAAAGGCAGTCATTTCCTCAGATGGTATATTGCTGCACCAGGATCTAAAGCAGGTTTTGGTAGCCTTGGAGGCAGCCAGACCTTTATTAACCATCATGACTAAAACAAAGTGATCCACATTACTTCCATCTTGACAGAAATGATATTCAAGCAAGAGTACCCCGCTTGAAAGTAGTGAAGACATTCAGATGCTGTGAACGTCTTTTAATCGCCCAAAGGAATGATTGTGAGTTTAACTTACCACATAAATTGGTAAAATGATGCAGTATGCTTGAAGACTTCAGTGTTTTTATTTCTTTTTTTCTTTTTTGTTTAGTCTCGGCAATGCAGCGATAATCTGTTGGGCAACACTGCCACTGCTGGTCATTCAGTATAATCTGCAGATGGAAAAGTCCACTGTTAGTCAATTTACTATATGCAATACAACACAAATTGCTTTTTATAACTCAAACACATCAGTACAATAGAGTCTGCGTTAATGTGAAAATCCACAGCTCATTAGAAATGTGAAACTAAATTTGTGTTTTCAACCTCACATACTTCTCAAAATCCCATGCCGGATTTTCTAACACTCTCTAAGCTGTAGCACCTACATTAGGATACAGATACATAGATCTTATGGCCAGCCAAGTGGCGGGGTACCCTACTCACTGCATTTGTTTTAGGATATGGTACACCAGAGTTAATTAAGTCAGCTGATAAGTTGAGAGTGGAAGGGTAATGCTTCAGTTAGTGGGAATAATACAAACTGTGAATAGCATATGTTACCAGCATCATTTTAACCAAGGCCTACTAGTAAAGCAATGGTGAGGAAAAGACTATTATGATCGCCGCACATTCATACAAATCTATAAGTCTGAAAAAATGCCCCAACTTCTTTCATCTTAGTTTTCAGTTGGGCATCCTCTCTACCCTGCTACTCATTTATATACCAAGATAAATGTATCCTATTGCTTGCTAGGCAATTGATTGGCCCTCCTGTCAGATGACATCCTGCAGTAGCTTTATGATGTCAGGGCACCACTGGAACAATTGTCCTTGGTAAGGGTGACACAGGAGGATGAGATCTCAGCAATTATGCACTCGGTCACTATCTGCAATTAGGACTGAAAGGCAAGCAGGAGGTGGAACGGTTAAGGACTGAATTAGTCAAAGCATTGGGGGCTTTTTCAACGTGGGATGGAGATACAAAAAGACAGATGATCCTTAACAATCCATCTTGAATATCAGAGCCCATCATACAGACTGCAGTGGAAGAGGTGAAAGCAGCTTACTTCCATGTGAAAGTTAGACTATGGCTCTAACGTAAGGTAATACATTCCAGCCTCAAAGGCAGTCATTTCCTCAGATGGTATATTGCTGCACCAGGATCTAAAGCAGGTTTTGGTAGCCTTGGAGGCAGCCAGACCTTTATTAACCATCATGACTAAAACAAAGTGATCCACATTACTTCCATCTTGACAGAAATGATATTCAAGCAAGAGTACCCCACTTGAAAGTAGTGAAGACATTCAGATGCTGTGAACGTCTTTTAATCGCCCAAAGGAATGATTGTGAGTTTAACTTACCACATAAATTGGTAAAATGATGCAGTATGCTTGAAGACTTCAGTGTTTTTATTTCTTTTTTTCTTTTTTGTTTAGTCTCGGCAATGCAGCGATAATCTGTTGGGCAACACTGCCACTGCTGGTCATTCAGTATAATCTGCAGATGGAAAAGTCCACTGTTAGTCAATTTACTATATGCAATACAACACAAATTGCTTTTTATAACTCAAACACATCAGTACAATAGAGTCTGCGTTAATGTGAAAATCCACAGCTCATTAGAAATGTGAAACTAAATTTGTGTTTTCAACCTCACATACTTCTCAAAATCCCATGCCGGATTTGCTAACACTCTCTAAGCTGTAGCACCTACATTAGGATACAGATACATAGATCTTATGGCCAGCCAAGTGGCGGGGTACCCTACTCACTGCATTTGTTTTAGGATATGGTACACCAGAGTTAATTAAGTCAGCTGATAAGTTGAGAGTGGAAGGGTAATGCTTCAGTTAGTGGGAATAATACAAACTGTGAATAGCATATGTTACCAGCATCATTTTAACCAAGGCCTACTAGTAAAGCAATGGTGAGGAAAAGACTATTATGATCGCCGCACATTCATACAAATCTATAAGTCTGAAAAAATGCCCCAACTTCTTTCATCTTAGTTTTCAGTTGGGCATCCTCTCTACCCTGCTACTCATTTATATACCAAGATAAATGTATCCTATTGCTTGCTAGGCAATTGATTGGCCCTCCTGTCAGATGACATCCTGCAGTAGCTTTATGATGTCAGGGCACCACTGGAACAATTGTCCTTGGTAAGGGTGACACAGGAGGATGAGATCTCAGCAATTATGCACTCCGTCACTATCTGCAATTAGGACTGAAAGGCAAGCAGGAGGTGGAACGGTTAAGGACTGAATTAGTCAAAGCATTGGGGGCTTTTTCAACGTGGGATGGAGATACAAAAAGACAGATGATCCTTAACAATCCATCTTGAATATCAGAGCCCATCATACAGACTGCAGTGGAAGAGGTGAAAGCAGCTTACTTCCATGTGAAAGTTAGACTATGGCTCTAACGTAAGGTAATACATTCCAGCCTCAAAGGCAGTCATTTCCTCAGATGGTATATTGCTGCACCAGGATCTAAAGCAGGTTTTGGTAGCCTTGGAGGCAGCCAGACCTTTATTAACCATCATGACTAAAACAAAGTGATCCACATTACTTCCATCTTGACAGAAATGATATTCAAGCAAGAGTACCCCACTTGAAAGTAGTGAAGACATTCAGATGCTGTGAACGTCTTTTAATCGCCCAAAGGAATGATTGTGAGTTTAACTTACCACATAAATTGGTAAAATGATACAGTGTGCTTGAAGACTTCAGTGTTTTTATTTCTTTTTTTCTTTTTTGTTTAGTCTCGGCAATGCAGCGATAATCTGTTGGGCAACACTGCCACTGCTGGTCATTCAGTATAATCTGCAGATGGAAAAGTCCACTGTTAGTCAATTTACTATATGCAATACAGCACAAATTGCTTTTTATAACTCAAACACATCAGTACAATAGAGTCTGCGTTAATGTGAAAATCCACAGCTCATTAGAAATGTGAAACTAAATTTGTGTTTTCAACCTCACATACTTCTCAAAATCCCATGCCGGATTTGCTAACACTCTCTAAGCTGTAGCACCTACATTAGGATACAGATACATAGATCTTATGGCCAGCCAAGTGGCGGGGTACCATACTCACTGCATTTGTTTTAGGATATGGTACAGCAGAGTTAATTAAGTCAGCTGATAAGTTGAGTGGAAGGGTAATGCTTCAGTTAGTGGGAATAATAAAAACTGTGAATAGCATATGTTACCAGCATCATTTTAACCAAGGCCTACTAGTAAAGCAATGGTGAGGAAAAGACTATTATGATCGCCGCACATTCATACAAATCTATAAGTCTGAAAAAATGCCCCAACTTCTTTCATCTTAGTTTTCAGTTGGGCATCCTCTCTACCCTGCTACTCATTTATATACCAAGATAAATGTATCCTATTGCTTGCTAGGCAATTGATTGGCCCTCCTGTCAGATGACATCCTGCAGTAGCTTTATGATGTCAGGGCACCACTGGAACAATTGTCCTTGGTAAGGGTGACACAGGAGGATGAGATCTCAGCAATTATGCACTCGGTCACTATCTGCAATTAGGACTGAAAGGCAAGCAGGAGGTGGAACGGTTAAGGACTGAATTAGTCAAAGCATTGGGGGCTTTTTCAACGTGGGATGGAGATACAAAAAGACAGATGATCCTTAACAATCCATCTTGAATATCAGAGCCCATCATACAGACTGCAGTGGAAGAGGTGAAAGCAGCTTACTTCCATGTGAAAGTTAGACTATGGCTCTAACGTAAGGTAATACATTCCAGCCTCAAAGGCAGTCATTTCCTCAGATGGTATATTGCTGCACCAGGATCTAAAGCGGGTTTTGGTAGCCTTGGAGGCAGCCAGACCTTTATTAACCATCATGACTAAAACAAAGTGATCCACATTACTTCCATCTTGACAGAAATGATATTCAAGCAAGAGTACCCCACTTGAAAGTAGTGAAGACATTCAGATGCTGTGAACGTCTTTTAATCGCCCAAAGGAATGATTGTGAGTTTAACTTACCACATAAATTGGTAAAATGATGCAGTATGCTTGAAGACTTCAGTGTTTTTATTTCTTTTTTTCTTTTTTGTTTAGTCTCGGCAATGCAGCGATAATCTGTTGGGCAACACTGCCACTGCTGGTCATTCAGTATAATCTGCAGATGGAAAAGTCCACTGTTAGTCAATTTACTATATGCAATACAACACAAATTGCTTTTTATAACTCAAACACATCAGTACAATAGAGTCTGCGTTAATGTGAAAATCCACAGCTCATTAGAAATGTGAAACTAAATTTGTGTTTTCAACCTCACATACTTCTCAAAATCCCATGCCGGATTTGCTAACACTCTCTAAGCTGTAGCACCTACATTAGGATACAGATACATAGATCTTATGGCCAGCCAAGTGGCGGGGTACCCTACTCACTGCATTTGTTTTAGGATATGGTACACCAGAGTTAATTAAGTCAGCTGATAAGTTGAGAGTGGAAGGGTAATGCTTCAGTTAGTGGGAATAATACAAACTGTGAATAGCATATGTTACCAGCATCATTTTAACCAAGGCCTACTAGTAAAGCAATGGTGAGGAAAAGACTATTATGATCGCCGCACATTCATACAAATCTATAAGTCTGAAAAAATGCCCCAACTTCTTTCATCTTAGTTTTCAGTTGGGCATCCTCTCTATCCTGCTACTCATTTATATACCAAGATAAATGTATCCTATTGCTTGCTAGGCAATTGATTGGCCCTCCTGTCAGATGACATCCTGCAGTAGCTTTATGATGTCAGGGCACCACTGGAACAATTGTCCTTGGTAAGGGTGACACAGGAGGATGAGATCTCAGCAATTATGCACTCGGTCACTATCTGCAATTAGGACTGAAAGGCAAGCAGGAGGTGGAACGGTTAAGGACTGAATTAGTCAAAGCATTGGGGGCTTTTTCAACGTGGGATGGAGATACAAAAAGACAGATGATCCTTAACAATCCATCTTGAATATCAGAGCCCATCATACAGACTGCAGTGGAAGAGGTGAAAGCAGCTTACTTCCATGTGAAAGTTAGACTATGGCTCTAACGTAAGGTAATACATTCCAGCCTCAAAGGCAGTCATTTCCTCAGATGGTATATTGCTGCACCAGGATCTAAAGCAGGTTTTGGTAGCCTTGGAGGCAGCCAGACCTTTATTAACCATCATGACTAAAACAAAGTGATCCACATTACTTCCATCTTGACAGAAATGATATTCAAGCAAGAGTACCCCACTTGAAAGTAGTGAAGACATTCAGATGCTGTGAACGTCTTTTAATCGCCCAAAGGAATGATTGTGAGTTTAACTTACCACATAAATTGGTAAAATGATGCAGTATGCTTGAAGACTTCAGTGTTTTTATTTCTTTTTTTCTTTTTTGTTTAGTCTCGGCAATGCAGCGATAATCTGTTGGGCAACACTGCCACTGCTGGTCATTCAGTATAATCTGCAGATGGAAAAGTCCACTGTTAGTCAATTTACTATATGCAATACAACACAAATTGCTTTTTATAACTCAAACACATCAGTACAATAGAGTCTGCGTTAATGTGAAAATCCACAGCTCATTAGAAATGTGAAACTAAATTTGTGTTTTCAACCTCACATACTTCTCAAAATCCCATGCCGGATTTTCTAACACTCTCTAAGCTGTAGCACCTACATTAGGATACAGATACATAGATCTTATGGCCAGCCAAGTGGCGGGGTACCCTACTCACTGCATTTGTTTTAGGATATGGTACACCAGAGTTAATTAAGTCAGCTGATAAGTTGAGAGTGGAAGGGTAATGCTTCAGTTAGTGGGAATAATACAAACTGTGAATAGCATATGTTACCAGCATCATTTTAACCAAGGCCTACTAGTAAAGCAATGGTGAGGAAAAGACTATTATGATCGCCGCACATTCATACAAATCTATAAGTCTGAAAAAATGCCCCAACTTCTTTCATCTTAGTTTTCAGTTGGGCATCCTCTCTACCCTGCTACTCATTTATATACCAAGATAAATGTATCCTATTGCTTGCTAGGCAATTGATTGGCCCTCCTGTCAGATGACATCCTGCAGTAGCTTTATGATGTCAGGGCACCACTGGAACAATTGTCCTTGGTAAGGGTGACACAGGAGGATGAGATCTCAGCAATTATGCACTCGGTCACTATCTGCAATTAGGACTGAAAGGCAAGCAGGAGGTGGAACGGTTAAGGACTGAATTAGTCAAAGCATTGGGGGCTTTTTCAACGTGGGATGGAGATACAAAAAGACAGATGATCCTTAACAATCCATCTTGAATATCAGAGCCCATCATACAGACTGCAGTGGAAGAGGTGAAAGCAGCTTACTTCCATGTGAAAGTTAGACTATGGCTCTAACGTAAGGTAATACATTCCAGCCTCAAAGGCAGTCATTTCCTCAGATGGTATATTGCTGCACCAGGATCTAAAGCAGGTTTTGGTAGCCTTGGAGGCAGCCAGACCTTTATTAACCATCATGACTAAAACAAAGTGATCCACATTACTTCCATCTTGACAGAAATGATATTCAAGCAAGAGTACCCCACTTGAAAGTAGTGAAGACATTCAGATGCTGTGAACGTCTTTTAATCGCCCAAAGGAATGATTGTGAGTTTAACTTACCACATAAATTGGTAAAATGATGCAGTATGCTTGAAGACTTCAGTGTTTTTATTTCTTTTTTTCTTTTTTGTTTAGTCTCGGCAATGCAGCGATAATCTGTTGGGCAACACTGCCACTGCTGGTCATTCAGTATAATCTGCAGATGGAAAAGTCCACTGTTAGTCAATTTACTATATGCAATACAACACAAATTGCTTTTTATAACTCAAACACATCAGTACAATAGAGTCTGCGTTAATGTGAAAATCCACAGCTCATTAGAAATGTGAAACTAAATTTGTGTTTTCAACCTCACATACTTCTCAAAATCCCATGCCGGATTTGCTAACACTCTCTAAGCTGTAGCACCTACATTAGGATACAGATACATAGATCTTATGGCCAGCCAAGTGGCGGGGTACCCTACTCACTGCATTTGTTTTAGGATATGGTACACCAGAGTTAATTAAGTCAGCTGATAAGTTGAGAGTGGAAGGGTAATGCTTCAGTTAGTGGGAATAATACAAACTGTGAATAGCATATGTTACCAGCATCATTTTAACCAAGGCCTACTAGTAAAGCAATGGTGAGGAAAAGACTATTATGATCGCCGCACATTCATACAAATCTATAAGTCTGAAAAAATGCCCCAACTTCTTTCATCTTAGTTTTCAGTTGGGCATCCTCTCTACCCTGCTACTCATTTATATACCAAGATAAATGTATCCTATTGCTTGCTAGGCAATTGATTGGCCCTCCTGTCAGATGACATCCTGCAGTAGCTTTATGATGTCAGGGCACCACTGGAACAATTGTCCTTGGTAAGGGTGACACAGGAGGATGAGATCTCAGCAATTATGCACTCCGTCACTATCTGCAATTAGGACTGAAAGGCAAGCAGGAGGTGGAACGGTTAAGGACTGAATTAGTCAAAGCATTGGGGGCTTTTTCAACGTGGGATGGAGATACAAAAAGACAGATGATCCTTAACAATCCATCTTGAATATCAGAGCCCATCATACAGACTGCAGTGGAAGAGGTGAAAGCAGCTTACTTCCATGTGAAAGTTAGACTATGGCTCTAACGTAAGGTAATACATTCCAGCCTCAAAGGCAGTCATTTCCTCAGATGGTATATTGCTGCACCAGGATCTAAAGCAGGTTTTGGTAGCCTTGGAGGCAGCCAGACCTTTATTAACCATCATGACTAAAACAAAGTGATCCACATTACTTCCATCTTGACAGAAATGATATTCAAGCAAGAGTACCCCACTTGAAAGTAGTGAAGACATTCAGATGCTGTGAACGTCTTTTAATCGCCCAAAGGAATGATTGTGAGTTTAACTTACCACATAAATTGGTAAAATGATACAGTGTGCTTGAAGACTTCAGTGTTTTTATTTCTTTTTTTCTTTTTTGTTTAGTCTCGGCAATGCAGCGATAATCTGTTGGGCAACACTGCCACTGCTGGTCATTCAGTATAATCTGCAGATGGAAAAGTCCACTGTTAGTCAATTTACTATATGCAATACAACACAAATTGCTTTTTATAACTCAAACACATCAGTACAATAGAGTCTGCGTTAATGTGAAAATCCACAGCTCATTAGAAATGTGAAACTAAATTTGTGTTTTCAACCTCACATACTTCTCAAAATCCCATGCCGGATTTGCTAACACTCTCTAAGCTGTAGCACCTACATTAGGATACAGATACATAGATCTTATGGCCAGCCAAGTGGCGGGGTACCATACTCACTGCATTTGTTTTAGGATATGGTACAGCAGAGTTAATTAAGTCAGCTGATAAGTTGAGTGGAAGGGTAATGCTTCAGTTAGTGGGAATAATAAAAACTGTGAATAGCATATGTTACCAGCATCATTTTAACCAAGGCCTACTAGTAAAGCAATGGTGAGGAAAAGACTATTATGATCGCCGCACATTCATACAAATCTATAAGTCTGAAAAAATGCCCCAACTTCTTTCATCTTAGTTTTCAGTTGGGCATCCTCTCTACCCTGCTACTCATTTATATACCAAGATAAATGTATCCTATTGCTTGCTAGGCAATTGATTGGCCCTCCTGTCAGATGACATCCTGCAGTAGCTTTATGATGTCAGGGCACCACTGGAACAATTGTCCTTGGTAAGGGTGACACAGGAGGATGAGATCTCAGCAATTATGCACTCGGTCACTATCTGCAATTAGGACTGAAAGGCAAGCAGGAGGTGGAACGGTTAAGGACTGAATTAGTCAAAGCATTGGGGGCTTTTTCAACGTGGGATGGAGATACAAAAAGACAGATGATCCTTAACAATCCATCTTGAATATCAGAGCCCATCATACAGACTGCAGTGGAAGAGGTGAAAGCAGCTTACTTCCATGTGAAAGTTAGACTATGGCTCTAACGTAAGGTAATACATTCCAGCCTCAAAGGCAGTCATTTCCTCAGATGGTATATTGCTGCACCAGGATCTAAAGCGGGTTTTGGTAGCCTTGGAGGCAGCCAGACCTTTATTAACCATCATGACTAAAACAAAGTGATCCACATTACTTCCATCTTGACAGAAATGATATTCAAGCAAGAGTACCCCACTTGAAAGTAGTGAAGACATTCAGATGCTGTGAACGTCTTTTAATCGCCCAAAGGAATGATTGTGAGTTTAACTTACCACATAAATTGGTAAAATGATGCAGTATGCTTGAAGACTTCAGTGTTTTTATTTCTTTTTTTCTTTTTTGTTTAGTCTCGGCAATGCAGCGATAATCTGTTGGGCAACACTGCCACTGCTGGTCATTCAGTATAATCTGCAGATGGAAAAGTCCACTGTTAGTCAATTTACTATATGCAATACAACACAAATTGCTTTTTATAACTCAAACACATCAGTACAATAGAGTCTGCGTTAATGTGAAAATCCACAGCTCATTAGAAATGTGAAACTAAATTTGTGTTTTCAACCTCACATACTTCTCAAAATCCCATGCCGGATTTGCTAACACTCTCTAAGCTGTAGCACCTACATTAGGATACAGATACATAGATCTTATGGCCAGCCAAGTGGCGGGGTACCCTACTCACTGCATTTGTTTTAGGATATGGTACACCAGAGTTAATTAAGTCAGCTGATAAGTTGAGAGTGGAAGGGTAATGCTTCAGTTAGTGGGAATAATACAAACTGTGAATAGCATATGTTACCAGCATCATTTTAACCAAGGCCTACTAGTAAAGCAATGGTGAGGAAAAGACTATTATGATCGCCGCACATTCATACAAATCTATAAGTCTGAAAAAATGCCCCAACTTCTTTCATCTTAGTTTTCAGTTGGGCATCCTCTCTATCCTGCTACTCATTTATATACCAAGATAAATGTATCCTATTGCTTGCTAGGCAATTGATTGGCCCTCCTGTCAGATGACATCCTGCAGTAGCTTTATGATGTCAGGGCACCACTGGAACAATTGTCCTTGGTAAGGGTGACACAGGAGGATGAGATCTCAGCAATTATGCACTCGGTCACTATCTGCAATTAGGACTGAAAGGCAAGCAGGAGGTGGAACGGTTAAGGACTGAATTAGTCAAAGCATTGGGGGCTTTTTCAACGTGGGATGGAGATACAAAAAGACAGATGATCCTTAACAATCCATCTTGAATATCAGAGCCCATCATACAGACTGCAGTGGAAGAGGTGAAAGCAGCTTACTTCCATGTGAAAGTTAGACTATGGCTCTAACGTAAGGTAATACATTCCAGCCTCAAAGGCAGTCATTTCCTCAGATGGTATATTGCTGCACCAGGATCTAAAGCAGGTTTTGGTAGCCTTGGAGGCAGCCAGACCTTTATTAACCATCATGACTAAAACAAAGTGATCCACATTACTTCCATCTTGACAGAAATGATATTCAAGCAAGAGTACCCCACTTGAAAGTAGTGAAGACATTCAGATGCTGTGAACGTCTTTTAATCGCCCAAAGGAATGATTGTGAGTTTAACTTACCACATAAATTGGTAAAATGATGCAGTATGCTTGAAGACTTCAGTGTTTTTATTTCTTTTTTTCTTTTTTGTTTAGTCTCGGCAATGCAGCGATAATCTGTTGGGCAACACTGCCACTGCTGGTCATTCAGTATAATCTGCAGATGGAAAAGTCCACTGTTAGTCAATTTACTATATGCAATACAACACAAATTGCTTTTTATAACTCAAACACATCAGTACAATAGAGTCTGCGTTAATGTGAAAATCCACAGCTCATTAGAAATGTGAAACTAAATTTGTGTTTTCAACCTCACATACTTCTCAAAATCCCATGCCGGATTTTCTAACACTCTCTAAGCTGTAGCACCTACATTAGGATACAGATACATAGATCTTATGGCCAGCCAAGTGGCGGGGTACCCTACTCACTGCATTTGTTTTAGGATATGGTACACCAGAGTTAATTAAGTCAGCTGATAAGTTGAGAGTGGAAGGGTAATGCTTCAGTTAGTGGGAATAATACAAACTGTGAATAGCATATGTTACCAGCATCATTTTAACCAAGGCCTACTAGTAAAGCAATGGTGAGGAAAAGACTATTATGATCGCCGCACATTCATACAAATCTATAAGTCTGAAAAAATGCCCCAACTTCTTTCATCTTAGTTTTCAGTTGGGCATCCTCTCTACCCTGCTACTCATTTATATACCAAGATAAATGTATCCTATTGCTTGCTAGGCAATTGATTGGCCCTCCTGTCAGATGACATCCTGCAGTAGCTTTATGATGTCAGGGCACCACTGGAACAATTGTCCTTGGTAAGGGTGACACAGGAGGATGAGATCTCAGCAATTATGCACTCGGTCACTATCTGCAATTAGGACTGAAAGGCAAGCAGGAGGTGGAACGGTTAAGGACTGAATTAGTCAAAGCATTGGGGGCTTTTTCAACGTGGGATGGAGATACAAAAAGACAGATGATCCTTAACAATCCATCTTGAATATCAGAGCCCATCATACAGACTGCAGTGGAAGAGGTGAAAGCAGCTTACTTCCATGTGAAAGTTAGACTATGGCTCTAACGTAAGGTAATACATTCCAGCCTCAAAGGCAGTCATTTCCTCAGATGGTATATTGCTGCACCAGGATCTAAAGCAGGTTTTGGTAGCCTTGGAGGCAGCCAGACCTTTATTAACCATCATGACTAAAACAAAGTGATCCACATTACTTCCATCTTGACAGAAATGATATTCAAGCAAGAGTACCCCACTTGAAAGTAGTGAAGACATTCAGATGCTGTGAACGTCTTTTAATCGCCCAAAGGAATGATTGTGAGTTTAACTTACCACATAAATTGGTAAAATGATGCAGTATGCTTGAAGACTTCAGTGTTTTTATTTCTTTTTTTCTTTTTTGTTTAGTCTCGGCAATGCAGCGATAATCTGTTGGGCAACACTGCCACTGCTGGTCATTCAGTATAATCTGCAGATGGAAAAGTCCACTGTTAGTCAATTTACTATATGCAATACAACACAAATTGCTTTTTATAACTCAAACACATCAGTACAATAGAGTCTGCGTTAATGTGAAAATCCACAGCTCATTAGAAATGTGAAACTAAATTTGTGTTTTCAACCTCACATACTTCTCAAAATCCCATGCCGGATTTGCTAACACTCTCTAAGCTGTAGCACCTACATTAGGATACAGATACATAGATCTTATGGCCAGCCAAGTGGCGGGGTACCCTACTCACTGCATTTGTTTTAGGATATGGTACACCAGAGTTAATTAAGTCAGCTGATAAGTTGAGAGTGGAAGGGTAATGCTTCAGTTAGTGGGAATAATACAAACTGTGAATAGCATATGTTACCAGCATCATTTTAACCAAGGCCTACTAGTAAAGCAATGGTGAGGAAAAGACTATTATGATCGCCGCACATTCATACAAATCTATAAGTCTGAAAAAATGCCCCAACTTCTTTCATCTTAGTTTTCAGTTGGGCATCCTCTCTACCCTGCTACTCATTTATATACCAAGATAAATGTATCCTATTGCTTGCTAGGCAATTGATTGGCCCTCCTGTCAGATGACATCCTGCAGTAGCTTTATGATGTCAGGGCACCACTGGAACAATTGTCCTTGGTAAGGGTGACACAGGAGGATGAGATCTCAGCAATTATGCACTCCGTCACTATCTGCAATTAGGACTGAAAGGCAAGCAGGAGGTGGAACGGTTAAGGACTGAATTAGTCAAAGCATTGGGGGCTTTTTCAACGTGGGATGGAGATACAAAAAGACAGATGATCCTTAACAATCCATCTTGAATATCAGAGCCCATCATACAGACTGCAGTGGAAGAGGTGAAAGCAGCTTACTTCCATGTGAAAGTTAGACTATGGCTCTAACGTAAGGTAATACATTCCAGCCTCAAAGGCAGTCATTTCCTCAGATGGTATATTGCTGCACCAGGATCTAAAGCAGGTTTTGGTAGCCTTGGAGGCAGCCAGACCTTTATTAACCATCATGACTAAAACAAAGTGATCCACATTACTTCCATCTTGACAGAAATGATATTCAAGCAAGAGTACCCCACTTGAAAGTAGTGAAGACATTCAGATGCTGTGAACGTCTTTTAATCGCCCAAAGGAATGATTGTGAGTTTAACTTACCACATAAATTGGTAAAATGATACAGTGTGCTTGAAGACTTCAGTGTTTTTATTTCTTTTTTTCTTTTTTGTTTAGTCTCGGCAATGCAGCGATAATCTGTTGGGCAACACTGCCACTGCTGGTCATTCAGTATAATCTGCAGATGGAAAAGTCCACTGTTAGTCAATTTACTATATGCAATACAACACAAATTGCTTTTTATAACTCAAACACATCAGTACAATAGAGTCTGCGTTAATGTGAAAATCCACAGCTCATTAGAAATGTGAAACTAAATTTGTGTTTTCAACCTCACATACTTCTCAAAATCCCATGCCGGATTTTCTAACACTCTCTAAGCTGTAGCACCTACATTAGGATACAGATACATAGATCTTATGGCCAGCCAAGTGGCGGGGTACCCTACTCACTGCATTTGTTTTAGGATATGGTACACCAGAGTTAATTAAGTCAGCTGATAAGTTGAGAGTGGAAGGGTAATGCTTCAGTTAGTGGGAATAATACAAACTGTGAATAGCATATGTTACCAGCATCATTTTAACCAAGGCCTACTAGTAAAGCAATGGTGAGGAAAAGACTATTATGATCGCCGCACATTCATACAAATCTATAAGTCTGAAAAAATGCCCCAACTTCTTTCATCTTAGTTTTCAGTTGGGCATCCTCTCTACCCTGCTACTCATTTATATACCAAGATAAATGTATCCTATTGCTTGCTAGGCAATTGATTGGCCCTCCTGTCAGATGACATCCTGCAGTAGCTTTATGATGTCAGGGCACCACTGGAACAATTGTCCTTGGTAAGGGTGACACAGGAGGATGAGATCTCAGCAATTATGCACTCGGTCACTATCTGCAATTAGGACTGAAAGGCAAGCAGGAGGTGGAACGGTTAAGGACTGAATTAGTCAAAGCATTGGGGGCTTTTTCAACGTGGGATGGAGATACAAAAAGACAGATGATCCTTAACAATCCATCTTGAATATCAGAGCCCATCATACAGACTGCAGTGGAAGAGGTGAAAGCAGCTTACTTCCATGTGAAAGTTAGACTATGGCTCTAACGTAAGGTAATACATTCCCAGCCTCAAAGGCAGTCATTTCCTCAGATGGTATATTGCTGCACCAGGATCTAAAGCAGGTTTTGGTAGCCTTGGAGGCAGCCAGACCTTTATTAACCATCATGACTAAAACAAAGTGATCCACATTACTTCCATCTTGACAGAAATGATATTCAAGCAAGAGTACCCCACTTGAAAGTAGTGAAGACATTCAGATGCTGTGAACGTCTTTTAATCGCCCAAAGGAATGATTGTGAGTTTAACTTACCACATAAATTGGTAAAATGATGCAGTATGCTTGAAGACTTCAGTGTTTTTATTTCTTTTTTTCTTTTTTGTTTAGTCTCGGCAATGCAGCGATAATCTGTTGGGCAACACTGCCACTGCTGGTCATTCAGTATAATCTGCAGATGGAAAAGTCCACTGTTAGTCAATTTACTATATGCAATACAACACAAATTGCTTTTTATAACTCAAACACATCAGTACAATAGAGTCTGCGTTAATGTGAAAATCCACAGCTCATTAGAAATGTGAAACTAAATTTGTGTTTTCAACCTCACATACTTCTCAAAATCCCATGCCGGATTTTCTAACACTCTCTAAGCTGTAGCACCTACATTAGGATACAGATACATAGATCTTATGGCCAGCCAAGTGGCGGGGTACCCTACTCACTGCATTTGTTTTAGGATATGGTACACCAGAGTTAATTAAGTCAGCTGATAAGTTGAGAGTGGAAGGGTAATGCTTCAGTTAGTGGGAATAATACAAACTGTGAATAGCATATGTTACCAGCATCATTTTAACCAAGGCCTACTAGTAAAGCAATGGTGAGGAAAAGACTATTATGATCGCCGCACATTCATACAAATCTATAAGTCTGAAAAAATGCCCCAACTTCTTTCATCTTAGTTTTCAGTTGGGCATCCTCTCTACCCTGCTACTCATTTATATACCAAGATAAATGTATCCTATTGCTTGCTAGGCAATTGATTGGCCCTCCTGTCAGATGACATCCTGCAGTAGCTTTATGATGTCAGGGCACCACTGGAACAATTGTCCTTGGTAAGGGTGACACAGGAGGATGAGATCTCAGCAATTATGCACTCGGTCACTATCTGCAATTAGGACTGAAAGGCAAGCAGGAGGTGGAACGGTTAAGGACTGAATTAGTCAAAGCATTGGGGGCTTTTTCAACGTGGGATGGAGATACAAAAAGACAGATGATCCTTAACAATCCATCTTGAATATCAGAGCCCATCATACAGACTGCAGTGGAAGAGGTGAAAGCAGCTTACTTCCATGTGAAAGTTAGACTATGGCTCTAACGTAAGGTAATACATTCCAGCCTCAAAGGCAGTCATTTCCTCAGATGGTATATTGCTGCACCAGGATCTAAAGCGGGTTTTGGTAGCCTTGGAGGCAGCCAGACCTTTATTAACCATCATGACTAAAACAAAGTGATCCACATTACTTCCATCTTGACAGAAATGATATTCAAGCAAGAGTACCCCACTTGAAAGTAGTGAAGACATTCAGATGCTGTGAACGTCTTTTAATCGCCCAAAGGAATGATTGTGAGTTTAACTTACCACATAAATTGGTAAAATGATGCAGTATGCTTGAAGACTTCAGTGTTTTTATTTCTTTTTTTCTTTTTTGTTTAGTCTCGGCAATGCAGCGATAATCTGTTGGGCAATACTGCCACTGCTGGTCATTCAGTATAATCTGCAGATGGAAAAGTCCACTGTTAGTCAATTTACTATATGCAATACAACACAAATTGCTTTTTATAACTCAAACACATCAGTACAATAGAGTCTGCGTTAATGTGAAAATCCACAGCTCATTAGAAATGTGAAACTAAATTTGTGTTTTCAACCTCACATACTTCTCAAAATCCCATGCCGGATTTGCTAACACTCTCTAAGCTGTAGCACCTACATTAGGATACAGATACATAGATCTTATGGCCAGCCAAGTGGCGGGGTACCCTACTCACTGCATTTGTTTTAGGATATGGTACACCAGAGTTAATTAAGTCAGCTGATAAGTTGAGAGTGGAAGGGTAATGCTTCAGTTAGTGGGAATAATACAAACTGTGAATAGCATATGTTACCAGCATCATTTTAACCAAGGCCTACTAGTAAAGCAATGGTGAGGAAAAGACTATTATGATCGCCGCACATTCATACAAATCTATAAGTCTGAAAAAATGCCCCAACTTCTTTCATCTTAGTTTTCAGTTGGGCATCCTCTCTATCCTGCTACTCATTTATATACCAAGATAAATGTATCCTATTGCTTGCTAGGCAATTGATTGGCCCTCCTGTCAGATGACATCCTGCAGTAGCTTTATGATGTCAGGGCACCACTGGAACAATTGTCCTTGGTAAGGGTGACACAGGAGGATGAGATCTCAGCAATTATGCACTCGGTCACTATCTGCAATTAGGACTGAAAGGCAAGCAGGAGGTGGAACGGTTAAGGACTGAATTAGTCAAAGCATTGGGGGCTTTTTCAACGTGGGATGGAGATACAAAAAGACAGATGATCCTTAACAATCCATCTTGAATATCAGAGCCCATCATACAGACTGCAGTGGAAGAGGTGAAAGCAGCTTACTTCCATGTGAAAGTTAGACTATGGCTCTAACGTAAGGTAATACATTCCAGCCTCAAAGGCAGTCATTTCCTCAGATGGTATATTGCTGCACCAGGATCTAAAGCAGGTTTTGGTAGCCTTGGAGGCAGCCAGACCTTTATTAACCATCATGACTAAAACAAAGTGATCCACATTACTTCCATCTTGACAGAAATGATATTCAAGCAAGAGTACCCCACTTGAAAGTAGTGAAGACATTCAGATGCTGTGAACGTCTTTTAATCGCCCAAAGGAATGATTGTGAGTTTAACTTACCACATAAATTGGTAAAATGATGCAGTATGCTTGAAGACTTCAGTGTTTTTATTTCTTTTTTTCTTTTTTGTTTAGTCTCGGCAATGCAGCGATAATCTGTTGGGCAACACTGCCACTGCTGGTCATTCAGTATAATCTGCAGATGGAAAAGTCCACTGTTAGTCAATTTACTATATGCAATACAACACAAATTGCTTTTTATAACTCAAACACATCAGTACAATAGAGTCTGCGTTAATGTGAAAATCCACAGCTCATTAGAAATGTGAAACTAAATTTGTGTTTTCAACCTCACATACTTCTCAAAATCCCATGCCGGATTTGCTAACACTCTCTAAGCTGTAGCACCTACATTAGGATACAGATACATAGATCTTATGGCCAGCCAAGTGGCGGGGTACCCTACTCACTGCATTTGTTTTAGGATATGGTACACCAGAGTTAATTAAGTCAGCTGATAAGTTGAGAGTGGAAGGGTAATGCTTCAGTTAGTGGGAATAATACAAACTGTGAATAGCATATGTTACCAGCATCATTTTAACCAAGGCCTACTAGTAAAGCAATGGTGAGGAAAAGACTATTATGATCGCCGCACATTCATACAAATCTATAAGTCTGAAAAAATGCCCCAACTTCTTTCATCTTAGTTTTCAGTTGGGCATCCTCTCTATCCTGCTACTCATTTATATACCAAGATAAATGTATCCTATTGCTTGCTAGGCAATTGATTGGCCCTCCTGTCAGATGACATCCTGCAGTAGCTTTATGATGTCAGGGCACCACTGGAACAATTGTCCTTGGTAAGGGTGACACAGGAGGATGAGATCTCAGCAATTATGCACTCGGTCACTATCTGCAATTAGGACTGAAAGGCAAGCAGGAGGTGGAACGGTTAAGGACTGAATTAGTCAAAGCATTGGGGGCTTTTTCAACGTGGGATGGAGATACAAAAAGACAGATGATCCTTAACAATCCATCTTGAATATCAGAGCCCATCATACAGACTGCAGTGGAAGAGGTGAAAGCAGCTTACTTCCATGTGAAAGTTAGACTATGGCTCTAACGTAAGGTAATACATTCCAGCCTCAAAGGCAGTCATTTCCTCAGATGGTATATTGCTGCACCAGGATCTAAAGCAGGTTTTGGTAGCCTTGGAGGCAGCCAGACCTTTATTAACCATCATGACTAAAACAAAGTGATCCACATTACTTCCATCTTGACAGAAATGATATTCAAGCAAGAGTACCCCACTTGAAAGTAGTGAAGACATTCAGATGCTGTGAACGTCTTTTAATCGCCCAAAGGAATGATTGTGAGTTTAACTTACCACATAAATTGGTAAAATGATGCAGTATGCTTGAAGACTTCAGTGTTTTTATTTCTTTTTTTCTTTTTTGTTTAGTCTCGGCAATGCAGCGATAATCTGTTGGGCAACACTGCCACTGCTGGTCATTCAGTATAATCTGCAGATGGAAAAGTCCACTGTTAGTCAATTTACTATATGCAATACAACACAAATTGCTTTTTATAACTCAAACACATCAGTACAATAGAGTCTGCGTTAATGTGAAAATCCACAGCTCATTAGAAATGTGAAACTAAATTTGTGTTTTCAACCTCACATACTTCTCAAAATCCCATGCCGGATTTGCTAACACTCTCTAAGCTGTAGCACCTACATTAGGATACAGATACATAGATCTTATGGCCAGCCAAGTGGCGGGGTACCCTACTCACTGCATTTGTTTTAGGATATGGTACACCAGAGTTAATTAAGTCAGCTGATAAGTTGAGAGTGGAAGGGTAATGCTTCAGTTAGTGGGAATAATACAAACTGTGAATAGCATATGTTACCAGCATCATTTTAACCAAGGCCTACTAGTAAAGCAATGGTGAGGAAAAGACTATTATGATCGCCGCACATTCATACAAATCTATAAGTCTGAAAAAATGCCCCAACTTCTTTCATCTTAGTTTTCAGTTGGGCATCCTCTCTACCCTGCTACTCATTTATATACCAAGATAAATGTATCCTATTGCTTGCTAGGCAATTGATTGGCCCTCCTGTCAGATGACATCCTGCAGTAGCTTTATGATGTCAGGGCACCACTGGAACAATTGTCCTTGGTAAGGGTGACACAGGAGGATGAGATCTCAGCAATTATGCACTCGGTCACTATCTGCAATTAGGACTGAAAGGCAAGCAGGAGGTGGAACGGTTAAGGACTGAATTAGTCAAAGCATTGGGGGCTTTTTCAACGTGGGATGGAGATACAAAAAGACAGATGATCCTTAACAATCCATCTTGAATATCAGAGCCCATCATACAGACTGCAGTGGAAGAGGTGAAAGCAGCTTACTTCCATGTGAAAGTTAGACTATGGCTCTAACGTAAGGTAATACATTCCAGCCTCAAAGGCAGTCATTTCCTCAGATGGTATATTGCTGCACCAGGATCTAAAGCAGGTTTTGGTAGCCTTGGAGGCAGCCAGACCTTTATTAACCATCATGACTAAAACAAAGTGATCCACATTACTTCCATCTTGACAGAAATGATATTCAAGCAAGAGTACCCCGCTTGAAAGTAGTGAAGACATTCAGATGCTGTGAACGTCTTTTAATCGCCCAAAGGAATGATTGTGAGTTTAACTTACCACATAAATTGGTAAAATGATGCAGTATGCTTGAAGACTTCAGTGTTTTTATTTCTTTTTTTCTTTTTTGTTTAGTCTCGGCAATGCAGCGATAATCTGTTGGGCAACACTGCCACTGCTGGTCATTCAGTATAATCTGCAGATGGAAAAGTCCACTGTTAGTCAATTTACTATATGCAATACAACACAAATTGCTTTTTATAACTCAAACACATCAGTACAATAGAGTCTGCGTTAATGTGAAAATCCACAGCTCATTAGAAATGTGAAACTAAATTTGTGTTTTCAACCTCACATACTTCTCAAAATCCCATGCCGGATTTTCTAACACTCTCTAAGCTGTAGCACCTACATTAGGATACAGATACATAGATCTTATGGCCAGCCAAGTGGCGGGGTACCCTACTCACTGCATTTGTTTTAGGATATGGTACACCAGAGTTAATTAAGTCAGCTGATAAGTTGAGAGTGGAAGGGTAATGCTTCAGTTAGTGGGAATAATACAAACTGTGAATAGCATATGTTACCAGCATCATTTTAACCAAGGCCTACTAGTAAAGCAATGGTGAGGAAAAGACTATTATGATCGCCGCACATTCATACAAATCTATAAGTCTGAAAAAATGCCCCAACTTCTTTCATCTTAGTTTTCAGTTGGGCATCCTCTCTACCCTGCTACTCATTTATATACCAAGATAAATGTATCCTATTGCTTGCTAGGCAATTGATTGGCCCTCCTGTCAGATGACATCCTGCAGTAGCTTTATGATGTCAGGGCACCACTGGAACAATTGTCCTTGGTAAGGGTGACACAGGAGGATGAGATCTCAGCAATTATGCACTCGGTCACTATCTGCAATTAGGACTGAAAGGCAAGCAGGAGGTGGAACGGTTAAGGACTGAATTAGTCAAAGCATTGGGGGCTTTTTCAACGTGGGATGGAGATACAAAAAGACAGATGATCCTTAACAATCCATCTTGAATATCAGAGCCCATCATACAGACTGCAGTGGAAGAGGTGAAAGCAGCTTACTTCCATGTGAAAGTTAGACTATGGCTCTAACGTAAGGTAATACATTCCAGCCTCAAAGGCAGTCATTTCCTCAGATGGTATATTGCTGCACCAGGATCTAAAGCAGGTTTTGGTAGCCTTGGAGGCAGCCAGACCTTTATTAACCATCATGACTAAAACAAAGTGATCCACATTACTTCCATCTTGACAGAAATGATATTCAAGCAAGAGTACCCCACTTGAAAGTAGTGAAGACATTCAGATGCTGTGAACGTCTTTTAATCGCCCAAAGGAATGATTGTGAGTTTAACTTACCACATAAATTGGTAAAATGATGCAGTATGCTTGAAGACTTCAGTGTTTTTATTTCTTTTTTTCTTTTTTGTTTAGTCTCGGCAATGCAGCGATAATCTGTTGGGCAACACTGCCACTGCTGGTCATTCAGTATAATCTGCAGATGGAAAAGTCCACTGTTAGTCAATTTACTATATGCAATACAACACAAATTGCTTTTTATAACTCAAACACATCAGTACAATAGAGTCTGCGTTAATGTGAAAATCCACAGCTCATTAGAAATGTGAAACTAAATTTGTGTTTTCAACCTCACATACTTCTCAAAATCCCATGCCGGATTTGCTAACACTCTCTAAGCTGTAGCACCTACATTAGGATACAGATACATAGATCTTATGGCCAGCCAAGTGGCGGGGTACCCTACTCACTGCATTTGTTTTAGGATATGGTACACCAGAGTTAATTAAGTCAGCTGATAAGTTGAGAGTGGAAGGGTAATGCTTCAGTTAGTGGGAATAATACAAACTGTGAATAGCATATGTTACCAGCATCATTTTAACCAAGGCCTACTAGTAAAGCAATGGTGAGGAAAAGACTATTATGATCGCCGCACATTCATACAAATCTATAAGTCTGAAAAAATGCCCCAACTTCTTTCATCTTAGTTTTCAGTTGGGCATCCTCTCTACCCTGCTACTCATTTATATACCAAGATAAATGTATCCTATTGCTTGCTAGGCAATTGATTGGCCCTCCTGTCAGATGACATCCTGCAGTAGCTTTATGATGTCAGGGCACCACTGGAACAATTGTCCTTGGTAAGGGTGACACAGGAGGATGAGATCTCAGCAATTATGCACTCCGTCACTATCTGCAATTAGGACTGAAAGGCAAGCAGGAGGTGGAACGGTTAAGGACTGAATTAGTCAAAGCATTGGGGGCTTTTTCAACGTGGGATGGAGATACAAAAAGACAGATGATCCTTAACAATCCATCTTGAATATCAGAGCCCATCATACAGACTGCAGTGGAAGAGGTGAAAGCAGCTTACTTCCATGTGAAAGTTAGACTATGGCTCTAACGTAAGGTAATACATTCCAGCCTCAAAGGCAGTCATTTCCTCAGATGGTATATTGCTGCACCAGGATCTAAAGCAGGTTTTGGTAGCCTTGGAGGCAGCCAGACCTTTATTAACCATCATGACTAAAACAAAGTGATCCACATTACTTCCATCTTGACAGAAATGATATTCAAGCAAGAGTACCCCACTTGAAAGTAGTGAAGACATTCAGATGCTGTGAACGTCTTTTAATCGCCCAAAGGAATGATTGTGAGTTTAACTTACCACATAAATTGGTAAAATGATACAGTGTGCTTGAAGACTTCAGTGTTTTTATTTCTTTTTTTCTTTTTTGTTTAGTCTCGGCAATGCAGCGATAATCTGTTGGGCAACACTGCCACTGCTGGTCATTCAGTATAATCTGCAGATGGAAAAGTCCACTGTTAGTCAATTTACTATATGCAATACAACACAAATTGCTTTTTATAACTCAAACACATCAGTACAATAGAGTCTGCGTTAATGTGAAAATCCACAGCTCATTAGAAATGTGAAACTAAATTTGTGTTTTCAACCTCACATACTTCTCAAAATCCCATGCCGGATTTTCTAACACTCTCTAAGCTGTAGCACCTACATTAGGATACAGATACATAGATCTTATGGCCAGCCAAGTGGCGGGGTACCCTACTCACTGCATTTGTTTTAGGATATGGTACACCAGAGTTAATTAAGTCAGCTGATAAGTTGAGAGTGGAAGGGTAATGCTTCAGTTAGTGGGAATAATACAAACTGTGAATAGCATATGTTACCAGCATCATTTTAACCAAGGCCTACTAGTAAAGCAATGGTGAGGAAAAGACTATTATGATCGCCGCACATTCATACAAATCTATAAGTCTGAAAAAATGCCCCAACTTCTTTCATCTTAGTTTTCAGTTGGGCATCCTCTCTACCCTGCTACTCATTTATATACCAAGATAAATGTATCCTATTGCTTGCTAGGCAATTGATTGGCCCTCCTGTCAGATGACATCCTGCAGTAGCTTTATGATGTCAGGGCACCACTGGAACAATTGTCCTTGGTAAGGGTGACACAGGAGGATGAGATCTCAGCAATTATGCACTCGGTCACTATCTGCAATTAGGACTGAAAGGCAAGCAGGAGGTGGAACGGTTAAGGACTGAATTAGTCAAAGCATTGGGGGCTTTTTCAACGTGGGATGGAGATACAAAAAGACAGATGATCCTTAACAATCCATCTTGAATATCAGAGCCCATCATACAGACTGCAGTGGAAGAGGTGAAAGCAGCTTACTTCCATGTGAAAGTTAGACTATGGCTCTAACGTAAGGTAATACATTCCCAGCCTCAAAGGCAGTCATTTCCTCAGATGGTATATTGCTGCACCAGGATCTAAAGCAGGTTTTGGTAGCCTTGGAGGCAGCCAGACCTTTATTAACCATCATGACTAAAACAAAGTGATCCACATTACTTCCATCTTGACAGAAATGATATTCAAGCAAGAGTACCCCACTTGAAAGTAGTGAAGACATTCAGATGCTGTGAACGTCTTTTAATCGCCCAAAGGAATGATTGTGAGTTTAACTTACCACATAAATTGGTAAAATGATGCAGTATGCTTGAAGACTTCAGTGTTTTTATTTCTTTTTTTCTTTTTTGTTTAGTCTCGGCAATGCAGCGATAATCTGTTGGGCAACACTGCCACTGCTGGTCATTCAGTATAATCTGCAGATGGAAAAGTCCACTGTTAGTCAATTTACTATATGCAATACAACACAAATTGCTTTTTATAACTCAAACACATCAGTACAATAGAGTCTGCGTTAATGTGAAAATCCACAGCTCATTAGAAATGTGAAACTAAATTTGTGTTTTCAACCTCACATACTTCTCAAAATCCCATGCCGGATTTTCTAACACTCTCTAAGCTGTAGCACCTACATTAGGATACAGATACATAGATCTTATGGCCAGCCAAGTGGCGGGGTACCCTACTCACTGCATTTGTTTTAGGATATGGTACACCAGAGTTAATTAAGTCAGCTGATAAGTTGAGAGTGGAAGGGTAATGCTTCAGTTAGTGGGAATAATACAAACTGTGAATAGCATATGTTACCAGCATCATTTTAACCAAGGCCTACTAGTAAAGCAATGGTGAGGAAAAGACTATTATGATCGCCGCACATTCATACAAATCTATAAGTCTGAAAAAATGCCCCAACTTCTTTCATCTTAGTTTTCAGTTGGGCATCCTCTCTACCCTGCTACTCATTTATATACCAAGATAAATGTATCCTATTGCTTGCTAGGCAATTGATTGGCCCTCCTGTCAGATGACATCCTGCAGTAGCTTTATGATGTCAGGGCACCACTGGAACAATTGTCCTTGGTAAGGGTGACACAGGAGGATGAGATCTCAGCAATTATGCACTCGGTCACTATCTGCAATTAGGACTGAAAGGCAAGCAGGAGGTGGAACGGTTAAGGACTGAATTAGTCAAAGCATTGGGGGCTTTTTCAACGTGGGATGGAGATACAAAAAGACAGATGATCCTTAACAATCCATCTTGAATATCAGAGCCCATCATACAGACTGCAGTGGAAGAGGTGAAAGCAGCTTACTTCCATGTGAAAGTTAGACTATGGCTCTAACGTAAGGTAATACATTCCCAGCCTCAAAGGCAGTCATTTCCTCAGATGGTATATTGCTGCACCAGGATCTAAAGCAGGTTTTGGTAGCCTTGGAGGCAGCCAGACCTTTATTAACCATCATGACTAAAACAAAGTGATCCACATTACTTCCATCTTGACAGAAATGATATTCAAGCAAGAGTACCCCACTTGAAAGTAGTGAAGACATTCAGATGCTGTGAACGTCTTTTAATCGCCCAAAGGAATGATTGTGAGTTTAACTTACCACATAAATTGGTAAAATGATGCAGTATGCTTGAAGACTTCAGTGTTTTTATTTCTTTTTTTCTTTTTTGTTTAGTCTCGGCAATGCAGCGATAATCTGTTGGGCAACACTGCCACTGCTGGTCATTCAGTATAATCTGCAGATGGAAAAGTCCACTGTTAGTCAATTTACTATATGCAATACAACACAAATTGCTTTTTATAACTCAAACACATCAGTACAATAGAGTCTGCGTTAATGTGAAAATCCACAGCTCATTAGAAATGTGAAACTAAATTTGTGTTTTCAACCTCACATACTTCTCAAAATCCCATGCCGGATTTTCTAACACTCTCTAAGCTGTAGCACCTACATTAGGATACAGATACATAGATCTTATGGCCAGCCAAGTGGCGGGGTACCCTACTCACTGCATTTGTTTTAGGATATGGTACACCAGAGTTAATTAAGTCAGCTGATAAGTTGAGAGTGGAAGGGTAATGCTTCAGTTAGTGGGAATAATACAAACTGTGAATAGCATATGTTACCAGCATCATTTTAACCAAGGCCTACTAGTAAAGCAATGGTGAGGAAAAGACTATTATGATCGCCGCACATTCATACAAATCTATAAGTCTGAAAAAATGCCCCAACTTCTTTCATCTTAGTTTTCAGTTGGGCATCCTCTCTACCCTGCTACTCATTTATATACCAAGATAAATGTATCCTATTGCTTGCTAGGCAATTGATTGGCCCTCCTGTCAGATGACATCCTGCAGTAGCTTTATGATGTCAGGGCACCACTGGAACAATTGTCCTTGGTAAGGGTGACACAGGAGGATGAGATCTCAGCAATTATGCACTCGGTCACTATCTGCAATTAGGACTGAAAGGCAAGCAGGAGGTGGAACGGTTAAGGACTGAATTAGTCAAAGCATTGGGGGCTTTTTCAACGTGGGATGGAGATACAAAAAGACAGATGATCCTTAACAATCCATCTTGAATATCAGAGCCCATCATACAGACTGCAGTGGAAGAGGTGAAAGCAGCTTACTTCCATGTGAAAGTTAGACTATGGCTCTAACGTAAGGTAATACATTCCAGCCTCAAAGGCAGTCATTTCCTCAGATGGTATATTGCTGCACCAGGATCTAAAGCAGGTTTTGGTAGCCTTGGAGGCAGCCAGACCTTTATTAACCATCATGACTAAAACAAAGTGATCCACATTACTTCCATCTTGACAGAAATGATATTCAAGCAAGAGTACCCCACTTGAAAGTAGTGAAGACATTCAGATGCTGTGAACGTCTTTTAATCGCCCAAAGGAATGATTGTGAGTTTAACTTACCACATAAATTGGTAAAATGATACAGTGTGCTTGAAGACTTCAGTGTTTTTATTTCTTTTTTTCTTTTTTGTTTAGTCTCGGCAATGCAGCGATAATCTGTTGGGCAACACTGCCACTGCTGGTCATTCAGTATAATCTGCAGATGGAAAAGTCCACTGTTAGTCAATTTACTATATGCAATACAACACAAATTGCTTTTTATAACTCAAACACATCAGTACAATAGAGTCTGCGTTAATGTGAAAATCCACAGCTCATTAGAAATGTGAAACTAAATTTGTGTTTTCAACCTCACATACTTCTCAAAATCCCATGCCGGATTTTCTAACACTCTCTAAGCTGTAGCACCTACATTAGGATACAGATACATAGATCTTATGGCCAGCCAAGTGGCGGGGTACCCTACTCACTGCATTTGTTTTAGGATATGGTACACCAGAGTTAATTAAGTCAGCTGATAAGTTGAGAGTGGAAGGGTAATGCTTCAGTTAGTGGGAATAATACAAACTGTGAATAGCATATGTTACCAGCATCATTTTAACCAAGGCCTACTAGTAAAGCAATGGTGAGGAAAAGACTATTATGATCGCCGCACATTCATACAAATCTATAAGTCTGAAAAAATGCCCCAACTTCTTTCATCTTAGTTTTCAGTTGGGCATCCTCTCTACCCTGCTACTCATTTATATACCAAGATAAATGTATCCTATTGCTTGCTAGGCAATTGATTGGCCCTCCTGTCAGATGACATCCTGCAGTAGCTTTATGATGTCAGGGCACCACTGGAACAATTGTCCTTGGTAAGGGTGACACAGGAGGATGAGATCTCAGCAATTATGCACTCGGTCACTATCTGCAATTAGGACTGAAAGGCAAGCAGGAGGTGGAACGGTTAAGGACTGAATTAGTCAAAGCATTGGGGGCTTTTTCAACGTGGGATGGAGATACAAAAAGACAGATGATCCTTAACAATCCATCTTGAATATCAGAGCCCATCATACAGACTGCAGTGGAAGAGGTGAAAGCAGCTTACTTCCATGTGAAAGTTAGACTATGGCTCTAACGTAAGGTAATACATTCCCAGCCTCAAAGGCAGTCATTTCCTCAGATGGTATATTGCTGCACCAGGATCTAAAGCAGGTTTTGGTAGCCTTGGAGGCAGCCAGACCTTTATTAACCATCATGACTAAAACAAAGTGATCCACATTACTTCCATCTTGACAGAAATGATATTCAAGCAAGAGTACCCCACTTGAAAGTAGTGAAGACATTCAGATGCTGTGAACGTCTTTTAATCGCCCAAAGGAATGATTGTGAGTTTAACTTACCACATAAATTGGTAAAATGATGCAGTATGCTTGAAGACTTCAGTGTTTTTATTTCTTTTTTTCTTTTTTGTTTAGTCTCGGCAATGCAGCGATAATCTGTTGGGCAACACTGCCACTGCTGGTCATTCAGTATAATCTGCAGATGGAAAAGTCCACTGTTAGTCAATTTACTATATGCAATACAACACAAATTGCTTTTTATAACTCAAACACATCAGTACAATAGAGTCTGCGTTAATGTGAAAATCCACAGCTCATTAGAAATGTGAAACTAAATTTGTGTTTTCAACCTCACATACTTCTCAAAATCCCATGCCGGATTTTCTAACACTCTCTAAGCTGTAGCACCTACATTAGGATACAGATACATAGATCTTATGGCCAGCCAAGTGGCGGGGTACCCTACTCACTGCATTTGTTTTAGGATATGGTACACCAGAGTTAATTAAGTCAGCTGATAAGTTGAGAGTGGAAGGGTAATGCTTCAGTTAGTGGGAATAATACAAACTGTGAATAGCATATGTTACCAGCATCATTTTAACCAAGGCCTACTAGTAAAGCAATGGTGAGGAAAAGACTATTATGATCGCCGCACATTCATACAAATCTATAAGTCTGAAAAAATGCCCCAACTTCTTTCATCTTAGTTTTCAGTTGGGCATCCTCTCTACCCTGCTACTCATTTATATACCAAGATAAATGTATCCTATTGCTTGCTAGGCAATTGATTGGCCCTCCTGTCAGATGACATCCTGCAGTAGCTTTATGATGTCAGGGCACCACTGGAACAATTGTCCTTGGTAAGGGTGACACAGGAGGATGAGATCTCAGCAATTATGCACTCGGTCACTATCTGCAATTAGGACTGAAAGGCAAGCAGGAGGTGTAACGGTTAAGGACTGAATTAGTCAAAGCATTGGGGGCTTTTTCAACGTGGGATGGAGATACAAAAAGACAGATGATCCTTAACAATCCATCTTGAATATCAGAGCCCATCATACAGACTGCAGTGGAAGAGGTGAAAGCAGCTTACTTCCATGTGAAAGTTAGACTATGGCTCTAACGTAAGGTAATACATTCCCAGCCTCAAAGGCAGTCATTTCCTCAGATGGTATATTGCTGCACCAGGATCTAAAGCAGGTTTTGGTAGCCTTGGAGGCAGCCAGACCTTTATTAACCATCATGACTAAAACAAAGTGATCCACATTACTTCCATCTTGACAGAAATGATATTCAAGCAAGAGTACCCCACTTGAAAGTAGTGAAGACATTCAGATGCTGTGAACGTCTTTTAATCGCCCAAAGGAATGATTGTGAGTTTAACTTACCACATAAATTGGTAAAATGATGCAGTATGCTTGAAGACTTCAGTGTTTTTATTTCTTTTTTTCTTTTTTGTTTAGTCTCGGCAATGCAGCGATAATCTGTTGGGCAACACTGCCACTGCTGGTCATTCAGTATAATCTGCAGATGGAAAAGTCCACTGTTAGTCAATTTACTATATGCAATACAACACAAATTGCTTTTTATAACTCAAACACATCAGTACAATAGAGTCTGCGTTAATGTGAAAATCCACAGCTCATTAGAAATGTGAAACTAAATTTGTGTTTTCAACCTCACATACTTCTCAAAATCCCATGCCGGATTTGCTAACACTCTCTAAGCTGTAGCACCTACATTAGGATACAGATACATAGATCTTATGGCCAGCCAAGTGGCGGGGTACCCTACTCACTGCATTTGTTTTAGGATATGGTACACCAGAGTTAATTAAGTCAGCTGATAAGTTGAGAGTGGAAGGGTAATGCTTCAGTTAGTGGGAATAATACAAACTGTGAATAGCATATGTTACCAGCATCATTTTAACCAAGGCCTACTAGTAAAGCAATGGTGAGGAAAAGACTATTATGATCGCCGCACATTCATACAAATCTATAAGTCTGAAAAAATGCCCCAACTTCTTTCATCTTAGTTTTCAGTTGGGCATCCTCTCTACCCTGCTACTCATTTATATACCAAGATAAATGTATCCTATTGCTTGCTAGGCAATTGATTGGCCCTCCTGTCAGATGACATCCTGCAGTAGCTTTATGATGTCAGGGCACCACTGGAACAATTGTCCTTGGTAAGGGTGACACAGGAGGATGAGATCTCAGCAATTATGCACTCGGTCACTATCTGCAATTAGGACTGAAAGGCAAGCAGGAGGTGGAACGGTTAAGGACTGAATTAGTCAAAGCATTGGGGGCTTTTTCAACGTGGGATGGAGATACAAAAAGACAGATGATCCTTAACAATCCATCTTGAATATCAGAGCCCATCATACAGACTGCAGTGGAAGAGGTGAAAGCAGCTTACTTCCATGTGAAAGTTAGACTATGGCTCTAACGTAAGGTAATACATTCCAGCCTCAAAGGCAGTCATTTCCTCAGATGGTATATTGCTGCACCAGGATCTAAAGCAGGTTTTGGTAGCCTTGGAGGCAGCCAGACCTTTATTAACCATCATGACTAAAACAAAGTGATCCACATTACTTCCATCTTGACAGAAATGATATTCAAGCAAGAGTACCCCACTTGAAAGTAGTGAAGACATTCAGATGCTGTGAACGTCTTTTAATCGCCCAAAGGAATGATTGTGAGTTTAACTTACCACATAAATTGGTAAAATGATGCAGTATGCTTGAAGACTTCAGTGTTTTTATTTCTTTTTTTCTTTTTTGTTTAGTCTCGGCAATGCAGCGATAATCTGTTGGGCAACACTGCCACTGCTGGTCATTCAGTATAATCTGCAGATGGAAAAGTCCACTGTTAGTCAATTTACTATATGCAATACAACACAAATTGCTTTTTATAACTCAAACACATCAGTACAATAGAGTCTGCGTTAATGTGAAAATCCACAGCTCATTAGAAATGTGAAACTAAATTTGTGTTTTCAACCTCACATACTTCTCAAAATCCCATGCCGGATTTTCTAACACTCTCTAAGCTGTAGCACCTACATTAGGATACAGATACATAGATCTTATGGCCAGCCAAGTGGCGGGGTACCCTACTCACTGCATTTGTTTTAGGATATGGTACACCAGAGTTAATTAAGTCAGCTGATAAGTTGAGAGTGGAAGGGTAATGCTTCAGTTAGTGGGAATAATACAAACTGTGAATAGCATATGTTACCAGCATCATTTTAACCAAGGCCTACTAGTAAAGCAATGGTGAGGAAAAGACTATTATGATCGCCGCACATTCATACAAATCTATAAGTCTGAAAAAATGCCCCAACTTCTTTCATCTTAGTTTTCAGTTGGGCATCCTCTCTACCCTGCTACTCATTTATATACCAAGATAAATGTATCCTATTGCTTGCTAGGCAATTGATTGGCCCTCCTGTCAGATGACATCCTGCAGTAGCTTTATGATGTCAGGGCACCACTGGAACAATTGTCCTTGGTAAGGGTGACACAGGAGGATGAGATCTCAGCAATTATGCACTCGGTCACTATCTGCAATTAGGACTGAAAGGCAAGCAGGAGGTGGAACGGTTAAGGACTGAATTAGTCAAAGCATTGGGGGCTTTTTCAACGTGGGATGGAGATACAAAAAGACAGATGATCCTTAACAATCCATCTTGAATATCAGAGCCCATCATACAGACTGCAGTGGAAGAGGTGAAAGCAGCTTACTTCCATGTGAAAGTTAGACTATGGCTCTAACGTAAGGTAATACATTCCCAGCCTCAAAGGCAGTCATTTCCTCAGATGGTATATTGCTGCACCAGGATCTAAAGCAGGTTTTGGTAGCCTTGGAGGCAGCCAGACCTTTATTAACCATCATGACTAAAACAAAGTGATCCACATTACTTCCATCTTGACAGAAATGATATTCAAGCAAGAGTACCCCACTTGAAAGTAGTGAAGACATTCAGATGCTGTGAACGTCTTTTAATCGCCCAAAGGAATGATTGTGAGTTTAACTTACCACATAAATTGGTAAAATGATACAGTGTGCTTGAAGACTTCAGTGTTTTTATTTCTTTTTTTCTTTTTTGTTTAGTCTCGGCAATGCAGCGATAATCTGTTGGGCAACACTGCCACTGCTGGTCATTCAGTATAATCTGCAGATGGAAAAGTCCACTGTTAGTCAATTTACTATATGCAATACAACACAAATTGCTTTTTATAACTCAAACACATCAGTACAATAGAGTCTGCGTTAATGTGAAAATCCACAGCTCATTAGAAATGTGAAACTAAATTTGTGTTTTCAACCTCACATACTTCTCAAAATCCCATGCCGGATTTTCTAACACTCTCTAAGCTGTAGCACCTACATTAGGATACAGATACATAGATCTTATGGCCAGCCAAGTGGCGGGGTACCCTACTCACTGCATTTGTTTTAGGATATGGTACACCAGAGTTAATTAAGTCAGCTGATAAGTTGAGAGTGGAAGGGTAATGCTTCAGTTAGTGGGAATAATACAAACTGTGAATAGCATATGTTACCAGCATCATTTTAACCAAGGCCTACTAGTAAAGCAATGGTGAGGAAAAGACTATTATGATCGCCGCACATTCATACAAATCTATAAGTCTGAAAAAATGCCCCAACTTCTTTCATCTTAGTTTTCAGTTGGGCATCCTCTCTACCCTGCTACTCATTTATATACCAAGATAAATGTATCCTATTGCTTGCTAGGCAATTGATTGGCCCTCCTGTCAGATGACATCCTGCAGTAGCTTTATGATGTCAGGGCACCACTGGAACAATTGTCCTTGGTAAGGGTGACACAGGAGGATGAGATCTCAGCAATTATGCACTCGGTCACTATCTGCAATTAGGACTGAAAGGCAAGCAGGAGGTGGAACGGTTAAGGACTGAATTAGTCAAAGCATTGGGGGCTTTTTCAACGTGGGATGGAGATACAAAAAGACAGATGATCCTTAACAATCCATCTTGAATATCAGAGCCCATCATACAGACTGCAGTGGAAGAGGTGAAAGCAGCTTACTTCCATGTGAAAGTTAGACTATGGCTCTAACGTAAGGTAATACATTCCAGCCTCAAAGGCAGTCATTTCCTCAGATGGTATATTGCTGCACCAGGATCTAAAGCGGGTTTTGGTAGCCTTGGAGGCAGCCAGACCTTTATTAACCATCATGACTAAAACAAAGTGATCCACATTACTTCCATCTTGACAGAAATGATATTCAAGCAAGAGTACCCCACTTGAAAGTAGTGAAGACATTCAGATGCTGTGAACGTCTTTTAATCGCCCAAAGGAATGATTGTGAGTTTAACTTACCACATAAATTGGTAAAATGATGCAGTATGCTTGAAGACTTCAGTGTTTTTATTTCTTTTTTTCTTTTTTGTTTAGTCTCGGCAATGCAGCGATAATCTGTTGGGCAATACTGCCACTGCTGGTCATTCAGTATAATCTGCAGATGGAAAAGTCCACTGTTAGTCAATTTACTATATGCAATACAACACAAATTGCTTTTTATAACTCAAACACATCAGTACAATAGAGTCTGCGTTAATGTGAAAATCCACAGCTCATTAGAAATGTGAAACTAAATTTGTGTTTTCAACCTCACATACTTCTCAAAATCCCATGCCGGATTTGCTAACACTCTCTAAGCTGTAGCACCTACATTAGGATACAGATACATAGATCTTATGGCCAGCCAAGTGGCGGGGTACCCTACTCACTGCATTTGTTTTAGGATATGGTACACCAGAGTTAATTAAGTCAGCTGATAAGTTGAGAGTGGAAGGGTAATGCTTCAGTTAGTGGGAATAATACAAACTGTGAATAGCATATGTTACCAGCATCATTTTAACCAAGGCCTACTAGTAAAGCAATGGTGAGGAAAAGACTATTATGATCGCCGCACATTCATACAAATCTATAAGTCTGAAAAAATGCCCCAACTTCTTTCATCTTAGTTTTCAGTTGGGCATCCTCTCTATCCTGCTACTCATTTATATACCAAGATAAATGTATCCTATTGCTTGCTAGGCAATTGATTGGCCCTCCTGTCAGATGACATCCTGCAGTAGCTTTATGATGTCAGGGCACCACTGGAACAATTGTCCTTGGTAAGGGTGACACAGGAGGATGAGATCTCAGCAATTATGCACTCGGTCACTATCTGCAATTAGGACTGAAAGGCAAGCAGGAGGTGGAACGGTTAAGGACTGAATTAGTCAAAGCATTGGGGGCTTTTTCAACGTGGGATGGAGATACAAAAAGACAGATGATCCTTAACAATCCATCTTGAATATCAGAGCCCATCATACAGACTGCAGTGGAAGAGGTGAAAGCAGCTTACTTCCATGTGAAAGTTAGACTATGGCTCTAACGTAAGGTAATACATTCCAGCCTCAAAGGCAGTCATTTCCTCAGATGGTATATTGCTGCACCAGGATCTAAAGCAGGTTTTGGTAGCCTTGGAGGCAGCCAGACCTTTATTAACCATCATGACTAAAACAAAGTGATCCACATTACTTCCATCTTGACAGAAATGATATTCAAGCAAGAGTACCCCGCTTGAAAGTAGTGAAGACATTCAGATGCTGTGAACGTCTTTTAATCGCCCAAAGGAATGATTGTGAGTTTAACTTACCACATAAATTGGTAAAATGATGCAGTATGCTTGAAGACTTCAGTGTTTTTATTTCTTTTTTTCTTTTTTGTTTAGTCTCGGCAATGCAGCGATAATCTGTTGGGCAACACTGCCACTGCTGGTCATTCAGTATAATCTGCAGATGGAAAAGTCCACTGTTAGTCAATTTACTATATGCAATACAACACAAATTGCTTTTTATAACTCAAACACATCAGTACAATAGAGTCTGCGTTAATGTGAAAATCCACAGCTCATTAGAAATGTGAAACTAAATTTGTGTTTTCAACCTCACATACTTCTCAAAATCCCATGCCGGATTTTCTAACACTCTCTAAGCTGTAGCACCTACATTAGGATACAGATACATAGATCTTATGGCCAGCCAAGTGGCGGGGTACCCTACTCACTGCATTTGTTTTAGGATATGGTACACCAGAGTTAATTAAGTCAGCTGATAAGTTGAGAGTGGAAGGGTAATGCTTCAGTTAGTGGGAATAATACAAACTGTGAATAGCATATGTTACCAGCATCATTTTAACCAAGGCCTACTAGTAAAGCAATGGTGAGGAAAAGACTATTATGATCGCCGCACATTCATACAAATCTATAAGTCTGAAAAAATGCCCCAACTTCTTTCATCTTAGTTTTCAGTTGGGCATCCTCTCTACCCTGCTACTCATTTATATACCAAGATAAATGTATCCTATTGCTTGCTAGGCAATTGATTGGCCCTCCTGTCAGATGACATCCTGCAGTAGCTTTATGATGTCAGGGCACCACTGGAACAATTGTCCTTGGTAAGGGTGACACAGGAGGATGAGATCTCAGCAATTATGCACTCGGTCACTATCTGCAATTAGGACTGAAAGGCAAGCAGGAGGTGGAACGGTTAAGGACTGAATTAGTCAAAGCATTGGGGGCTTTTTCAACGTGGGATGGAGATACAAAAAGACAGATGATCCTTAACAATCCATCTTGAATATCAGAGCCCATCATACAGACTGCAGTGGAAGAGGTGAAAGCAGCTTACTTCCATGTGAAAGTTAGACTATGGCTCTAACGTAAGGTAATACATTCCAGCCTCAAAGGCAGTCATTTCCTCAGATGGTATATTGCTGCACCAGGATCTAAAGCAGGTTTTGGTAGCCTTGGAGGCAGCCAGACCTTTATTAACCATCATGACTAAAACAAAGTGATCCACATTACTTCCATCTTGACAGAAATGATATTCAAGCAAGAGTACCCCACTTGAAAGTAGTGAAGACATTCAGATGCTGTGAACGTCTTTTAATCGCCCAAAGGAATGATTGTGAGTTTAACTTACCACATAAATTGGTAAAATGATGCAGTATGCTTGAAGACTTCAGTGTTTTTATTTCTTTTTTTCTTTTTTGTTTAGTCTCGGCAATGCAGCGATAATCTGTTGGGCAACACTGCCACTGCTGGTCATTCAGTATAATCTGCAGATGGAAAAGTCCACTGTTAGTCAATTTACTATATGCAATACAACACAAATTGCTTTTTATAACTCAAACACATCAGTACAATAGAGTCTGCGTTAATGTGAAAATCCACAGCTCATTAGAAATGTGAAACTAAATTTGTGTTTTCAACCTCACATACTTCTCAAAATCCCATGCCGGATTTGCTAACACTCTCTAAGCTGTAGCACCTACATTAGGATACAGATACATAGATCTTATGGCCAGCCAAGTGGCGGGGTACCCTACTCACTGCATTTGTTTTAGGATATGGTACACCAGAGTTAATTAAGTCAGCTGATAAGTTGAGAGTGGAAGGGTAATGCTTCAGTTAGTGGGAATAATACAAACTGTGAATAGCATATGTTACCAGCATCATTTTAACCAAGGCCTACTAGTAAAGCAATGGTGAGGAAAAGACTATTATGATCGCCGCACATTCATACAAATCTATAAGTCTGAAAAAATGCCCCAACTTCTTTCATCTTAGTTTTCAGTTGGGCATCCTCTCTACCCTGCTACTCATTTATATACCAAGATAAATGTATCCTATTGCTTGCTAGGCAATTGATTGGCCCTCCTGTCAGATGACATCCTGCAGTAGCTTTATGATGTCAGGGCACCACTGGAACAATTGTCCTTGGTAAGGGTGACACAGGAGGATGAGATCTCAGCAATTATGCACTCCGTCACTATCTGCAATTAGGACTGAAAGGCAAGCAGGAGGTGGAACGGTTAAGGACTGAATTAGTCAAAGCATTGGGGGCTTTTTCAACGTGGGATGGAGATACAAAAAGACAGATGATCCTTAACAATCCATCTTGAATATCAGAGCCCATCATACAGACTGCAGTGGAAGAGGTGAAAGCAGCTTACTTCCATGTGAAAGTTAGACTATGGCTCTAACGTAAGGTAATACATTCCAGCCTCAAAGGCAGTCATTTCCTCAGATGGTATATTGCTGCACCAGGATCTAAAGCAGGTTTTGGTAGCCTTGGAGGCAGCCAGACCTTTATTAACCATCATGACTAAAACAAAGTGATCCACATTACTTCCATCTTGACAGAAATGATATTCAAGCAAGAGTACCCCACTTGAAAGTAGTGAAGACATTCAGATGCTGTGAACGTCTTTTAATCGCCCAAAGGAATGATTGTGAGTTTAACTTACCACATAAATTGGTAAAATGATACAGTGTGCTTGAAGACTTCAGTGTTTTTATTTCTTTTTTTCTTTTTTGTTTAGTCTCGGCAATGCAGCGATAATCTGTTGGGCAACACTGCCACTGCTGGTCATTCAGTATAATCTGCAGATGGAAAAGTCCACTGTTAGTCAATTTACTATATGCAATACAACACAAATTGCTTTTTATAACTCAAACACATCAGTACAATAGAGTCTGCGTTAATGTGAAAATCCACAGCTCATTAGAAATGTGAAACTAAATTTGTGTTTTCAACCTCACATACTTCTCAAAATCCCATGCCGGATTTTCTAACACTCTCTAAGCTGTAGCACCTACATTAGGATACAGATACATAGATCTTATGGCCAGCCAAGTGGCGGGGTACCCTACTCACTGCATTTGTTTTAGGATATGGTACACCAGAGTTAATTAAGTCAGCTGATAAGTTGAGAGTGGAAGGGTAATGCTTCAGTTAGTGGGAATAATACAAACTGTGAATAGCATATGTTACCAGCATCATTTTAACCAAGGCCTACTAGTAAAGCAATGGTGAGGAAAAGACTATTATGATCGCCGCACATTCATACAAATCTATAAGTCTGAAAAAATGCCCCAACTTCTTTCATCTTAGTTTTCAGTTGGGCATCCTCTCTACCCTGCTACTCATTTATATACCAAGATAAATGTATCCTATTGCTTGCTAGGCAATTGATTGGCCCTCCTGTCAGATGACATCCTGCAGTAGCTTTATGATGTCAGGGCACCACTGGAACAATTGTCCTTGGTAAGGGTGACACAGGAGGATGAGATCTCAGCAATTATGCACTCGGTCACTATCTGCAATTAGGACTGAAAGGCAAGCAGGAGGTGGAACGGTTAAGGACTGAATTAGTCAAAGCATTGGGGGCTTTTTCAACGTGGGATGGAGATACAAAAAGACAGATGATCCTTAACAATCCATCTTGAATATCAGAGCCCATCATACAGACTGCAGTGGAAGAGGTGAAAGCAGCTTACTTCCATGTGAAAGTTAGACTATGGCTCTAACGTAAGGTAATACATTCCCAGCCTCAAAGGCAGTCATTTCCTCAGATGGTATATTGCTGCACCAGGATCTAAAGCAGGTTTTGGTAGCCTTGGAGGCAGCCAGACCTTTATTAACCATCATGACTAAAACAAAGTGATCCACATTACTTCCATCTTGACAGAAATGATATTCAAGCAAGAGTACCCCACTTGAAAGTAGTGAAGACATTCAGATGCTGTGAACGTCTTTTAATCGCCCAAAGGAATGATTGTGAGTTTAACTTACCACATAAATTGGTAAAATGATGCAGTATGCTTGAAGACTTCAGTGTTTTTATTTCTTTTTTTCTTTTTTGTTTAGTCTCGGCAATGCAGCGATAATCTGTTGGGCAACACTGCCACTGCTGGTCATTCAGTATAATCTGCAGATGGAAAAGTCCACTGTTAGTCAATTTACTATATGCAATACAACACAAATTGCTTTTTATAACTCAAACACATCAGTACAATAGAGTCTGCGTTAATGTGAAAATCCACAGCTCATTAGAAATGTGAAACTAAATTTGTGTTTTCAACCTCACATACTTCTCAAAATCCCATGCCGGATTTTCTAACACTCTCTAAGCTGTAGCACCTACATTAGGATACAGATACATAGATCTTATGGCCAGCCAAGTGGCGGGGTACCCTACTCACTGCATTTGTTTTAGGATATGGTACACCAGAGTTAATTAAGTCAGCTGATAAGTTGAGAGTGGAAGGGTAATGCTTCAGTTAGTGGGAATAATACAAACTGTGAATAGCATATGTTACCAGCATCATTTTAACCAAGGCCTACTAGTAAAGCAATGGTGAGGAAAAGACTATTATGATCGCCGCACATTCATACAAATCTATAAGTCTGAAAAAATGCCCCAACTTCTTTCATCTTAGTTTTCAGTTGGGCATCCTCTCTACCCTGCTACTCATTTATATACCAAGATAAATGTATCCTATTGCTTGCTAGGCAATTGATTGGCCCTCCTGTCAGATGACATCCTGCAGTAGCTTTATGATGTCAGGGCACCACTGGAACAATTGTCCTTGGTAAGGGTGACACAGGAGGATGAGATCTCAGCAATTATGCACTCGGTCACTATCTGCAATTAGGACTGAAAGGCAAGCAGGAGGTGGAACGGTTAAGGACTGAATTAGTCAAAGCATTGGGGGCTTTTTCAACGTGGGATGGAGATACAAAAAGACAGATGATCCTTAACAATCCATCTTGAATATCAGAGCCCATCATACAGACTGCAGTGGAAGAGGTGAAAGCAGCTTACTTCCATGTGAAAGTTAGACTATGGCTCTAACGTAAGGTAATACATTCCCAGCCTCAAAGGCAGTCATTTCCTCAGATGGTATATTGCTGCACCAGGATCTAAAGCAGGTTTTGGTAGCCTTGGAGGCAGCCAGACCTTTATTAACCATCATGACTAAAACAAAGTGATCCACATTACTTCCATCTTGACAGAAATGATATTCAAGCAAGAGTACCCCACTTGAAAGTAGTGAAGACATTCAGATGCTGTGAACGTCTTTTAATCGCCCAAAGGAATGATTGTGAGTTTAACTTACCACATAAATTGGTAAAATGATGCAGTATGCTTGAAGACTTCAGTGTTTTTATTTCTTTTTTTCTTTTTTGTTTAGTCTCGGCAATGCAGCGATAATCTGTTGGGCAACACTGCCACTGCTGGTCATTCAGTATAATCTGCAGATGGAAAAGTCCACTGTTAGTCAATTTACTATATGCAATACAACACAAATTGCTTTTTATAACTCAAACACATCAGTACAATAGAGTCTGCGTTAATGTGAAAATCCACAGCTCATTAGAAATGTGAAACTAAATTTGTGTTTTCAACCTCACATACTTCTCAAAATCCCATGCCGGATTTGCTAACACTCTCTAAGCTGTAGCACCTACATTAGGATACAGATACATAGATCTTATGGCCAGCCAAGTGGCGGGGTACCCTACTCACTGCATTTGTTTTAGGATATGGTACACCAGAGTTAATTAAGTCAGCTGATAAGTTGAGAGTGGAAGGGTAATGCTTCAGTTAGTGGGAATAATACAAACTGTGAATAGCATATGTTACCAGCATCATTTTAACCAAGGCCTACTAGTAAAGCAATGGTGAGGAAAAGACTATTATGATCGCCGCACATTCATACAAATCTATAAGTCTGAAAAAATGCCCCAACTTCTTTCATCTTAGTTTTCAGTTGGGCATCCTCTCTACCCTGCTACTCATTTATATACCAAGATAAATGTATCCTATTGCTTGCTAGGCAATTGATTGGCCCTCCTGTCAGATGACATCCTGCAGTAGCTTTATGATGTCAGGGCACCACTGGAACAATTGTCCTTGGTAAGGGTGACACAGGAGGATGAGATCTCAGCAATTATGCACTCGGTCACTATCTGCAATTAGGACTGAAAGGCAAGCAGGAGGTGGAACGGTTAAGGACTGAATTAGTCAAAGCATTGGGGGCTTTTTCAACGTGGGATGGAGATACAAAAAGACAGATGATCCTTAACAATCCATCTTGAATATCAGAGCCCATCATACAGACTGCAGTGGAAGAGGTGAAAGCAGCTTACTTCCATGTGAAAGTTAGACTATGGCTCTAACGTAAGGTAATACATTCCAGCCTCAAAGGCAGTCATTTCCTCAGATGGTATATTGCTGCACCAGGATCTAAAGCAGGTTTTGGTAGCCTTGGAGGCAGCCAGACCTTTATTAACCATCATGACTAAAACAAAGTGATCCACATTACTTCCATCTTGACAGAAATGATATTCAAGCAAGAGTACCCCACTTGAAAGTAGTGAAGACATTCAGATGCTGTGAACGTCTTTTAATCGCCCAAAGGAATGATTGTGAGTTTAACTTACCACATAAATTGGTAAAATGATACAGTGTGCTTGAAGACTTCAGTGTTTTTATTTCTTTTTTTCTTTTTTGTTTAGTCTCGGCAATGCAGCGATAATCTGTTGGGCAACACTGCCACTGCTGGTCATTCAGTATAATCTGCAGATGGAAAAGTCCACTGTTAGTCAATTTACTATATGCAATACAACACAAATTGCTTTTTATAACTCAAACACATCAGTACAATAGAGTCTGCGTTAATGTGAAAATCCACAGCTCATTAGAAATGTGAAACTAAATTTGTGTTTTCAACCTCACATACTTCTCAAAATCCCATGCCGGATTTTCTAACACTCTCTAAGCTGTAGCACCTACATTAGGATACAGATACATAGATCTTATGGCCAGCCAAGTGGCGGGGTACCCTACTCACTGCATTTGTTTTAGGATATGGTACACCAGAGTTAATTAAGTCAGCTGATAAGTTGAGAGTGGAAGGGTAATGCTTCAGTTAGTGGGAATAATACAAACTGTGAATAGCATATGTTACCAGCATCATTTTAACCAAGGCCTACTAGTAAAGCAATGGTGAGGAAAAGACTATTATGATCGCCGCACATTCATACAAATCTATAAGTCTGAAAAAATGCCCCAACTTCTTTCATCTTAGTTTTCAGTTGGGCATCCTCTCTACCCTGCTACTCATTTATATACCAAGATAAATGTATCCTATTGCTTGCTAGGCAATTGATTGGCCCTCCTGTCAGATGACATCCTGCAGTAGCTTTATGATGTCAGGGCACCACTGGAACAATTGTCCTTGGTAAGGGTGACACAGGAGGATGAGATCTCAGCAATTATGCACTCGGTCACTATCTGCAATTAGGACTGAAAGGCAAGCAGGAGGTGGAACGGTTAAGGACTGAATTAGTCAAAGCATTGGGGGCTTTTTCAACGTGGGATGGAGATACAAAAAGACAGATGATCCTTAACAATCCATCTTGAATATCAGAGCCCATCATACAGACTGCAGTGGAAGAGGTGAAAGCAGCTTACTTCCATGTGAAAGTTAGACTATGGCTCTAACGTAAGGTAATACATTCCCAGCCTCAAAGGCAGTCATTTCCTCAGATGGTATATTGCTGCACCAGGATCTAAAGCAGGTTTTGGTAGCCTTGGAGGCAGCCAGACCTTTATTAACCATCATGACTAAAACAAAGTGATCCACATTACTTCCATCTTGACAGAAATGATATTCAAGCAAGAGTACCCCACTTGAAAGTAGTGAAGACATTCAGATGCTGTGAACGTCTTTTAATCGCCCAAAGGAATGATTGTGAGTTTAACTTACCACATAAATTGGTAAAATGATACAGTGTGCTTGAAGACTTCAGTGTTTTTATTTCTTTTTTTCTTTTTTGTTTAGTCTCGGCAATGCAGCGATAATCTGTTGGGCAACACTGCCACTGCTGGTCATTCAGTATAATCTGCAGATGGAAAAGTCCACTGTTAGTCAATTTACTATATGCAATACAACACAAATTGCTTTTTATAACTCAAACACATCAGTACAATAGAGTCTGCGTTAATGTGAAAATCCACAGCTCATTAGAAATGTGAAACTAAATTTGTGTTTTCAACCTCACATACTTCTCAAAATCCCATGCCGGATTTTCTAACACTCTCTAAGCTGTAGCACCTACATTAGGATACAGATACATAGATCTTATGGCCAGCCAAGTGGCGGGGTACCCTACTCACTGCATTTGTTTTAGGATATGGTACACCAGAGTTAATTAAGTCAGCTGATAAGTTGAGAGTGGAAGGGTAATGCTTCAGTTAGTGGGAATAATACAAACTGTGAATAGCATATGTTACCAGCATCATTTTAACCAAGGCCTACTAGTAAAGCAATGGTGAGGAAAAGACTATTATGATCGCCGCACATTCATACAAATCTATAAGTCTGAAAAAATGCCCCAACTTCTTTCATCTTAGTTTTCAGTTGGGCATCCTCTCTACCCTGCTACTCATTTATATACCAAGATAAATGTATCCTATTGCTTGCTAGGCAATTGATTGGCCCTCCTGTCAGATGACATCCTGCAGTAGCTTTATGATGTCAGGGCACCACTGGAACAATTGTCCTTGGTAAGGGTGACACAGGAGGATGAGATCTCAGCAATTATGCACTCGGTCACTATCTGCAATTAGGACTGAAAGGCAAGCAGGAGGTGTAACGGTTAAGGACTGAATTAGTCAAAGCATTGGGGGCTTTTTCAACGTGGGATGGAGATACAAAAAGACAGATGATCCTTAACAATCCATCTTGAATATCAGAGCCCATCATACAGACTGCAGTGGAAGAGGTGAAAGCAGCTTACTTCCATGTGAAAGTTAGACTATGGCTCTAACGTAAGGTAATACATTCCCAGCCTCAAAGGCAGTCATTTCCTCAGATGGTATATTGCTGCACCAGGATCTAAAGCAGGTTTTGGTAGCCTTGGAGGCAGCCAGACCTTTATTAACCATCATGACTAAAACAAAGTGATCCACATTACTTCCATCTTGACAGAAATGATATTCAAGCAAGAGTACCCCACTTGAAAGTAGTGAAGACATTCAGATGCTGTGAACGTCTTTTAATCGCCCAAAGGAATGATTGTGAGTTTAACTTACCACATAAATTGGTAAAATGATGCAGTATGCTTGAAGACTTCAGTGTTTTTATTTCTTTTTTTCTTTTTTGTTTAGTCTCGGCAATGCAGCGATAATCTGTTGGGCAACACTGCCACTGCTGGTCATTCAGTATAATCTGCAGATGGAAAAGTCCACTGTTAGTCAATTTACTATATGCAATACAACACAAATTGCTTTTTATAACTCAAACACATCAGTACAATAGAGTCTGCGTTAATGTGAAAATCCACAGCTCATTAGAAATGTGAAACTAAATTTGTGTTTTCAACCTCACATACTTCTCAAAATCCCATGCCGGATTTGCTAACACTCTCTAAGCTGTAGCACCTACATTAGGATACAGATACATAGATCTTATGGCCAGCCAAGTGGCGGGGTACCCTACTCACTGCATTTGTTTTAGGATATGGTACACCAGAGTTAATTAAGTCAGCTGATAAGTTGAGAGTGGAAGGGTAATGCTTCAGTTAGTGGGAATAATACAAACTGTGAATAGCATATGTTACCAGCATCATTTTAACCAAGGCCTACTAGTAAAGCAATGGTGAGGAAAAGACTATTATGATCGCCGCACATTCATACAAATCTATAAGTCTGAAAAAATGCCCCAACTTCTTTCATCTTAGTTTTCAGTTGGGCATCCTCTCTACCCTGCTACTCATTTATATACCAAGATAAATGTATCCTATTGCTTGCTAGGCAATTGATTGGCCCTCCTGTCAGATGACATCCTGCAGTAGCTTTATGATGTCAGGGCACCACTGGAACAATTGTCCTTGGTAAGGGTGACACAGGAGGATGAGATCTCAGCAATTATGCACTCGGTCACTATCTGCAATTAGGACTGAAAGGCAAGCAGGAGGTGGAACGGTTAAGGACTGAATTAGTCAAAGCATTGGGGGCTTTTTCAACGTGGGATGGAGATACAAAAAGACAGATGATCCTTAACAATCCATCTTGAATATCAGAGCCCATCATACAGACTGCAGTGGAAGAGGTGAAAGCAGCTTACTTCCATGTGAAAGTTAGACTATGGCTCTAACGTAAGGTAATACATTCCAGCCTCAAAGGCAGTCATTTCCTCAGATGGTATATTGCTGCACCAGGATCTAAAGCAGGTTTTGGTAGCCTTGGAGGCAGCCAGACCTTTATTAACCATCATGACTAAAACAAAGTGATCCACATTACTTCCATCTTGACAGAAATGATATTCAAGCAAGAGTACCCCACTTGAAAGTAGTGAAGACATTCAGATGCTGTGAACGTCTTTTAATCGCCCAAAGGAATGATTGTGAGTTTAACTTACCACATAAATTGGTAAAATGATGCAGTATGCTTGAAGACTTCAGTGTTTTTATTTCTTTTTTTCTTTTTTGTTTAGTCTCGGCAATGCAGCGATAATCTGTTGGGCAACACTGCCACTGCTGGTCATTCAGTATAATCTGCAGATGGAAAAGTCCACTGTTAGTCAATTTACTATATGCAATACAACACAAATTGCTTTTTATAACTCAAACACATCAGTACAATAGAGTCTGCGTTAATGTGAAAATCCACAGCTCATTAGAAATGTGAAACTAAATTTGTGTTTTCAACCTCACATACTTCTCAAAATCCCATGCCGGATTTTCTAACACTCTCTAAGCTGTAGCACCTACATTAGGATACAGATACATAGATCTTATGGCCAGCCAAGTGGCGGGGTACCCTACTCACTGCATTTGTTTTAGGATATGGTACACCAGAGTTAATTAAGTCAGCTGATAAGTTGAGAGTGGAAGGGTAATGCTTCAGTTAGTGGGAATAATACAAACTGTGAATAGCATATGTTACCAGCATCATTTTAACCAAGGCCTACTAGTAAAGCAATGGTGAGGAAAAGACTATTATGATCGCCGCACATTCATACAAATCTATAAGTCTGAAAAAATGCCCCAACTTCTTTCATCTTAGTTTTCAGTTGGGCATCCTCTCTACCCTGCTACTCATTTATATACCAAGATAAATGTATCCTATTGCTTGCTAGGCAATTGATTGGCCCTCCTGTCAGATGACATCCTGCAGTAGCTTTATGATGTCAGGGCACCACTGGAACAATTGTCCTTGGTAAGGGTGACACAGGAGGATGAGATCTCAGCAATTATGCACTCGGTCACTATCTGCAATTAGGACTGAAAGGCAAGCAGGAGGTGGAACGGTTAAGGACTGAATTAGTCAAAGCATTGGGGGCTTTTTCAACGTGGGATGGAGATACAAAAAGACAGATGATCCTTAACAATCCATCTTGAATATCAGAGCCCATCATACAGACTGCAGTGGAAGAGGTGAAAGCAGCTTACTTCCATGTGAAAGTTAGACTATGGCTCTAACGTAAGGTAATACATTCCCAGCCTCAAAGGCAGTCATTTCCTCAGATGGTATATTGCTGCACCAGGATCTAAAGCAGGTTTTGGTAGCCTTGGAGGCAGCCAGACCTTTATTAACCATCATGACTAAAACAAAGTGATCCACATTACTTCCATCTTGACAGAAATGATATTCAAGCAAGAGTACCCCACTTGAAAGTAGTGAAGACATTCAGATGCTGTGAACGTCTTTTAATCGCCCAAAGGAATGATTGTGAGTTTAACTTACCACATAAATTGGTAAAATGATACAGTGTGCTTGAAGACTTCAGTGTTTTTATTTCTTTTTTTCTTTTTTGTTTAGTCTCGGCAATGCAGCGATAATCTGTTGGGCAACACTGCCACTGCTGGTCATTCAGTATAATCTGCAGATGGAAAAGTCCACTGTTAGTCAATTTACTATATGCAATACAACACAAATTGCTTTTTATAACTCAAACACATCAGTACAATAGAGTCTGCGTTAATGTGAAAATCCACAGCTCATTAGAAATGTGAAACTAAATTTGTGTTTTCAACCTCACATACTTCTCAAAATCCCATGCCGGATTTTCTAACACTCTCTAAGCTGTAGCACCTACATTAGGATACAGATACATAGATCTTATGGCCAGCCAAGTGGCGGGGTACCCTACTCACTGCATTTGTTTTAGGATATGGTACACCAGAGTTAATTAAGTCAGCTGATAAGTTGAGAGTGGAAGGGTAATGCTTCAGTTAGTGGGAATAATACAAACTGTGAATAGCATATGTTACCAGCATCATTTTAACCAAGGCCTACTAGTAAAGCAATGGTGAGGAAAAGACTATTATGATCGCCGCACATTCATACAAATCTATAAGTCTGAAAAAATGCCCCAACTTCTTTCATCTTAGTTTTCAGTTGGGCATCCTCTCTACCCTGCTACTCATTTATATACCAAGATAAATGTATCCTATTGCTTGCTAGGCAATTGATTGGCCCTCCTGTCAGATGACATCCTGCAGTAGCTTTATGATGTCAGGGCACCACTGGAACAATTGTCCTTGGTAAGGGTGACACAGGAGGATGAGATCTCAGCAATTATGCACTCGGTCACTATCTGCAATTAGGACTGAAAGGCAAGCAGGAGGTGGAACGGTTAAGGACTGAATTAGTCAAAGCATTGGGGGCTTTTTCAACGTGGGATGGAGATACAAAAAGACAGATGATCCTTAACAATCCATCTTGAATATCAGAGCCCATCATACAGACTGCAGTGGAAGAGGTGAAAGCAGCTTACTTCCATGTGAAAGTTAGACTATGGCTCTAACGTAAGGTAATACATTCCAGCCTCAAAGGCAGTCATTTCCTCAGATGGTATATTGCTGCACCAGGATCTAAAGCAGGTTTTGGTAGCCTTGGAGGCAGCCAGACCTTTATTAACCATCATGACTAAAACAAAGTGATCCACATTACTTCCATCTTGACAGAAATGATATTCAAGCAAGAGTACCCCACTTGAAAGTAGTGAAGACATTCAGATGCTGTGAACGTCTTTTAATCGCCCAAAGGAATGATTGTGAGTTTAACTTACCACATAAATTGGTAAAATGATGCAGTATGCTTGAAGACTTCAGTGTTTTTATTTCTTTTTTTCTTTTTTGTTTAGTCTCGGCAATGCAGCGATAATCTGTTGGGCAACACTGCCACTGCTGGTCATTCAGTATAATCTGCAGATGGAAAAGTCCACTGTTAGTCAATTTACTATATGCAATACAACACAAATTGCTTTTTATAACTCAAACACATCAGTACAATAGAGTCTGCGTTAATGTGAAAATCCACAGCTCATTAGAAATGTGAAACTAAATTTGTGTTTTCAACCTCACATACTTCTCAAAATCCCATGCCGGATTTTCTAACACTCTCTAAGCTGTAGCACCTACATTAGGATACAGATACATAGATCTTATGGCCAGCCAAGTGGCGGGGTACCCTACTCACTGCATTTGTTTTAGGATATGGTACACCAGAGTTAATTAAGTCAGCTGATAAGTTGAGAGTGGAAGGGTAATGCTTCAGTTAGTGGGAATAATACAAACTGTGAATAGCATATGTTACCAGCATCATTTTAACCAAGGCCTACTAGTAAAGCAATGGTGAGGAAAAGACTATTATGATCGCCGCACATTCATACAAATCTATAAGTCTGAAAAAATGCCCCAACTTCTTTCATCTTAGTTTTCAGTTGGGCATCCTCTCTACCCTGCTACTCATTTATATACCAAGATAAATGTATCCTATTGCTTGCTAGGCAATTGATTGGCCCTCCTGTCAGATGACATCCTGCAGTAGCTTTATGATGTCAGGGCACCACTGGAACAATTGTCCTTGGTAAGGGTGACACAGGAGGATGAGATCTCAGCAATTATGCACTCGGTCACTATCTGCAATTAGGACTGAAAGGCAAGCAGGAGGTGGAACGGTTAAGGACTGAATTAGTCAAAGCATTGGGGGCTTTTTCAACGTGGGATGGAGATACAAAAAGACAGATGATCCTTAACAATCCATCTTGAATATCAGAGCCCATCATACAGACTGCAGTGGAAGAGGTGAAAGCAGCTTACTTCCATGTGAAAGTTAGACTATGGCTCTAACGTAAGGTAATACATTCCAGCCTCAAAGGCAGTCATTTCCTCAGATGGTATATTGCTGCACCAGGATCTAAAGCAGGTTTTGGTAGCCTTGGAGGCAGCCAGACCTTTATTAACCATCATGACTAAAACAAAGTGATCCACATTACTTCCATCTTGACAGAAATGATATTCAAGCAAGAGTACCCCACTTGAAAGTAGTGAAGACATTCAGATGCTGTGAACGTCTTTTAATCGCCCAAAGGAATGATTGTGAGTTTAACTTACCACATAAATTGGTAAAATGATGCAGTATGCTTGAAGACTTCAGTGTTTTTATTTCTTTTTTTCTTTTTTGTTTAGTCTCGGCAATGCAGCGATAATCTGTTGGGCAACACTGCCACTGCTGGTCATTCAGTATAATCTGCAGATGGAAAAGTCCACTGTTAGTCAATTTACTATATGCAATACAACACAAATTGCTTTTTATAACTCAAACACATCAGTACAATAGAGTCTGCGTTAATGTGAAAATCCACAGCTCATTAGAAATGTGAAACTAAATTTGTGTTTTCAACCTCACATACTTCTCAAAATCCCATGCCGGATTTTCTAACACTCTCTAAGCTGTAGCACCTACATTAGGATACAGATACATAGATCTTATGGCCAGCCAAGTGGCGGGGTACCCTACTCACTGCATTTGTTTTAGGATATGGTACACCAGAGTTAATTAAGTCAGCTGATAAGTTGAGTGGAAGGGTAATGCTTCAGTTAGTGGGAATAATACAAACTGTGAATAGCATATGTTACCAGCATCATTTTAACCAAGGCCTACTAGTAAAGCAATGGTGAGGAAAAGACTATTATGATCGCCGCACATTCATACAAATCTATAAGTCTGAAAAAATGCCCCAACTTCTTTCATCTTAGTTTTCAGTTGGGCATCCTCTCTACCCTGCTACTCATTTATATACCAAGATAAATGTATCCTATTGCTTGCTAGGCAATTGATTGGCCCTCCTGTCAGATGACATCCTGCAGTAGCTTTATGATGTCAGGGCACCACTGGAACAATTGTCCTTGGTAAGGGTGACACAGGAGGATGAGATCTCAGCAATTATGCACTCGGTCACTATCTGCAATTAGGACTGAAAGGCAAGCAGGAGGTGGAACGGTTAAGGACTGAATTAGTCAAAGCATTGGGGGCTTTTTCAACGTGGGATGGAGATACAAAAAGACAGATGATCCTTAACAATCCATCTTGAATATCAGAGCCCATCATACAGACTGCAGTGGAAGAGGTGAAAGCAGCTTACTTCCATGTGAAAGTTAGACTATGGCTCTAACGTAAGGTAATACATTCCAGCCTCAAAGGCAGTCATTTCCTCAGATGGTATATTGCTGCACCAGGATCTAAAGCAGGTTTTGGTAGCCTTGGAGGCAGCCAGACCTTTATTAACCATCATGACTAAAACAAAGTGATCCACATTACTTCCATCTTGACAGAAATGATATTCAAGCAAGAGTACCCCACTTGAAAGTAGTGAAGACATTCAGATGCTGTGAACGTCTTTTAATCGCCCAAAGGAATGATTGTGAGTTTAACTTACCACATAAATTGGTAAAATGATACAGTGTGCTTGAAGACTTCAGTGTTTTTATTTCTTTTTTTCTTTTTTGTTTAGTCTCGGCAATGCAGCGATAATCTGTTGGGCAACACTGCCACTGCTGGTCATTCAGTATAATCTGCAGATGGAAAAGTCCACTGTTAGTCAATTTACTATATGCAATACAACACAAATTGCTTTTTATAACTCAAACACATCAGTACAATAGAGTCTGCGTTAATGTGAAAATCCACAGCTCATTAGAAATGTGAAACTAAATTTGTGTTTTCAACCTCACATACTTCTCAAAATCCCATGCCGGATTTGCTAACACTCTCTAAGCTGTAGCACCTACATTAGGATACAGATACATAGATCTTATGGCCAGCCAAGTGGCGGGGTACCCTACTCACTGCATTTGTTTTAGGATATGGTACACCAGAGTTAATTAAGTCAGCTGATAAGTTGAGAGTGGAAGGGTAATGCTTCAGTTAGTGGGAATAATACAAACTGTGAATAGCATATGTTACCAGCATCATTTTAACCAAGGCCTACTAGTAAAGCAATGGTGAGGAAAAGACTATTATGATCGCCGCACATTCATACAAATCTATAAGTCTGAAAAAATGCCCCAACTTCTTTCATCTTAGTTTTCAGTTGGGCATCCTCTCTACCCTGCTACTCATTTATATACCAAGATAAATGTATCCTATTGCTTGCTAGGCAATTGATTGGCCCTCCTGTCAGATGACATCCTGCAGTAGCTTTATGATGTCAGGGCACCACTGGAACAATTGTCCTTGGTAAGGGTGACACAGGAGGATGAGATCTCAGCAATTATGCACTCGGTCACTATCTGCAATTAGGACTGAAAGGCAAGCAGGAGGTGGAACGGTTAAGGACTGAATTAGTCAAAGCATTGGGGGCTTTTTCAACGTGGGATGGAGATACAAAAAGACAGATGATCCTTAACAATCCATCTTGAATATCAGAGCCCATCATACAGACTGCAGTGGAAGAGGTGAAAGCAGCTTACTTCCATGTGAAAGTTAGACTATGGCTCTAACGTAAGGTAATACATTCCAGCCTCAAAGGCAGTCATTTCCTCAGATGGTATATTGCTGCACCAGGATCTAAAGCAGGTTTTGGTAGCCTTGGAGGCAGCCAGACCTTTATTAACCATCATGACTAAAACAAAGTGATCCACATTACTTCCATCTTGACAGAAATGATATTCAAGCAAGAGTACCCCACTTGAAAGTAGTGAAGACATTCAGATGCTGTGAACGTCTTTTAATGCCCAAAGGAATGATTGTGAGTTTAACTTACCACATAAATTGGTAAAATGATGCAGTATGCTTGAAGACTTCAGTGTTTTTATTTCTTTTTTTCTTTTTTGTTTAGTCTCGGCAATGCAGCGATAATCTGTTGGGCAACACTGCCACTGCTGGTCATTCAGTATAATCTGCAGATGGAAAAGTCCACTGTTAGTCAATTTACTATATGCAATACAACACAAATTGCTTTTTATAACTCAAACACATCAGTACAATAGAGTCTGCGTTAATGTGAAAATCCACAGCTCATTAGAAATGTGAAACTAAATTTGTGTTTTCAACCTCACATACTTCTCAAAATCCCATGCCGGATTTTCTAACACTCTCTAAGCTGTAGCACCTACATTAGGATACAGATACATAGATCTTATGGCCAGCCAAGTGGCGGGGTACCCTACTCACTGCATTTGTTTTAGGATATGGTACACCAGAGTTAATTAAGTCAGCTGATAAGTTGAGAGTGGAAGGGTAATGCTTCAGTTAGTGGGAATAATACAAACTGTGAATAGCATATGTTACCAGCATTATTTTAACCAAGGCCTACTAGTAAAGCAATGGTGAGGAAAAGACTATTATGATCGCCGCACATTCATACAAATCTATAAGTCTGAAAAAATGCCCCAACTTCTTTCATCTTAGTTTTCAGTTGGGCATCCTCTCTACCCTGCTACTCATTTATATACCAAGATAAATGTATCCTATTGCTTGCTAGGCAATTGATTGGCCCTCCTGTCAGATGACATCCTGCAGTAGCTTTATGATGTCAGGGCACCACTGGAACAATTGTCCTTGGTAAGGGTGACACAGGAGGATGAGATCTCAGCAATTATGCACTCGGTCACTATCTGCAATTAGGACTGAAAGGCAAGCAGGAGGTGGAACGGTTAAGGACTGAATTAGTCAAAGCATTGGGGGCTTTTTCAACGTGGGATGGAGATACAAAAAGACAGATGATCCTTAACAATCCATCTTGAATATCAGAGCCCATCATACAGACTGCAGTGGAAGAGGTGAAAGCAGCTTACTTCCATGTGAAAGTTAGACTATGGCTCTAACGTAAGGTAATACATTCCAGCCTCAAAGGCAGTCATTTCCTCAGATGGTATATTGCTGCACCAGGATCTAAAGCGGGTTTTGGTAGCCTTGGAGGCAGCCAGACCTTTATTAACCATCATGACTAAAACAAAGTGATCCACATTACTTCCATCTTGACAGAAATGATATTCAAGCAAGAGTACCCCACTTGAAAGTAGTGAAGACATTCAGATGCTGTGAACGTCTTTTAATCGCCCAAAGGAATGATTGTGAGTTTAACTTACCACATAAATTGGTAAAATGATACAGTGTGCTTGAAGACTTCAGTGTTTTTATTTCTTTTTTTCTTTTTTGTTTAGTCTCGGCAATGCAGCGATAATCTGTTGGGCAACACTGCCACTGCTGGTCATTCAGTATAATCTGCAGATGGAAAAGTCCACTGTTAGTCAATTTACTATATGCAATACAACACAAATTGCTTTTTATAACTCAAACACATCAGTACAATAGAGTCTGCGTTAATGTGAAAATCCACAGCTCATTAGAAATGTGAAACTAAATTTGTGTTTTCAACCTCACATACTTCTCAAAATCCCATGCCGGATTTTCTAACACTCTCTAAGCTGTAGCACCTACATTAGGATACAGATACATAGATCTTATGGCCAGCCAAGTGGCGGGGTACCCTACTCACTGCATTTGTTTTAGGATATGGTACACCAGAGTTAATTAAGTCAGCTGATAAGTTGAGAGTGGAAGGGTAATGCTTCAGTTAGTGGGAATAATACAAACTGTGAATAGCATATGTTACCAGCATCATTTTAACCAAGGCCTACTAGTAAAGCAATGGTGAGGAAAAGACTATTATGATCGCCGCACATTCATACAAATCTATAAGTCTGAAAAAATGCCCCAACTTCTTTCATCTTAGTTTTCAGTTGGGCATCCTCTCTACCCTGCTACTCATTTATATACCAAGATAAATGTATCCTATTGCTTGCTAGGCAATTGATTGGCCCTCCTGTCAGATGACATCCTGCAGTAGCTTTATGATGTCAGGGCACCACTGGAACAATTGTCCTTGGTAAGGGTGACACAGGAGGATGAGATCTCAGCAATTATGCACTCGGTCACTATCTGCAATTAGGACTGAAAGGCAAGCAGGAGGTGGAACGGTTAAGGACTGAATTAGTCAAAGCATTGGGGGCTTTTTCAACGTGGGATGGAGATACAAAAAGACAGATGATCCTTAACAATCCATCTTGAATATCAGAGCCCATCATACAGACTGCAGTGGAAGAGGTGAAAGCAGCTTACTTCCATGTGAAAGTTAGACTATGGCTCTAACGTAAGGTAATACATTCCAGCCTCAAAGGCAGTCATTTCCTCAGATGGTATATTGCTGCACCAGGATCTAAAGCAGGTTTTGGTAGCCTTGGAGGCAGCCAGACCTTTATTAACCATCATGACTAAAACAAAGTGATCCACATTACTTCCATCTTGACAGAAATGATATTCAAGCAAGAGTACCCCACTTGAAAGTAGTGAAGACATTCAGATGCTGTGAACGTCTTTTAATCGCCCAAAGGAATGATTGTGAGTTTAACTTACCACATAAATTGGTAAAATGATGCAGTATGCTTGAAGACTTCAGTGTTTTTATTTCTTTTTTTCTTTTTTGTTTAGTCTCGGCAATGCAGCGATAATCTGTTGGGCAACACTGCCACTGCTGGTCATTCAGTATAATCTGCAGATGGAAAAGTCCACTGTTAGTCAATTTACTATATGCAATACAACACAAATTGCTTTTTATAACTCAAACACATCAGTACAATAGAGTCTGCGTTAATGTGAAAATCCACAGCTCATTAGAAATGTGAAACTAAATTTGTGTTTTCAACCTCACATACTTCTCAAAATCCCATGCCGGATTTTCTAACACTCTCTAAGCTGTAGCACCTACATTAGGATACAGATACATAGATCTTATGGCCAGCCAAGTGGCGGGGTACCCTACTCACTGCATTTGTTTTAGGATATGGTACACCAGAGTTAATTAAGTCAGCTGATAAGTTGAGAGTGGAAGGGTAATGCTTCAGTTAGTGGGAATAATACAAACTGTGAATAGCATATGTTACCAGCATCATTTTAACCAAGGCCTACTAGTAAAGCAATGGTGAGGAAAAGACTATTATGATCGCCGCACATTCATACAAATCTATAAGTCTGAAAAAATGCCCCAACTTCTTTCATCTTAGTTTTCAGTTGGGCATCCTCTCTACCCTGCTACTCATTTATATACCAAGATAAATGTATCCTATTGCTTGCTAGGCAATTGATTGGCCCTCCTGTCAGATGACATCCTGCAGTAGCTTTATGATGTCAGGGCACCACTGGAACAATTGTCCTTGGTAAGGGTGACACAGGAGGATGAGATCTCAGCAATTATGCACTCGGTCACTATCTGCAATTAGGACTGAAAGGCAAGCAGGAGGTGGAACGGTTAAGGACTGAATTAGTCAAAGCATTGGGGGCTTTTTCAACGTGGGATGGAGATACAAAAAGACAGATGATCCTTAACAATCCATCTTGAATATCAGAGCCCATCATACAGACTGCAGTGGAAGAGGTGAAAGCAGCTTACTTCCATGTGAAAGTTAGACTATGGCTCTAACGTAAGGTAATACATTCCAGCCTCAAAGGCAGTCATTTCCTCAGATGGTATATTGCTGCACCAGGATCTAAAGCAGGTTTTGGTAGCCTTGGAGGCAGCCAGACCTTTATTAACCATCATGACTAAAACAAAGTGATCCACATTACTTCCATCTTGACAGAAATGATATTCAAGCAAGAGTACCCCACTTGAAAGTAGTGAAGACATTCAGATGCTGTGAACGTCTTTTAATCGCCCAAAGGAATGATTGTGAGTTTAACTTACCACATAAATTGGTAAAATGATGCAGTATGCTTGAAGACTTCAGTGTTTTTATTTCTTTTTTTCTTTTTTGTTTAGTCTCGGCAATGCAGCGATAATCTGTTGGGCAACACTGCCACTGCTGGTCATTCAGTATAATCTGCAGATGGAAAAGTCCACTGTTAGTCAATTTACTATATGCAATACAACACAAATTGCTTTTTATAACTCAAACACATCAGTACAATAGAGTCTGCGTTAATGTGAAAATCCACAGCTCATTAGAAATGTGAAACTAAATTTGTGTTTTCAACCTCACATACTTCTCAAAATCCCATGCCGGATTTTCTAACACTCTCTAAGCTGTAGCACCTACATTAGGATACAGATACATAGATCTTATGGCCAGCCAAGTGGCGGGGTACCCTACTCACTGCATTTGTTTTAGGATATGGTACACCAGAGTTAATTAAGTCAGCTGATAAGTTGAGTGGAAGGGTAATGCTTCAGTTAGTGGGAATAATACAAACTGTGAATAGCATATGTTACCAGCATCATTTTAACCAAGGCCTACTAGTAAAGCAATGGTGAGGAAAAGACTATTATGATCGCCGCACATTCATACAAATCTATAAGTCTGAAAAAATGCCCCAACTTCTTTCATCTTAGTTTTCAGTTGGGCATCCTCTCTACCCTGCTACTCATTTATATACCAAGATAAATGTATCCTATTGCTTGCTAGGCAATTGATTGGCCCTCCTGTCAGATGACATCCTGCAGTAGCTTTATGATGTCAGGGCACCACTGGAACAATTGTCCTTGGTAAGGGTGACACAGGAGGATGAGATCTCAGCAATTATGCACTCGGTCACTATCTGCAATTAGGACTGAAAGGCAAGCAGGAGGTGGAACGGTTAAGGACTGAATTAGTCAAAGCATTGGGGGCTTTTTCAACGTGGGATGGAGATACAAAAAGACAGATGATCCTTAACAATCCATCTTGAATATCAGAGCCCATCATACAGACTGCAGTGGAAGAGGTGAAAGCAGCTTACTTCCATGTGAAAGTTAGACTATGGCTCTAACGTAAGGTAATACATTCCAGCCTCAAAGGCAGTCATTTCCTCAGATGGTATATTGCTGCACCAGGATCTAAAGCAGGTTTTGGTAGCCTTGGAGGCAGCCAGACCTTTATTAACCATCATGACTAAAACAAAGTGATCCACATTACTTCCATCTTGACAGAAATGATATTCAAGCAAGAGTACCCCACTTGAAAGTAGTGAAGACATTCAGATGCTGTGAACGTCTTTTAATCGCCCAAAGGAATGATTGTGAGTTTAACTTACCACATAAATTGGTAAAATGATGCAGTATGCTTGAAGACTTCAGTGTTTTTATTTCTTTTTTTCTTTTTTGTTTAGTCTCGGCAATGCAGCGATAATCTGTTGGGCAACACTGCCACTGCTGGTCATTCAGTATAATCTGCAGATGGAAAAGTCCACTGTTAGTCAATTTACTATATGCAATACAACACAAATTGCTTTTTATAACTCAAACACATCAGTACAATAGAGTCTGCGTTAATGTGAAAATCCACAGCTCATTAGAAATGTGAAACTAAATTTGTGTTTTCAACCTCACATACTTCTCAAAATCCCATGCCGGATTTTCTAACACTCTCTAAGCTGTAGCACCTACATTAGGATACAGATACATAGATCTTATGGCCAGCCAAGTGGCGGGGTACCCTACTCACTGCATTTGTTTTAGGATATGGTACACCAGAGTTAATTAAGTCAGCTGATAAGTTGAGTGGAAGGGTAATGCTTCAGTTAGTGGGAATAATACAAACTGTGAATAGCATATGTTACCAGCATCATTTTAACCAAGGCCTACTAGTAAAGCAATGGTGAGGAAAAGACTATTATGATCGCCGCACATTCATACAAATCTATAAGTCTGAAAAAATGCCCCAACTTCTTTCATCTTAGTTTTCAGTTGGGCATCCTCTCTACCCTGCTACTCATTTATATACCAAGATAAATGTATCCTATTGCTTGCTAGGCAATTGATTGGCCCTCCTGTCAGATGACATCCTGCAGTAGCTTTATGATGTCAGGGCACCACTGGAACAATTGTCCTTGGTAAGGGTGACGCAGGAGGATGAGATCTCAGCAATTATGCACTCGGTCACTATCTGCAATTAGGACTGAAAGGCAAGCAGGAGGTGGAACGGTTAAGGACTGAATTAGTCAAAGCATTGGGGGCTTTTTCAACGTGGGATGGAGATACAAAAAGACAGATGATCCTTAACAATCCATCTTGAATATCAGAGCCCATCATACAGACTGCAGTGGAAGAGGTGAAAGCAGCTTACTTCCATGTGAAAGTTAGACTATGGCTCTAACGTAAGGTAATACATTCCAGCCTCAAAGGCAGTCATTTCCTCAGATGGTATATTGCTGCACCAGGATCTAAAGCAGGTTTTGGTAGCCTTGGAGGCAGCCAGACCTTTATTAACCATCATGACTAAAACAAAGTGATCCACATTACTTCCATCTTGACAGAAATGATATTCAAGCAAGAGTACCCCACTTGAAAGTAGTGAAGACATTCAGATGCTGTGAACGTCTTTTAATCGCCCAAAGGAATGATTGTGAGTTTAACTTACCACATAAATTGGTAAAATGATACAGTGTGCTTGAAGACTTCAGTGTTTTTATTTCTTTTTTTCTTTTTTGTTTAGTCTCGGCAATGCAGCGATAATCTGTTGGGCAACACTGCCACTGCTGGTCATTCAGTATAATCTGCAGATGGAAAAGTCCACTGTTAGTCAATTTACTATATGCAATACAACACAAATTGCTTTTTATAACTCAAACACATCAGTACAATAGAGTCTGCGTTAATGTGAAAATCCACAGCTCATTAGAAATGTGAAACTAAATTTGTGTTTTCAACCTCACATACTTCTCAAAATCCCATGCCGGATTTGCTAACACTCTCTAAGCTGTAGCACCTACATTAGGATACAGATACATAGATCTTATGGCCAGCCAAGTGGCGGGGTACCCTACTCACTGCATTTGTTTTAGGATATGGTACACCAGAGTTAATTAAGTCAGCTGATAAGTTGAGAGTGGAAGGGTAATGCTTCAGTTAGTGGGAATAATACAAACTGTGAATAGCATATGTTACCAGCATCATTTTAACCAAGGCCTACTAGTAAAGCAATGGTGAGGAAAAGACTATTATGATCGCCGCACATTCATACAAATCTATAAGTCTGAAAAAATGCCCCAACTTCTTTCATCTTAGTTTTCAGTTGGGCATCCTCTCTACCCTGCTACTCATTTATATACCAAGATAAATGTATCCTATTGCTTGCTAGGCAATTGATTGGCCCTCCTGTCAGATGACATCCTGCAGTAGCTTTATGATGTCAGGGCACCACTGGAACAATTGTCCTTGGTAAGGGTGACACAGGAGGATGAGATCTCAGCAATTATGCACTCGGTCACTATCTGCAATTAGGACTGAAAGGCAAGCAGGAGGTGGAACGGTTAAGGACTGAATTAGTCAAAGCATTGGGGGCTTTTTCAACGTGGGATGGAGATACAAAAAGACAGATGATCCTTAACAATCCATCTTGAATATCAGAGCCCATCATACAGACTGCAGTGGAAGAGGTGAAAGCAGCTTACTTCCATGTGAAAGTTAGACTATGGCTCTAACGTAAGGTAATACATTCCAGCCTCAAAGGCAGTCATTTCCTCAGATGGTATATTGCTGCACCAGGATCTAAAGCAGGTTTTGGTAGCCTTGGAGGCAGCCAGACCTTTATTAACCATCATGACTAAAACAAAGTGATCCACATTACTTCCATCTTGACAGAAATGATATTCAAGCAAGAGTACCCCACTTGAAAGTAGTGAAGACATTCAGATGCTGTGAACGTCTTTTAATGCCCAAAGGAATGATTGTGAGTTTAACTTACCACATAAATTGGTAAAATGATGCAGTATGCTTGAAGACTTCAGTGTTTTTATTTCTTTTTTTCTTTTTTGTTTAGTCTCGGCAATGCAGCGATAATCTGTTGGGCAACACTGCCACTGCTGGTCATTCAGTATAATCTGCAGATGGAAAAGTCCACTGTTAGTCAATTTACTATATGCAATACAACACAAATTGCTTTTTATAACTCAAACACATCAGTACAATAGAGTCTGCGTTAATGTGAAAATCCACAGCTCATTAGAAATGTGAAACTAAATTTGTGTTTTCAACCTCACATACTTCTCAAAATCCCATGCCGGATTTTCTAACACTCTCTAAGCTGTAGCACCTACATTAGGATACAGATACATAGATCTTATGGCCAGCCAAGTGGCGGGGTACCCTACTCACTGCATTTGTTTTAGGATATGGTACACCAGAGTTAATTAAGTCAGCTGATAAGTTGAGAGTGGAAGGGTAATGCTTCAGTTAGTGGGAATAATACAAACTGTGAATAGCATATGTTACCAGCATCATTTTAACCAAGGCCTACTAGTAAAGCAATGGTGAGGAAAAGACTATTATGATCGCCGCACATTCATACAAATCTATAAGTCTGAAAAAATGCCCCAACTTCTTTCATCTTAGTTTTCAGTTGGGCATCCTCTCTACCCTGCTACTCATTTATATACCAAGATAAATGTATCCTATTGCTTGCTAGGCAATTGATTGGCCCTCCTGTCAGATGACATCCTGCAGTAGCTTTATGATGTCAGGGCACCACTGGAACAATTGTCCTTGGTAAGGGTGACACAGGAGGATGAGATCTCAGCAATTATGCACTCGGTCACTATCTGCAATTAGGACTGAAAGGCAAGCAGGAGGTGGAACGGTTAAGGACTGAATTAGTCAAAGCATTGGGGGCTTTTTCAACGTGGGATGGAGATACAAAAAGACAGATGATCCTTAACAATCCATCTTGAATATCAGAGCCCATCATACAGACTGCAGTGGAAGAGGTGAAAGCAGCTTACTTCCATGTGAAAGTTAGACTATGGCTCTAACGTAAGGTAATACATTCCAGCCTCAAAGGCAGTCATTTCCTCAGATGGTATATTGCTGCACCAGGATCTAAAGCAGGTTTTGGTAGCCTTGGAGGCAGCCAGACCTTTATTAACCATCATGACTAAAACAAAGTGATCCACATTACTTCCATCTTGACAGAAATGATATTCAAGCAAGAGTACCCCACTTGAAAGTAGTGAAGACATTCAGATGCTGTGAACGTCTTTTAATCGCCCAAAGGAATGATTGTGAGTTTAACTTACCACATAAATTGGTAAAATGATACAGTGTGCTTGAAGACTTCAGTGTTTTTATTTCTTTTTTTCTTTTTTGTTTAGTCTCGGCAATGCAGCGATAATCTGTTGGGCAACACTGCCACTGCTGGTCATTCAGTATAATCTGCAGATGGAAAAGTCCACTGTTAGTCAATTTACTATATGCAATACAACACAAATTGCTTTTTATAACTCAAACACATCAGTACAATAGAGTCTGCGTTAATGTGAAAATCCACAGCTCATTAGAAATGTGAAACTAAATTTGTGTTTTCAACCTCACATACTTCTCAAAATCCCATGCCGGATTTTCTAACACTCTCTAAGCTGTAGCACCTACATTAGGATACAGATACATAGATCTTATGGCCAGCCAAGTGGCGGGGTACCCTACTCACTGCATTTGTTTTAGGATATGGTACACCAGAGTTAATTAAGTCAGCTGATAAGTTGAGAGTGGAAGGGTAATGCTTCAGTTAGTGGGAATAATACAAACTGTGAATAGCATATGTTACCAGCATTATTTTAACCAAGGCCTACTAGTAAAGCAATGGTGAGGAAAAGACTATTATGATCGCCGCACATTCATACAAATCTATAAGTCTGAAAAAATGCCCCAACTTCTTTCATCTTAGTTTTCAGTTGGGCATCCTCTCTACCCTGCTACTCATTTATATACCAAGATAAATGTATCCTATTGCTTGCTAGGCAATTGATTGGCCCTCCTGTCAGATGACATCCTGCAGTAGCTTTATGATGTCAGGGCACCACTGGAACAATTGTCCTTGGTAAGGGTGACACAGGAGGATGAGATCTCAGCAATTATGCACTCGGTCACTATCTGCAATTAGGACTGAAAGGCAAGCAGGAGGTGGAACGGTTAAGGACTGAATTAGTCAAAGCATTGGGGGCTTTTTCAACGTGGGATGGAGATACAAAAAGACAGATGATCCTTAACAATCCATCTTGAATATCAGAGCCCATCATACAGACTGCAGTGGAAGAGGTGAAAGCAGCTTACTTCCATGTGAAAGTTAGACTATGGCTCTAACGTAAGGTAATACATTCCAGCCTCAAAGGCAGTCATTTCCTCAGATGGTATATTGCTGCACCAGGATCTAAAGCGGGTTTTGGTAGCCTTGGAGGCAGCCAGACCTTTATTAACCATCATGACTAAAACAAAGTGATCCACATTACTTCCATCTTGACAGAAATGATATTCAAGCAAGAGTACCCCACTTGAAAGTAGTGAAGACATTCAGATGCTGTGAACGTCTTTTAATCGCCCAAAGGAATGATTGTGAGTTTAACTTACCACATAAATTGGTAAAATGATACAGTGTGCTTGAAGACTTCAGTGTTTTTATTTCTTTTTTTCTTTTTTGTTTAGTCTCGGCAATGCAGCGATAATCTGTTGGGCAACACTGCCACTGCTGGTCATTCAGTATAATCTGCAGATGGAAAAGTCCACTGTTAGTCAATTTACTATATGCAATACAACACAAATTGCTTTTTATAACTCAAACACATCAGTACAATAGAGTCTGCGTTAATGTGAAAATCCACAGCTCATTAGAAATGTGAAACTAAATTTGTGTTTTCAACCTCACATACTTCTCAAAATCCCATGCCGGATTTTCTAACACTCTCTAAGCTGTAGCACCTACATTAGGATACAGATACATAGATCTTATGGCCAGCCAAGTGGCGGGGTACCCTACTCACTGCATTTGTTTTAGGATATGGTACACCAGAGTTAATTAAGTCAGCTGATAAGTTGAGAGTGGAAGGGTAATGCTTCAGTTAGTGGGAATAATACAAACTGTGAATAGCATATGTTACCAGCATCATTTTAACCAAGGCCTACTAGTAAAGCAATGGTGAGGAAAAGACTATTATGATCGCCGCACATTCATACAAATCTATAAGTCTGAAAAAATGCCCCAACTTCTTTCATCTTAGTTTTCAGTTGGGCATCCTCTCTACCCTGCTACTCATTTATATACCAAGATAAATGTATCCTATTGCTTGCTAGGCAATTGATTGGCCCTCCTGTCAGATGACATCCTGCAGTAGCTTTATGATGTCAGGGCACCACTGGAACAATTGTCCTTGGTAAGGGTGACACAGGAGGATGAGATCTCAGCAATTATGCACTCGGTCACTATCTGCAATTAGGACTGAAAGGCAAGCAGGAGGTGGAACGGTTAAGGACTGAATTAGTCAAAGCATTGGGGGCTTTTTCAACGTGGGATGGAGATACAAAAAGACAGATGATCCTTAACAATCCATCTTGAATATCAGAGCCCATCATACAGACTGCAGTGGAAGAGGTGAAAGCAGCTTACTTCCATGTGAAAGTTAGACTATGGCTCTAACGTAAGGTAATACATTCCAGCCTCAAAGGCAGTCATTTCCTCAGATGGTATATTGCTGCACCAGGATCTAAAGCAGGTTTTGGTAGCCTTGGAGGCAGCCAGACCTTTATTAACCATCATGACTAAAACAAAGTGATCCACATTACTTCCATCTTGACAGAAATGATATTCAAGCAAGAGTACCCCACTTGAAAGTAGTGAAGACATTCAGATGCTGTGAACGTCTTTTAATCGCCCAAAGGAATGATTGTGAGTTTAACTTACCACATAAATTGGTAAAATGATGCAGTATGCTTGAAGACTTCAGTGTTTTTATTTCTTTTTTTCTTTTTTGTTTAGTCTCGGCAATGCAGCGATAATCTGTTGGGCAACACTGCCACTGCTGGTCATTCAGTATAATCTGCAGATGGAAAAGTCCACTGTTAGTCAATTTACTATATGCAATACAACACAAATTGCTTTTTATAACTCAAACACATCAGTACAATAGAGTCTGCGTTAATGTGAAAATCCACAGCTCATTAGAAATGTGAAACTAAATTTGTGTTTTCAACCTCACATACTTCTCAAAATCCCATGCCGGATTTTCTAACACTCTCTAAGCTGTAGCACCTACATTAGGATACAGATACATAGATCTTATGGCCAGCCAAGTGGCGGGGTACCCTACTCACTGCATTTGTTTTAGGATATGGTACACCAGAGTTAATTAAGTCAGCTGATAAGTTGAGAGTGGAAGGGTAATGCTTCAGTTAGTGGGAATAATACAAACTGTGAATAGCATATGTTACCAGCATCATTTTAACCAAGGCCTACTAGTAAAGCAATGGTGAGGAAAAGACTATTATGATCGCCGCACATTCATACAAATCTATAAGTCTGAAAAAATGCCCCAACTTCTTTCATCATAGTTTTCCGTTGGGCATCCTCTCTACCCTGCTACTCATTTAAATACCAAGATAAATGTATCCTATTGCTTGCTAGGCAATTGATTGGCCCTCCTGTCAGATGACATCCTGCAGTAGCTTTATGATGTCAGGGCACCACTGGAACAATTGTCCTTGGTAAGGGTGACACAGGAGGATGAGATCTCAGCAATTATGCACTCGGTCACTATCTGCAATTAGGACTGAAAGGCAAGCAGGAGGTGGAACGGTTAAGGACTGAATTAGTCAAAGCATTGGGGGCTTTTTCAACGTGGGATGGAGATACAAAAAGACAGATGATCCTTAACAATCCATCTTGAATATCAGAGCCCATCATACAGACTGCAGTGGAAGAGGTGAAAGCAGCTTACTTCCATGTGAAAGTTAGACTATGGCTCTAACGTAAGGTAATACATTCCAGCCTCAAAGGCAGTCATTTCCTCAGATGGTATATTGCTGCACCAGGATCTAAAGCGGGTTTTGGTAGCCTTGGAGGCAGCCAGACCTTTATTAACCATCATGACTAAAACAAAGTGATCCACATTACTTCCATCTTGACAGAAATGATATTCAAGCAAGAGTACCCCACTTGAAAGTAGTGAAGACATTCAGATGCTGTGAACGTCTTTTAATCGCCCAAAGGAATGATTGTGAGTTTAACTTACCACATAAATTGGTAAAATGATACAGTGTGCTTGAAGACTTCAGTGTTTTTATTTCTTTTTTTCTTTTTTGTTTAGTCTCGGCAATGCAGCGATAATCTGTTGGGCAACACTGCCACTGCTGGTCATTCAGTATAATCTGCAGATGGAAAAGTCCACTGTTAGTCAATTTACTATATGCAATACAACACAAATTGCTTTTTATAACTCAAACACATCAGTACAATAGAGTCTGCGTTAATGTGAAAATCCACAGCTCATTAGAAATGTGAAACTAAATTTGTGTTTTCAACCTCACATACTTCTCAAAATCCCATGCCGGATTTTCTAACACTCTCTAAGCTGTAGCACCTACATTAGGATACAGATACATAGATCTTATGGCCAGCCAAGTGGCGGGGTACCCTACTCACTGCATTTGTTTTAGGATATGGTACACCAGAGTTAATTAAGTCAGCTGATAAGTTGAGAGTGGAAGGGTAATGCTTCAGTTAGTGGGAATAATACAAACTGTGAATAGCATATGTTACCAGCATCATTTTAACCAAGGCCTACTAGTAAAGCAATGGTGAGGAAAAGACTATTATGATCGCCGCACATTCATACAAATCTATAAGTCTGAAAAAATGCCCCAACTTCTTTCATCTTAGTTTTCAGTTGGGCATCCTCTCTACCCTGCTACTCATTTATATACCAAGATAAATGTATCCTATTGCTTGCTAGGCAATTGATTGGCCCTCCTGTCAGATGACATCCTGCAGTAGCTTTATGATGTCAGGGCACCACTGGAACAATTGTCCTTGGTAAGGGTGACACAGGAGGATGAGATCTCAGCAATTATGCACTCGGTCACTATCTGCAATTAGGACTGAAAGGCAAGCAGGAGGTGGAACGGTTAAGGACTGAATTAGTCAAAGCATTGGGGGCTTTTTCAACGTGGGATGGAGATACAAAAAGACAGATGATCCTTAACAATCCATCTTGAATATCAGAGCCCATCATACAGACTGCAGTGGAAGAGGTGAAAGCAGCTTACTTCCATGTGAAAGTTAGACTATGGCTCTAACGTAAGGTAATACATTCCAGCCTCAAAGGCAGTCATTTCCTCAGATGGTATATTGCTGCACCAGGATCTAAAGCAGGTTTTGGTAGCCTTGGAGGCAGCCAGACCTTTATTAACCATCATGACTAAAACAAAGTGATCCACATTACTTCCATCTTGACAGAAATGATATTCAAGCAAGAGTACCCCACTTGAAAGTAGTGAAGACATTCAGATGCTGTGAACGTCTTTTAATCGCCCAAAGGAATGATTGTGAGTTTAACTTACCACATAAATTGGTAAAATGATGCAGTATGCTTGAAGACTTCAGTGTTTTTCTTTCTTTTTTTTTTTTTTTTTGTTTAGTCTCGGCAATGCAGCGATAATCTGTTGGGCAACACTGCCACTGCTGGTCATTCAGTATAATCTGCAGATGGAAAAGTCCACTGTTAGTCAATTTACTATATGCAATACAACACAAATTGCTTTTTATAACTCAAACACATCAGTACAATAGAGTCTGCGTTAATGTGAAAATCCACAGCTCATTAGAAATGTGAAACTAAATTTGTGTTTTCAACCTCACATACTTCTCAAAATCCCATGCCGGATTTGCTAACACTCTCTAAGCTGTAGCACCTACATTAGGATACAGATACATAGATCTTATGGCCAGCCAAGTGGCGGGGTACCCTACTCACTGCATTTGTTTTAGGATATGGTACACCAGAGTTAATTAAGTCAGCTGATAAGTTGAGAGTGGAAGGGTAATGCTTCAGTTAGTGGGAATAATACAAACTGTGAATAGCATATGTTACCAGCATCATTTTAACCAAGGCCTACTAGTAAAGCAATGGTGAGGAAAAGACTATTATGATCGCCGCACATTCATACAAATCTATAAGTCTGAAAAAATGCCCCAACTTCTTTCATCTTAGTTTTCAGTTGGGCATCCTCTCTACCCTGCTACTCATTTATATACCAAGATAAATGTATCCTATTGCTTGCTAGGCAATTGATTGGCCCTCCTGTCAGATGACATCCTGCAGTAGCTTTATGATGTCAGGGCACCACTGGAACAATTGTCCTTGGTAAGGGTGACACAGGAGGATGAGATCTCAGCAATTATGCACTCGGTCACTATCTGCAATTAGGACTGAAAGGCAAGCAGGAGGTGGAACGGTTAAGGACTGAATTAGTCAAAGCATTGGGGGCTTTTTCAACGTGGGATGGAGATACAAAAAGACAGATGATCCTTAACAATCCATCTTGAATATCAGAGCCCATCATACAGACTGCAGTGGAAGAGGTGAAAGCAGCTTACTTCCATGTGAAAGTTAGACTATGGCTCTAACGTAAGGTAATACATTCCAGCCTCAAAGGCAGTCTTTCCTCAGATGGTATATTGCTGCACCAGGATCTAAAGCGGGTTTTGGTAGCCTTGGAGGCAGCCAGACCTTTATTAACCATCATGACTAAAACAAAGTGATCCACATTACTTCCATCTTGACAGAAATGATATTCAAGCAAGAGTACCCCACTTGAAAGTAGTGAAGACATTCAGATGCTGTGAACGTCTTTTAATCGCCCAAAGGAATGATTGTGAGTTTAACTTACCACATAAATTGGTAAAATGATACAGTATGCTTGAAGACTTCAGTGTTTTTATTTCTTTTTTTCTTTTTTGTTTAGTCTCGGCAATGCAGCGATAATCTGTTGGGCAACACTGCCACTGCTGGTCATTCAGTATAATCTGCAGATGGAAAAGTCCACTGTTAGTCAATTTACTATATGCAATACAACACAAATTGCTTTTTATAACTCAAACACATCAGTACAATAGAGTCTGCGTTAATGTGAAAATCCACAGCTCATTAGAAATGTGAAACTAAATTTGTGTTTTCAACCTCACATACTTCTCAAAATCCCATGCCGGATTTTCTAACACTCTCTAAGCTGTAGCACCTACATTAGGATACAGATACATAGATCTTATGGCCAGCCAAGTGGCGGTGTACCCTACTCACTGCATTTGTTTTAGGATATGGTACACCAGAGTTAATTAAGTCAGCTGATAAGTTGAGAGTGGAAGGGTAATGCTTCAGTTAGTGGGAATAATACAAACTGTGAATAGCATATGTTACCAGCATCATTTTAACCAAGGCCTACTAGTAAAGCAATAGTGAGGAAAAGACTATTATGATCGCCGCACATTCATACAAATCTATAAGTCTGAAAAAATGCCCTAACTTCTTTCATCATAGTTTTCCGTTGGGCATCCTCTCTACCCTGCTACTCATTTAAATACCAAGATAAATGTATCCTATTGCTTGCTAGGCAATTGATTGGCCCTCCTGTCAGATGACATCCTGCAGTAGCTTTATGATGTCAGGGCACCACTGGAACAATTGTCCTTGGTAAGGGTGACACAGGAGGATGAGATCTCAGCAATTATGCACTCGGTCACTATCTGCAATTAGGACTGAAAGGCAAGCAGGAGGTGGAACGGTTAAGGACTGAACTAGTCAAAGCATTGGGGGCTTTTTCAACGTGGGATGGAGATACAAAAAGACAGATGATCCTTAACAATCCATCTTGAATATCAGAGCCCATCATACAGACTGCAGTGGAAGAGGTGAAAGCAGCTTACTTCCATGTGAAAGTTAGACTATGGCTCTAACGTAAGGTAATACATTCCAGCCTCAAAGGCAGTCATTTCCTCAGATGGTATATTGCTGCACCAGGATCTAAAGCAGGTTTTGGTAGCCTTGGAGGCAGCCAGACCTTTATTAACCATCATGACTAAAACAAAGTGATCCACATTACTTCCATCTTGACAGAAATGATATTCAAGCAAGAGTACCCCACTTGAAAGTAGTGAAGACATTCAGATGCTGTGAACGTCTTTTAATCGCCCAAAGGAATGATTGTGAGTTTAACTTACCACATAAATTGGTAAAATGATGCAGTATGCTTGAAGACTTCAGTGTTTTTCTTTCTTTTTTTTTTTTTTTTTGTTTAGTCTCGGCAATGCAGCGATAATCTGTTGGGCAACACTGCCACTGCTGGTCATTCAGTATAATCTGCAGATGGAAAAGTCCACTGTTAGTCAATTTACTATATGCAATACAACACAAATTGCTTTTTATAACTCAAACACATCAGTACAATAGAGTCTGCGTTAATGTGAAAATCCACAGCTCATTAGAAATGTGAAACTAAATTTGTGTTTTCAACCTCACATACTTCTCAAAATCCCATGCCGGATTTGCTAACACTCTCTAAGCTGTAGCACCTACATTAGGATACAGATACATAGATCTTATGGCCAGCCAAGTGGCGGGGTACCCTACTCACTGCATTTGTTTTAGGATATGGTACACCAGAGTTAATTAAGTCAGCTGATAAGTTGAGAGTGGAAGGGTAATGCTTCAGTTAGTGGGAATAATACAAACTGTGAATAGCATATGTTACCAGCATCATTTTAACCAAGGCCTACTAGTAAAGCAATAGTGAGGAAAAGACTATTATGATCGCCGCACATTCATACAAATCTATAAGTCTGAAAAAATGCCCTAACTTCTTTCATCTTAGTTTTCCGTTGGGCATCCTCTCTACCCTGCTACTCATTTAAATACCAAGATAAATGTATCCTATTGCTTGCTAGGCAATTGATTGGCCCTCCTGTCAGATGACATCCTGCAGTAGCTTTATGATGTCAGGGCACCACTGGAACAATTGTCCTTGGTAAGGGTGACACAGGAGGATGAGATCTCAGCAATTATGCACTCGGTCACTATCTGCAATTAGGACTGAAAGGCAAGCAGGAGGTGGAACGGTTAAGGACTGAACTAGTCAAAGCATTGGGGGCTTTTTCAACGTGGGATGGAGATACAAAAAGACAGATGATCCTTAACAATCCATCTTGAATATCAGAGCCCATCATACAGACTGCAGTGGAAGAGGTGAAAGCAGCTTACTTCCATGTGAAAGTTAGACTATGGCTCTAACGTAAGGTAATACATTCCAGCCTCAAAGGCAGTCATTTCCTCAGATGGTATATTGCTGCACCAGGATCTAAAGCAGGTTTTGGTAGCCTTGGAGGCAGCCAGACCTTTATTAACCATCATGACTAAAACAAAGTGATCCACATTACTTCCATCTTGACAGAAATGATATTCAAGCAAGAGTACCCCACTTGAAAGTAGTGAAGACATTCAGATGCTGTGAACGTCTTTTAATGCCCAAAGGAATGATTGTGAGTTTAACTTACCACATAAATTGGTAAAATGATGCAGTATGCTTGAAGACTTCAGTGTTTTTCTTTCTTTTTTTTTTTTTTTGTTTAGTCTCGGCAATGCAGCGATAATCTGTTGGGCAACACTGCCACTGCTGGTCATTCAGTATAATCTGCAGATGGAAAAGTCCACTGTTAGTCAATTTACTATATGCAATACAACACAAATTGCTTTTTATAACTCAAACACATCAGTACAATAGAGTCTGCGTTAATGTGAAAATCCACAGCTCATTAGAAATGTGAAACTAAATTTGTGTTTTCAACCTCACATACTTCTCAAAATCCCATGCCGGATTTGCTAACACTCTCTAAGCTGTAGCACCTACATTAGGATACAGATACATAGATCTTATGGCCAGCCAAGTGGCGGGGTACCCTACTCACTGCATTTGTTTTAGGATATGGTACACCAGAGTTAATTAAGTCAGCTGATAAGTTGAGAGTGGAAGGGTAATGCTTCAGTTAGTGGGAATAATACAAACTGTGAATAGCATATGTTACCAGCATCATTTTAACCAAGGCCTACTAGTAAAGCAATGGTGAGGAAAAGACTATTATGATCGCCGCACATTCATACAAATCTATAAGTCTGAAAAAATGCCCCAACTTCTTTCATCTTAGTTTTCAGTTGGGCATCCTCTCTACCCTGCTACTCATTTATATACCAAGATAAATGTATCCTATTGCTTGCTAGGCAATTGATTGGCCCTCCTGTCAGATGACATCCTGCAGTAGCTTTATGATGTCAGGGCACCACTGGAACAATTGTCCTTGGTAAGGGTGACACAGGAGGATGAGATCTCAGCAATTATGCACTCTGTCACTATCTGCAATTAGGACTGAAAGGCAAGCAGGAGGTGGAACGGTTAAGGACTGAACTAGTCAAAGCATTGGGGGCTTTTTCAACGTGGGATGGAGATACAAAAAGACAGATGATCCTTAACAATCCATCTTGAATATCAGAGCCCATCATACAGACTGCAGTGGAAGAGGTGAAAGCAGCTTACTTCCATGTGAAAGTTAGACTATGGCTCTAACGTAAGGTAATACATTCCAGCCTCAAAGGCAGTCATTTCCTCAGATGGTATATTGCTGCACCAGGATCTAAAGCAGGTTTTGGTAGCCTTGGAGGCAGCCAGACCTTTATTAACCATCATGACTAAAACAAAGTGATCCACATTACTTCCATCTTGACAGAAATGATATTCAAGCAAGAGTACCCCACTTGAAAGTAGTGAAGACATTCAGATGCTGTGAACGTCTTTTAATCGCCCAAAGGAATGATTGTGAGTTTAACTTACCACATAAATTGGTAAAATGATGCAGTATGCTTGAAGACTTCAGTGTTTTTCTTTCTTTTTTTTTTTTTTTTTGTTTAGTCTCGGCAATGCAGCGATAATCTGTTGGGCAACACTGCCACTGCTGGTCATTCAGTATAATCTGCAGATGGAAAAGTCCACTGTTAGTCAATTTACTATATGCAATACAACACAAATTGCTTTTTATAACTCAAACACATCAGTACAATAGAGTCTGCGTTAATGTGAAAATCCACAGCTCATAAGAAATGTGAAACTAAATTTGTGTTTTCAACCTCACATACTTCTCAAAATCCCATGCCGGATTTGCTAACACTCTCTAAGCTGTAGCACCTACATTAGGATACAGATACATAGATCTTATGGCCAGCCAAGTGGCGGGGTACCCTACTCACTGCATTTGTTTTAGGATATGGTACACCAGAGTTAATTAAGTCAGCTGATAAGTTGAGAGTGGAAGGGTAATGCTTCAGTTAGTGGGAATAATACAAACTGTGAATAGCATATGTTACCAGCATCATTTTAACCAAGGCCTACTAGTAAAGCAATAGTGAGGAAAAGACTATTATGATCGCCGCACATTCATACAAATCTATAAGTCTGAAAAAATGCCCTAACTTCTTTCATCTTAGTTTTCCATTGGGCATCCTCTCTACCCTGCTACTCATTTAAATACCAAGATAAATGTATCCTATTGCTTGCTAGGCAATTGATTGGCCCTCCTGTCAGATGACATCCTGCAGTAGCTTTATGATGTCAGGGCACCACTGGAACAATTGTCCTTGGTAAGGGTGACACAGGAGGATGAGATCTCAGCAATTATGCACTCGGTCACTATCTGCAATTAGGACTGAAAGGCAAGCAGGAGGTGGAACGGTTAAGGACTGAACTAGTCAAAGCATTGGGGGCTTTTTCAACGTGGGATGGAGATACAAAAAGACAGATGATCCTTAACAATCCATCTTGAATATCAGAGCCCATCATACAGACTGCAGTGGAAGAGGTGAAAGCAGCTTACTTCCATGTGAAAGTTAGACTATGGCTCTAACGTAAGGTAATACATTCCAGCCTCAAAGGCAGTCATTTCCTCAGATGGTATATTGCTGCACCAGGATCTAAAGCAGGTTTTGGTAGCCTTGGAGGCAGCCAGACCTTTATTAACCATCATGACTAAAACAAAGTGATCCACATTACTTCCATCTTGACAGAAATGATATTCAAGCAAGAGTACCCCACTTGAAAGTAGTGAAGACATTCAGATGCTGTGAACGTCTTTTAATGCCCAAAGGAATGATTGTGAGTTTAACTTACCACATAAATTGGTAAAATGATGCAGTATGCTTGAAGACTTCAGTGTTTTTCTTTCTTTTTTTTTTTTTTTGTTTAGTCTCGGCAATGCAGCGATAATCTGTTGGGCAACACTGCCACTGCTGGTCATTCAGTATAATCTGCAGATGGAAAAGTCCACTGTTAGTCAATTTACTATATGCAATACAACACAAATTGCTTTTTATAACTCAAACACATCAGTACAATAGAGTCTGCGTTAATGTGAAAATCCACAGCTCATTAGAAATGTGAAACTAAATTTGTGTTTTCAACCTCACATACTTCTCAAAATCCCATGCCGGATTTGCTAACACTCTCTAAGCTGTAGCACCTACATTAGGATACAGATACATAGATCTTATGGCCAGCCAAGTGGCGGGGTACCCTACTCACTGCATTTGTTTTAGGATATGGTACACCAGAGTTAATTAAGTCAGCTGATAAGTTGAGAGTGGAAGGGTAATGCTTCAGTTAGTGGGAATAATACAAACTGTGAATAGCATATGTTACCAGCATCATTTTAACCAAGGCCTACTAGTAAAGCAATGGTGAGGAAAAGACTATTATGATCGCCGCACATTCATACAAATCTATAAGTCTGAAAAAATGCCCCAACTTCTTTCATCTTAGTTTTCAGTTGGGCATCCTCTCTACCCTGCTACTCATTTATATACCAAGATAAATGTATCCTATTGCTTGCTAGGCAATTGATTGGCCCTCCTGTCAGATGACATCCTGCAGTAGCTTTATGATGTCAGGGCACCACTGGAACAATTGTCCTTGGTAAGGGTGACACAGGAGGATGAGATCTCAGCAATTATGCACTCTGTCACTATCTGCAATTAGGACTGAAAGGCAAGCAGGAGGTGGAACGGTTAAGGACTGAACTAGTCAAAGCATTGGGGGCTTTTTCAACGTGGGATGGAGATACAAAAAGACAGATGATCCTTAACAATCCATCTTGAATATCAGAGCCCATCATACAGACTGCAGTGGAAGAGGTGAAAGCAGCTTACTTCCATGTGAAAGTTAGACTATGGCTCTAACGTAAGGTAATACATTCCAGCCTCAAAGGCAGTCATTTCCTCAGATGGTATATTGCTGCACCAGGATCTAAAGCAGGTTTTGGTAGCCTTGGAGGCAGCCAGACCTTTATTAACCATCATGACTAAAACAAAGTGATCCACATTACTTCCATCTTGACAGAAATGATATTCAAGCAAGAGTACCCCACTTGAAAGTAGTGAAGACATTCAGATGCTGTGAACGTCTTTTAATCGCCCAAAGGAATGATTGTGAGTTTAACTTACCACATAAATTGGTAAAATGATGCAGTATGCTTGAAGACTTCAGTGTTTTTCTTTCTTTTTTTTTTTTTTTTTGTTTAGTCTCGGCAATGCAGCGATAATCTGTTGGGCAACACTGCCACTGCTGGTCATTCAGTATAATCTGCAGATGGAAAAGTCCACTGTTAGTCAATTTACTATATGCAATACAACACAAATTGCTTTTTATAACTCAAACACATCAGTACAATAGAGTCTGCGTTAATGTGAAAATCCACAGCTCATAAGAAATGTGAAACTAAATTTGTGTTTTCAACCTCACATACTTCTCAAAATCCCATGCCGGATTTGCTAACACTCTCTAAGCTGTAGCACCTACATTAGGATACAGATACATAGATCTTATGGCCAGCCAAGTGGCGGGGTACCCTACTCACTGCATTTGTTTTAGGATATGGTACACCAGAGTTAATTAAGTCAGCTGATAAGTTGAGAGTGGAAGGGTAATGCTTCAGTTAGTGGGAATAATACAAACTGTGAATAGCATATGTTACCAGCATCATTTTAACCAAGGCCTACTAGTAAAGCAATAGTGAGGAAAAGACTATTATGATCGCCGCACATTCATACAAATCTATAAGTCTGAAAAAATGCCCTAACTTCTTTCATCTTAGTTTTCCATTGGGCATCCTCTCTACCCTGCTACTCATTTAAATACCAAGATAAATGTATCCTATTGCTTGCTAGGCAATTGATTGGCCCTCCTGTCAGATGACATCCTGCAGTAGCTTTATGATGTCAGGGCACCACTGGAACAATTGTCCTTGGTAAGGGTGACACAGGAGGATGAGATCTCAGCAATTATGCACTCGGTCACTATCTGCAATTAGGACTGAAAGGCAAGCAGGAGGTGGAACGGTTAAGGACTGAACTAGTCAAAGCATTGGGGGCTTTTTCAACGTGGGATGGAGATACAAAAAGACAGATGATCCTTAACAATCCATCTTGAATATCAGAGCCCATCATATAGACTGCAGTGGAAGAGGTGAAAGCAGCTTACTTCCATGTGAAAGTTAGACTATGGCTCTAACGTAAGGTAATACATTCCAGCCTCAAAGGCAGTCATTTCCTCAGATGGTATATTGCTGCACCAGGATCTAAAGCAGGTTTTGGTAGCCTTGGAGGCAGCCAGACCTTTATTAACCATCATGACTAAAACAAAGTGATCCACATTACTTCCATCTTGACAGAAATGATATTCAAGCAAGAGTACCCCACTTGAAAGTAGTGAAGACATTCAGATGCTGTGAACGTCTTTTAATGCCCAAAGGAATGATTGTGAGTTTAACTTACCACATAAATTGGTAAAATGATGCAGTATGCTTGAAGACTTCAGTGTTTTTCTTTCTTTTTTTTTTTTTTTGTTTAGTCTCGGCAATGCAGCGATAATCTGTTGGGCAACACTGCCACTGCTGGTCATTCAGTATAATCTGCAGATGGAAAAGTCCACTGTTAGTCAATTTACTATATGCAATACAACACAAATTGCTTTTTATAACTCAAACACATCAGTACAATAGAGTCTGCGTTAATGTGAAAATCCACAGCTCATTAGAAATGTGAAACTAAATTTGTGTTTTCAACCTCACATACTTCTCAAAATCCCATGCCGGATTTGCTAACACTCTCTAAGCTGTAGCACCTACATTAGGATACAGATACATAGATCTTATGGCCAGCCAAGTGGCGGGGTACCCTACTCACTGCATTTGTTTTAGGATATGGTACACCAGAGTTAATTAAGTCAGCTGATAAGTTGAGAGTGGAAGGGTAATGCTTCAGTTAGTGGGAATAATACAAACTGTGAATAGCATATGTTACCAGCATCATTTTAACCAAGGCCTACTAGTAAAGCAATGGTGAGGAAAAGACTATTATGATCGCCGCACATTCATACAAATCTATAAGTCTGAAAAAATGCCCCAACTTCTTTCATCTTAGTTTTCAGTTGGGCATCCTCTCTACCCTGCTACTCATTTATATACCAAGATAAATGTATCCTATTGCTTGCTAGGCAATTGATTGGCCCTCCTGTCAGATGACATCCTGCAGTAGCTTTATGATGTCAGGGCACCACTGGAACAATTGTCCTTGGTAAGGGTGACACAGGAGGATGAGATCTCAGCAATTATGCACTCTGTCACTATCTGCAATTAGGACTGAAAGGCAAGCAGGAGGTGGAACGGTTAAGGACTGAACTAGTCAAAGCATTGGGGGCTTTTTCAACGTGGGATGGAGATACAAAAAGACAGATGATCCTTAACAATCCATCTTGAATATCAGAGCCCATCATACAGACTGCAGTGGAAGAGGTGAAAGCAGCTTACTTCCATGTGAAAGTTAGACTATGGCTCTAACGTAAGGTAATACATTCCAGCCTCAAAGGCAGTCATTTCCTCAGATGGTATATTGCTGCACCAGGATCTAAAGCAGGTTTTGGTAGCCTTGGAGGCAGCCAGACCTTTATTAACCATCATGACTAAAACAAAGTGATCCACATTACTTCCATCTTGACAGAAATGATATTCAAGCAAGAGTACCCCACTTGAAAGTAGTGAAGACATTCAGATGCTGTGAACGTCTTTTAATCGCCCAAAGGAATGATTGTGAGTTTAACTTACCACATAAATTGGTAAAATGATACAGTATGCTTGAAGACTTCAGTGTTTTTATTTCTTTTTTTCTTTTTTGTTTAGTCTCGGCAATGCAGCGATAATCTGTTGGGCAACACTGCCACTGCTGGTCATTCAGTATAATCTGCAGATGGAAAAGTCCACTGTTCGTCAATTTACTATATGCAATACAACACAAATTGCTTTTTATAACTCAAACACATCAGTACAATAGAGTCTGCGTTAATGTGAAAATCCACAGCTCATTAGAAATGTGAAACTAAATTTGTGTTTTCAACCTCACATACTTCTCAAAATCCCATGCCGGATTTGCTAACACTCTCTAAGCTGTAGCACCTACATTAGGATACAGATACATAGATCTTATGGCCAGCCAAGTGGCGGGGTACCCTACTCACTGCATTTGTTTTAGGATATGGTACACCAGAGTTAATTAAGTCAGCTGATAAGTTGAGAGTGGAAGGGTAATGCTTCAGTTAGTGGGAATAATACAAACTGTGAATAGCATATGTTACCAGCATCATTTTAACCAAGGCCTACTAGTAAAGCAATAGTGAGGAAAAGACTATTATGATCGCCGCACATTCATACAAATCTATAAGTCTGAAAAAATGCCCTAACTTCTTTCATCTTAGTTTTCCGTTGGGCATCCTCTCTACCCTGCTACTCATTTAAATACCAAGATAAATGTATCCTATTGCTTGCTAGGCAATTGATTGGCCCTCCTGTCAGATGACATCCTGCAGTAGCTTTATGATGTCAGGGCACCACTGGAACAATTGTCCTTGGTAAGGGTGACACAGGAGGATGAGATCTCAGCAATTATGCACTCGGTCACTATCTGCAATTAGGACTGAAAGGCAAGCAGGAGGTGGAACGGTTAAGGACTGAACTAGTCAAAGCATTGGGGGCTTTTTCAACGTGGGATGGAGATACAAAAAGACAGATGATCCTTAACAATCCATCTTGAATATCAGAGCCCATCATACAGACTGCAGTGGAAGAGGTGAAAGCAGCTTACTTCCATGTGAAAGTTAGACTATGGCTCTAACGTAAGGTAATACATTCCAGCCTCAAAGGCAGTCATTTCCTCAGATGGTATATTGCTGCACCAGGATCTAAAGCAGGTTTTGGTAGCCTTGGAGGCAGCCAGACCTTTATTAACCATCATGACTAAAACAAAGTGATCCACATTACTTCCATCTTGACAGAAATGATATTCAAGCAAGAGTACCCCACTTGAAAGTAGTGAAGACATTCAGATGCTGTGAACGTCTTTTAATCGCCCAAAGGAATGATTGTGAGTTTAACTTACCACATAAATTGGTAAAATGATGCAGTATGCTTGAAGACTTCAGTGTTTTTCTTTCTTTTTTTTTTTTTTGTTTAGTCTCGGCAATGCAGCGATAATCTGTTGGGCAACACTGCCACTGCTGGTCATTCAGTATAATCTGCAGATGGAAAAGTCCACTGTTAGTCAATTTACTATATGCAATACAACACAAATTGCTTTTTATAACTCAAACACATCAGTACAATAGAGTCTGCGTTAATGTGAAAATCCACAGCTCATTAGAAATGTGAAACTAAATTTGTGTTTTCAACCTCACATACTTCTCAAAATCCCATGCCGGATTTGCTAACACTCTCTAAGCTGTAGCACCTACATTAGGATACAGATACATAGATCTTATGGCCAGCCAAGTGGCGGGGTACCCTACTCACTGCATTTGTTTTAGGATATGGTACACCAGAGTTAATTAAGTCAGCTGATAAGTTGAGAGTGGAAGTGTAATGCTTCAGTTAGTGGGAATAATACAAACTGTGAATAGCATATGTTACCAGCATCATTTTAACCAAGGCCTACTAGTAAAGCAATGGTGAGGAAAAGACTATTATGATCGCCGCACATTCATACAAATCTATAAGTCTGAAAAAATGCCCCAACTTCTTTCATCTTAGTTTTCAGTTGGGCATCCTCTCTACCCTGCTACTTATTTATATACCAAGATAAATGTATCCTATTGCTTGCTAGGCAATTGATTGGCCCTCCTGTCAGATGACATCCTGCAGTAGCTTTATGATGTCAGGGCACCACTGGAACAATTGTCCTTGGTAAGGGTGACACAGGAGGATGAGATCTCAGCAATTATGCACTTGGTCACTATCTGCAATTAGGACTGAAAGGCAAGCAGGAGGTGGAACGGTTAAGGACTGAATTAGTCAAAGCATTGGGGGCTTTTTCAACGTGGGATGGAGATACAAAAAGACAGATGATCCTTAACAATCCATCTTGAATATCAGAGCCCATCATACAGACTGCAGTGGAAGAGGTGAAAGCAGCTTACTTCCATGTGAAAGTTAGACTATGGCTCTAACGTAAGGTAATACATTGTAACGCCCTGAACGTCTCAGGATCGTTTAACAGACACGACAATGAGGACGCAACCACTTGTGAAGGGTTAGTTCTTTTAATGAAGGCAAATAAAATACAAAGAACAAACAAAAGTTATAGTCACTGGAATCCTCCAGGCTAAGTACGTTACCAGCCCACAGCACGGATGGTCCTAACCGTCCTCTGCATATACGCCGATCCCGGCGTATGCCAACAGAGGGCAGAAATGAAATGGCCGACAATGCCAATCGGTAGGCTCTGAGGGGCACGAAGAGTGTTGGGGAGAATCGAGGAGTCAGGGAAACACCCAGCCGGGGTCTCTACCTGAAGGGAGCAGCCGCTCAACCTCTTCCTCAGACTGCACCGGGACGCGGAGTCACCTCCTGGTGATGCGTCACCGATACCCCAATCACAAGCAAGAAGACTGAACCGAGAGCAGCCGCTCGATCGATCCTGTGGACTTCCGAGTCTGTAACGCGGCAAACACCTCCTGGTGTGCGTTACAGCTGGCAGTCCCTGTGTCTCTGGTCGGGCTGGGAGTTACGACTCCAACCAGCAAAAGCGCCACTGCGCTTGGACTCAGCCGAGTCAAAAAGCGAAGCTCAATGGTTGACCGGTAGAGCTTCCGGGTCCTTCACAGGTGACGATGGGGCAAGACACGGCCCAGGGAGTAACGACTCGACCTACCTCCGTTCTTGCCTTACTGGAGCACCACTCCTGAACACTGCTCTTCACGAAGCAGGTACGTCGGTGTAAACACAATATCCGACAGCCTTGTACCTCCCGGTTCCTCCCTTTATAGGGCGTGTTTTCCTTGAGTTATGTAACAGCTCTCCTGTTTACATAAGGGCGTGTCTCCCTTGAGTTATGTAACAGTTCTCCTGTTTACATAAGGGCGTGTTTCCCTTGAGTTATGTAACAGCTCTCCTGTTTACATAAGGGCGTGTTTCCCTTGAGTTATGTAACAGCTCTCCTGTTTACATAAGGGCGTGTTTCCCTTGTATGACAGGAATTCTTGACAGTACATCCTCCCTCTCAGCGGCTCCCCACGGGTCCAGCGCTGGCAGGAAAACGCCGATGGAACAAGGAGACCAAGCGCGGAGCATGAACCCCTTCAGCCGGTTCCCATGAATGCTCCTCCGGGCCATAGCCTTTCCACGCAACCAGGTACCACAGCTTCCCCCTGCGCCATTTGGACGCCCGTATGCCCGACACTTCATACTCCACCTCCGACTCCACGCATACCGGCCTAGGTGTCCCAGACGGCTTGGAGGGTGCTGGTTTGAGCAATGATACATGAAAGACAGGGTGTATCCGCAATGACTGGGGCAAGCACACCTTCACGTTCACGGGACCCATACACTTGGTAATTCGATAGGGGCCCATGTACTTGGGATGGAACACACTGTTCTTTCGAAACCTCATGTTTCTTGTGGATATCCAGACGTAGTCTCCAGTGCGGTACAGTGGCCCGGGCCTTCTCTTCCTATCTGCCGCAGCCTTGTATCTTCTCTTGGCCTCTATTAGGACAGCCCTTGAGCGCATCAACGTGTCTTTTATGTGTGCCACCCTGTCCGCTGTGGCGGGAATCCTGTCCTCTCTGAACGGATGTAGAAATGGCAAGAACCTGGGATGTTGGCCATAGTTGCTATAGAACGGAGATGACTGTGTGGAGCTGTGAGTGGCGTTGTTATAGGCTATCTCTGCAACCCATAGCAAGTCGACCCATTCTTCCCTGCCCTGGTCCACAAAACATCGCAGATACTGTTTGAGCGTTTGGTTCAGGCGCTCGGTTTGGCCGTCCGTTTGAGGGTGGTAGCTGGTGGACAGGGCGGTCTTAACATGCAGCGCAGTGCACCAAGTCTTCCAGAATTGCGCAGTAAACTGCGACCCCCGGTCCGACACGATCACCCCAGGTAATCCATGCAGTCGTACCACATTCTTTAGGAGTAGTGACGCCAATTCCCCGGCCGTAGGGACTCTCTTGCAGGGGATGAAGTGCCCCATTTTCGTCAAGTAATCCACCACCACCAGTATTGCCGTCATCCCCTGGTCTACCGGTAGGCCCACCACGAAGTCCAGTGATATGCTATCCCATGGTCTATCCGGGGTCGGAAGTGGATGTAAGAGCCCTTGGGTTCGGCCATGGTCGGCCTTCATGGTAGCACACGTAGGACACTCCTGTCCCCACCTCCTGACATCCACTCTCATGGTTGGCCACCAGAAATGCCGTCCCATGCTAGCCACCGTTTTTTCAAAGCCCAAATGACCTGCGCATGGAGAGTCATGGCACCAGATGAATGCTTGTTTCCTTAGCCTAGGCGTGGGTATCAATAGGCACCTGCCCTTCAGGGGTATCCCGTCCTTCAGCTGCCATTCTCTGTGACTGAGGAGCCACCTCTGCCATGCGAAAGACCTGATCCCTCTCTTTATTCCCCTCAGGAAAGTATCCGGTTGGATAACCCCCAATACCATCCTCTGGGAAATGATGGAACGCTCGGTTGCAGGCAATGGTTCCTTAACTGCAGATTGACGGGACAGGGCGTCCGCCTTCCGGTTTTCCGTCCCCGGCCGATATGTGATGCGGAAGTTGAACCCCGCAAAGAAGATCATCCACCGCAGCTGCCTGGGAGAAAGGTGTCTAGTGGCCGTCATGAACTGTAGGTTCCGATGGTCCGTGTACACCGATACCACATGTCTTGCCCCCATCAACCAATGCCTCCATTCGGTGAAGGCGTCCTTGATTGCGAGAAGCTCCTTCTCCGCAATATGGTAGTTGCGTTCGGCGTCGTTGAGTTTGCGGGACATGTACGCAACGGGATGAAGCACCCCTGTGTCGTGGTTGCGTTGGGACAAGATAGCCCCCAGCGCCACATCCGACGCGTCCGCTTCCACCACGTAGGGGAGATCCGGATCGGGGTGAGCCAACACCGGCGCCTTACCAAAGGCGCTTTTCAGGGCCTCAAAGGCTTTGTTCGCTTCAGGGGACCAGACAAACTCCTTGGACTTCCTCAGTAGCTGTGTGATTGGGGCCACCACTCCTGAAAATCCATCTATAAACCGCCTGTAAAAGTTGGCGAAGCCAATGAAACTTTGGACGTCCTTCACGCTTTGGGGCACCGGCCATTCTTTCACCGCCTTGATCTTTCGTTCTGCCATCTCCTGTCCCTCTGGACTCAGCATCACTCCGAGGAATTCCACGGATGTGACGTGGAAGTCACACTTGCTGAGTTTACAAAACAGCATGTTTTCCCTCAGCTTTTGGAGCACAGCTTTGACGTGGTGTACGTGCTCCTCCACACTGGACGAATAGATGAGGATGTCGTCGATATATACGACCACGTAGATATCCAACTCCTCTCTGAATACCTCATTCAAAAAGTACTGAAAGGCTGCCGGGGCGTTGCACAGACCGAACGGCATGACGAGGTACTCAAAAAGGCCGAACCTGGTCTTAAAGGCGGTCTTCCACTCGTCTCCGTCCCTCATGCGCACCAGATGGTATGCCCCTTTCAAATCCAACTTGGTGTAGATACGAGCTTTCTTGACCTGTTCCAGAAGTACACTGATGAGAGGCAAGGGGTACCGATTTTTTATGGTTATCGCATTCAATGCCCTAAAGTCCACACAGGCTCTCAGCTCCCCATTAGCCTTCGGGATGAAGAAGAGTGGCGAGGCGGCCGGAGACTTGGACGGGCGGATGAATCCTAGCCTGAGGAGTTTATCCAGGTACCCCCGGAGATGCACGTTTTCAGGCTCCGTCAGGGCATACAGCCTGCCGCTGGGAACGCTGGCCCCTGGCACCAGGTCGATCTGGCAGTCAAACTGTCTATGTGGTGGTAGCACTTCCGCCTTCACCTCATCAAATACATCCTCAAAACTGTGATAAGCCTGGGGGAGAGCCACATCTTTTTCTGCCGCTGTAGCCACCGTCTGACTCCCGCTCTCATCTGCGTCAAGGGATTCCGTTCTTATTCCACAATGCAGGATGCAATACGGTGACGTCATTTCGATGCGATGTGTTGGCCAATCCACAAAGGGGTTGTGTTTCTGTAGCCACGGCAATCCCAATATGACGCCATATTGGGGCGCTCGGATGATGTTAAAATCGATTTGTTCCAAATGGTTCCTCCCATATCTCATCGGAAGGACCCCCGTGTGCTGTCCGATGGGCCCCGTCACCAATCGCCTTCCGTCTACCGCATAGACGTCTTCGGGTACTGCTTTGGGAAGAAGCACTAGCCCTAGCCTGCATGCCTCGTTGTGGTCCATAAACATGCCAGTGGCCCCTGAATCCACCATGGCCACAACGGGTATCCACTGGTCATGCACTCCCACGTGCACCGTGATAAACAGGTGTCGTTGTCCCTTAGTGACCGAGTTGGAAAGTGAAGGGATGGATGAGTGACTCCGAGATGCCCCTTCTCTGGTCTTGGAGTCCTCTAGTTTTCCGCCGGTATGTCCACCACGGCTGTTACCGACCGGTTGGCCCGATAACGTGACGTCTTCGGTTTGGCAGGGCATTCACGTACGTAGTGGCCTTTTTTGCCACAATATAGGCACAATCCTTGTTTACGGCGTGACTCTTTCTCCGTGGCTGTGAGGCTCGCTCGTATTGCGCCGATGTCCATGGGTTCTCCCTTGGATGCGGTGGAAGTTTCAGGACTTCCCACCGTCACATAGGATGGAAGGGATTTTCCTTTTCTCCCATGATCCCCCTTTCTTTCACTTAGCCTATGTTCCAGCCGTAATACCAGGTTGATAAGGCCCTCACATGTCTTGGGTTGAGGGTCAATATGAGCCACGGCGTCCTTGAGCTCATCGCACAGCCCTTGATGGAAGAGTGCCGTCTGTTTAGCAACAGGCCACTTGGTTTCCGCAACCAGCCTTCGGAACGCGTTGAGATACTGCACCAGGTCGTTGGATCCCTGTCTCAACTCAAGCATTTCACGGTCCGCCGTGTACGAGTCAGCCCTTCTGTCGAATACCTTCAGGAATTCCTCGCGAAAAGCACCCCAATCACATAAGAGGGGGTCGTCCCTGCTCACCAGAGGTACGGCCCATTGTGCCGCGTTTCCAGCCAAATAGGATATAAGGAAAGCCACACGAGCCTGACTCGTGGAGAACGCCTTTGGTTTGCACGATAAATGTAGCGCCACTTGTGTGAGGAATACCTGCACTGTGTTAGGATCCCCACTGTACCTCTCTGGTGTTGCCAAGGGGATGGCTACCGGCATTTCCACTACTACCGCAGGGGTCTGGTTCGTGAGGGAGGTGCTGGGCGTGAGCGGGTCCAATTGGATAGCATCCAGTCTGGCTTTTACATCGGCTGTTTCTTGCCTAGAGGCAGCCACTTCAACTTGCATGGCCGCTAAAGCAGCCAGCACATCATCAAGTGTTGCCATGTCTGTTATCGACCGGGAGACAGTTAGTGTTATTAAGGTCGGATATTTTGTAACGCCCTGAACGTCTCAGGATCGTTTAACAGACACGACAATGAGGACGCAACCACTTGTGAAGGGTTAGTTCTTTTAATGAAGGCAAATAAAATACAAAGAACAAACAAAAGTTATAGTCACTGGAATCCTCCAGGCTAAGTACGTTACCAGCCCACAGCACGGATGGTCCTAACCGTCCTTTGCATATACGCCGATCCCGGCGTATGCCAACAGAGGGCAGAAATGAAATGGCCGACAATGCCAATCGGTAGGCTCTGAGGGGCACGAAGAGTGTTGGGGAGAATCGAGGAGTCAGGGAAACACCCAGCCGGGGTCTCTACCTGAAGGGAGCAGCCGCTCAACCTCTTCCTCAGACTGCACCGGGACGCGGAGTCACCTCCTGGTGATGCGTCACCGATACCCCAATCACAAGCAAGAAGACTGAACCGAGAGCAGCCGCTCGATCGATCCTGTGGACTTCCGAGTCTGTAACGCGGCAAACACCTCCTGGTGTGCGTTACAGCTGGCAGTCCCTGTGTCTCTGGTCGGGCTGGGAGTTACGACTCCAACCAGCAAAAGCGCCACTGCGCTTGGACTCAGCCGAGTCAAAAAGCGAAGCTCAATGGTTGACCGGTAGAGCTTCCGGGTCCTTCACAGGTGACGATGGGGCAAGACACGGCCCAGGGAGTAACGACTCGACCTACCTCCGTTCTTGCCTTACTGGAGCACCACTCCTGAACACTGCTCTTCACGAAGCAGGTACGTCGGTGTAAACACAATATCCGACAGCCTTGTACCTCCCGGTTCCTCCCTTTATAGGGCGTGTTTTCCTTGAGTTATGTAACAGCTCTCCTGTTTACATAAGGGCGTGTTTCCCTTGAGTTATGTAACAGTTCTCCTGTTTACATAAGGGCGTGTTTCCCTTGAGTTATGTAACAGCTCTCCTGTTTACATAAGGGCGTGTTTCCCTTGAGTTATGTAACAGCTCTCCTGTTTACATAAGGGCGTGTTTCCCTTGTATGACAGGAATTCTTGACATACATTCCAGCCTCAAAGGCAGTCATTTCCTCAGATGGTATATTGCTGCACCAGGATCTAAAGCAGGTTTTGGTAGCCTTGGAGGCAGCCAGACCTTTATTAACCATCATGACTAAAACAAAGTGATCCACATTACTTCCATCTTGACAGAAATGATATTCAAGCAAGAGTACCCCACTTGAAAGTAGTGAAGACATTCAGATGCTGTGAACGTCTTTTAATCGCCCAAAGGAATGATTGTGAGTTTAACTTACCACATAAATTGGTAAAATGATACAGTATGCTTGAAGACTTCAGTGTTTTTATTTCTTTTTTTCTTTTTTGTTTAGTCTCGGCAATGCAGCGATAATCTGTTGGGCAACACTGCCACTGCTGGTCATTCAGTATAATCTGCAGATGGAAAAGTCCACTGTTAGTCAATTTACTATATGCAATACAACACAAATTGCTTTTTATAACTCAAACACATCAGTACAATAGAGTCTGCGTTAATGTGAAAATCTACAGCTCATTAGAAATGTGAAACTAAATTTGTGTTTTCAACCTCACATACTTCTCAAAATCCCATGCCGGATTTGCTAACACTCTCTAAGCTGTAGCACCTACATTAGGATACAGATACATAGATCTTATGGCCAGCCAAGTGGCGGGGTACCCTACTCACTGCATTTGTTTTAGGATATGGTACACCAGAGTTAATTAAGTCAGCTGATAAGTTGAGAGTGGAAGGGTAATGCTTCAGTTAGTGGGAATAATACAAACTGTGAATAGCATATGTTACCAGCATCATTTTAACCAAGGCCTACTAGTAAAGCAATAGTGAGGAAAAGACTATTATGATCGCCGCACATTCATACAAATCTATAAGTCTGAAAAAATGCCCTAACTTCTTTCATCTTAGTTTTCCGTTGGGCATCCTCTCTACCCTGCTACTCATTTAAATACCAAGATAAATGTATCCTATTGCTTGCTAGGCAATTGATTGGCCCTCCTGTCAGATGACATCCTGCAGTAGCTTTATGATGTCAGGGCACCACTGGAACAATTGTCCTTGGTAAGGGTGACACAGGAGGATGAGATCTCAGCAATTATGCACTCGGTCACTATCTGCAATTAGGACTGAAAGGCAAGCAGGAGGTGGAACGGTTAAGGACTGAACTAGTCAAAGCATTGGGGGCTTTTTCAACGTGGGATGGAGATACAAAAAGACAGATGATCCTTAACAATCCATCTTGAATATCAGAGCCCATCATACAGACTGCAGTGGAAGAGGTGAAAGCAGCTTACTTCCATGTGAAAGTTAGACTATGGCTCTAACGTAAGGTAATACATTCCAGCCTCAAAGGCAGTCATTTCCTCAGATGGTATATTGCTGCACCAGGATCTAAAGCAGGTTTTGGTAGCCTTGGAGGCAGCCAGACCTTTATTAACCATCATGACTAAAACAAAGTGATCCACATTACTTCCATCTTGACAGAAATGATATTCAAGCAAGAGTACCCCACTTGAAAGTAGTGAAGACATTCAGATGCTGTGAACGTCTTTTAATCGCCCAAAGGAATGATTGTGAGTTTAACTTACCACATAAATTGGTAAAATGATACAGTATGCTTGAAGACTTCAGTGTTTTTATTTCTTTTTTTCTTTTTTGTTTAGTCTCGGCAATGCAGCGATAATCTGTTGGGCAACACTGCCACTGCTGGTCATTCAGTATAATCTGCAGATGGAAAAGTCCACTGTTAGTCAATTTACTATATGCAATACAACACAAATTGCTTTTTATAACTCAAACACATCAGTACAATAGAGTCTGCGTTAATGTGAAAATCCACAGCTCATTAGAAATGTGAAACTAAATTTGTGTTTTCAACCTCACATACTTCTCAAAATCCCATGCCGGATTTGCTAACACTCTCTAAGCTGTAGCACCTACATTAGGATACAGATACATAGATCTTATGGCCAGCCAAGTGGCGGGGTACCCTACTCACTGCATTTGTTTTAGGATATGGTACACCAGAGTTAATTAAGTCAGCTGATAAGTTGAGAGTGGAAGGGTAATGCTTCAGTTAGTGGGAATAATACAAACTGTGAATAGCATATGTTACCAGCATCATTTTAACCAAGGCCTACTAGTAAAGCAATGGTGAGGAAAAGACTATTATGATCGCCGCACATTCATACAAATCTATAAGTCTGAAAAAATGCCCCAACTTCTTTCATCTTAGTTTTCAGTTGGGCATCCTCTCTACCCTGCTACTCATTTATATACCAAGATAAATGTATCCTATTGCTTGCTAGGCAATTGATTGGCCCTCCTGTCAGATGACATCCTGCAGTAGCTTTATGATGTCAGGGCACCACTGGAACAATTGTCCTTGGTAAGGGTGACACAGGAGGATGAGATCTCAGCAATTATGCACTTGGTCACTATCTGCAATTAGGACTGAAAGGCAAGCAGGAGGTGGAACGGTTAAGGACTGAACTAGTCAAAGCATTGGGGGCTTTTTCAACGTGGGATGGAGATACAAAAAGACAGATGATCCTTAACAATCCAATTTGAATATCAGAGCCCATCATACAGACTGCAGTGGAAGAGGTGAAAGCAGCTTACTTCCATGTGAAAGTTAGACTATGGCTCTAACGTAAGGTAATACATTCCAGCCTCAAAGGCAGTCATTTCCTCAGATGGTATATTGCTGCACCAGGATCTAAAGCAGGTTTTGGTAGCCTTGGAGGCAGCCAGACCTTTATTAACCATCATGACTAAAACAAAGTGATCCACATTACTTCCATCTTGACAGAAATGATATTCAAGCAAGAGTACCCCACTTGAAAGTAGTGAAGACATTCAGATGCTGTGAACGTCTTTTAATCGCCCAAAGGAATGATTGTGAGTTTAACTTACCACATAAATTGGTAAAATGATGCAGTATGCTTGAAGACTTCAGTGTTTTTCTTTCTTTTTTTTTTTTTTTGTTTAGTCTCGGCAATGCAGCGATAATCTGTTGGGCAACACTGCCACTGCTGGTCATTCAGTATAATCTGCAGATGGAAAAGTCCACTGTTAGTCAATTTACTATATGCAATACAACACAAATTGCTTTTTATAACTCAAACACATCAGTACAATAGAGTCTGCGTTAATGTGAAAATCCACAGCTCATTAGAAATGTGAAACTAAATTTGTGTTTTCAACCTCACATACTTCTCAAAATCCCATGCCGGATTTGCTAACACTCTCTAAGCTGTAGCACCTACATTAGGATACAGATACATAGATCTTATGGCCAGCCAAGTGGCGGGGTACCCTACTCACTGCATTTGTTTTAGGATATGGTACACCAGAGTTAATTAAGTCAGCTGATAAGTTGAGAGTGGAAGGGTAATGCTTCAGTTAGTGGGAATAATACAAACTGTGAATAGCATATGTTACCAGCATCATTTTAACCAAGGCCTACTAGTAAAGCAATGGTGAGGAAAAGACTATTATGATCGCCGCACATTCATACAAATCTATAAGTCTGAAAAAATGCCCCAACTTCTTTCATCTTAGTTTTCAGTTGGGCATCCTCTCTACCCTGCTACTTATTTATATACCAAGATAAATGTATCCTATTGCTTGCTAGGCAATTGATTGGCCCTCCTGTCAGATGACATCCTGCAGTAGCTTTATGATGTCAGGGCACCACTGGAACAATTGTCCTTGGTAAGGGTGACACAGGAGGATGAGATCTCAGCAATTATGCACTCGGTCACTATCTGCAATTAGGACTGAAAGGCAAGCAGGAGGTGGAACGGTTAAGGACTGAACTAGTCAAAGCATTGGGGGCTTTTTCAACGTGGGATGGAGATACAAAAAGACAGATGATCCTTAACAATCCATCTTGAATATCAGAGCCCATCATACAGACTGCAGTGGAAGAGGTAAAAGCAGCTTACTTCCATGTGAAAGTTAGACTATGGCTCTAACGTAAGGTAATACATTCCAGCCTCAAAGGCAGTCATTTCCTCAGATGGTATATTGCTGCACCAGGATCTAAAGCAGGTTTTGGTAGCCTTGGAGGCAGCCAGACCTTTATTAACCATCATGACTAAAACAAAGTGATCCACATTACTTCCATCTTGACAGAAATGATATTCAAGCAAGAGTACCTCACTTGAAAGTAGTGAAGACATTCAGATGCTGTGAACGTCTTTTAATCGCCCAAAGGAATGATTGTGAGTTTAACTTACCACATAAATTGGTAAAATGATGCAGTATGCTTGAAGACTTCAGTGTTTTTCTTTCTTTTTTTTTTTTTTTGTTTAGTCTCGGCAATGCAGCGATAATCTGTTGGGCAACACTGCCACTGCTGGTCATTCAGTATAATCTGCAGATGGAAAAGTCCACTGTTAGTCAATTTACTATATGCAATACAACACAAATTGCTTTTTATAACTCAAACACATCAGTACAATAGAGTCTGCGTTAATGTGAAAATCCACAGCTCATTAGAAATGTGAAACTAAATTTGTGTTTTCAACCTCACATACTTCTCAAAATCCCATGCCGGATTTGCTAACACTCTCTAAGCTGTAGCACCTACATTAGGATACAGATACATAGATCTTATGGCCAGCCAAGTGGCGGGGTACCCTACTCACTGCATTTGTTTTAGGATATGGTACACCAGAGTTAATTAAGTCAGCTGATAAGTTGAGAGTGGAAGGGTAATGCTTCAGTTAGTGGGAATAATACAAACTGTGAATAGCATATGTTACCAGTATCATTTTAACCAAGGCCTACTAGTAAAGCAATGGTGAGGAAAAGACTATTATGATCGCCGCACATTCATACAAATCTATAAGTCTGAAAAAATGCCCCAACTTCTTTCATCTTAGTTTTCAGTTGGGCATCCTCTCTACCCTGCTACTCATTTATATACCAAGATAAATGTATCCTATTGCTTGCTAGGCAATTGATTGGCCCTCCTGTCAGATGACATCCTGCAGTAGCTTTATGATGTCAGGGCACCACTGGAACAATTGTCCTTGGTAAGGGTGACACAGGAGGATGAGATCTCAGCAATTATGCACTTGGTCACTATCTGCAATTAGGACTGAAAGGCAAGCAGGAGGTGGAACGGTTAAGGACTGAATTAGTCAAAGCATTGGGGGCTTTTTCAACGTGGGATGGAGATACAAAAAGACAGATGATCCTTAACAATCCATCTTGAATATCAGAGCCCATCATACAGACTGCAGTGGAAGAGGTGAAAGCAGCTTACTTCCATGTGAAAGTTAGACTATGGCTCTAACGTAAGGTAATACATTCCAGCCTCAAAGGCAGTCATTTCCTCAGATGGTATATTGCTGCACCAGGATCTAAAGCAGGTTTTGGTAGCCTTGGAGGCAGCCAGACCTTTATTAACCATCATGACTAAAACAAAGTGATCCACATTACTTCCATCTTGACAGAAATGATATTCAAGCAAGAGTACCCCACTTGAAAGTAGTGAAGACATTCAGATGCTGTGAACGTCTTTTAATCGCCCAAAGGAATGATTGTGAGTTTAACTTACCACATAAATTGGTAAAATGATACAGTATGCTTGAAGACTTCAGTGTTTTTATTTCTTTTTTTCTTTTTTGTTTAGTCTCGGCAATGCAGCGATAATCTGTTGGGCAACACTGCCACTGCTGGTCATTCAGTATAATCTGCAGATGGAAAAGTCCACTGTTAGTCAATTTACTATATGCAATACAACACAAATTGCTTTTTATAACTCAAACACATCAGTACAATAGAGTCTGCGTTAATGTGAAAATCCACAGCTCATTAGAAATGTTAAACTAAATTTGTGTTTTCAACCTCACATACTTCTCAAAATCCCATGCCGGATTTGCTAACACTCTCTAAGCTGTAGCACCTACATTAGGATACAGATACATAGATCTTATGGCCAGCCAAGTGGCGGGGTACCCTACTCACTGCATTTGTTTTAGGATATGGTACACCAGAGATAATTAAGTCAGCTGATAAGTTGAGAGTGGAAGGGTAATGCTTCAGTTAGTGGGAATAATACAAACTGTGAATAGCATATGTTACCAGCATCATTTTAACCAAGGCCTACTAGTAAAGCAATAGTGAGGAAAAGACTATTATGATCGCCGCACATTCATACAAATCTATAAGTCTGAAAAAATGCCCCAACTTCTTTCATCTTAGTTTTCCGTTGGGCATCCTCTCTACCCTGCTACTCATTTAAATACCAAGATAAATGTATCCTATTGCTTGCTAGGCAATTGATTGGCCCTCCTGTCAGATGACATCCTGCAGTAGCTTTATGATGTCAGGGCACCACTGGAACAATTGTCCTTGGTAAGGGTGACACAGGAGGATGAGATCTCAGCAATTATGCACTCGGTCACTATCTGCAATTAGGACTGAAAGGCAAGCAGGAGGTGGAACGGTTAAGGACTGAACTAGTCAAAGCATTGGGGGCTTTTTCAACGTGGGATGGAGATACAAAAAGACAGATGATCCTTAACAATCCATCTTGAATATCAGAGCCCATCATACAGACTGCAGTGGAAGAGGTGAAAGCAGCTTACTTCCATGTGAAAGTTAGACTATGGCTCTAACGTAAGGTAATACATTCCAGCCTCAAAGGCAGTCATTTCCTCAGATGGTATATTGCTGCACCAGGATCTAAAGCAGGTTTTGGTAGCCTTGGAGGCAGCCAGACCTTTATTAACCATCATGACTAAAACAAAGTGATCCACATTACTTCCATCTTGACAGAAATGATATTCAAGCAAGAGTACCCCACTTGAAAGTAGTGAAGACATTCAGATGCTGTGAACGTCTTTTAATCGCCCAAAGGAATGATTGTGAGTTTAACTTACCACATAAATTGGTAAAATGATACAGTATGCTTGAAGACTTCAGTGTTTTTATTTCTTTTTTTCTTTTTTGTTTAGTCTCGGCAATGCAGCGATAATCTGTTGGGCAACACTGCCACTGCTGGTCATTCAGTATAATCTGCAGATGGAAAAGTCCACTGTTAGTCAATTTACTATATGCAATACAACACAAATTGCTTTTTATAACTCAAACACATCAGTACAATAGAGTCTGCGTTAATGTGAAAATCCACAGCTCATTAGAAATGTGAAACTAAATTTGTGTTTTCAACCTCACATACTTCTCAAAATCCCATGCCGGATTTGCTAACACTCTCTAAGCTGTAGCACCTACATTAGGATACAGATACATAGATCTTATGGCCAGCCAAGTGGCGGGGTACCCTACTCACTGCATTTGTTTTAGGATATGGTACACCAGAGATAATTAAGTCAGCTGATAAGTTGAGAGTGGAAGGGTAATGCTTCAGTTAGTGGGAATAATACAAACTGTGAATAGCATATGTTACCAGCATCATTTTAACCAAGGCCTACTAGTAAAGCAATAGTGAGGAAAAGACTATTATGATCGCCGCACATTCATACAAATCTATAAGTCTGAAAAAATGCCCCAACTTCTTTCATCTTAGTTTTCCGTTGGGCATCCTCTCTACCCTGCTACTCATTTAAATACCAAGATAAATGTATCCTATTGCTTGCTAGGCAATTGATTGGCCCTCCTGTCAGATGACATCCTGCAGTAGCTTTATGATGTCAGGGCACCACTGGAACAATTGTCCTTGGTAAGGGTGACACAGGAGGATGAGATCTCAGCAATTATGCACTCGGTCACTATCTGCAATTAGGACTGAAAGGCAAGCAGGAGGTGGAACGGTTAAGGACTGAACTAGTCAAAGCATTGGGGGCTTTTTCAACGTGGGATGGAGATACAAAAAGACAGATGATCCTTAACAATCCATCTTGAATATCAGAGCCCATCATACAGACTGCAGTGGAAGAGGTGAAAGCAGCTTACTTCCATGTGAAAGTTAGACTATGGCTCTAACGTAAGGTAATACATTCCAGCCTCAAAGGCAGTCATTTCCTCAGATGGTATATTGCTGCACCAGGATCTAAAGCAGGTTTTGGTAGCCTTGGAGGCAGCCAGACCTTTATTAACCATCATGACTAAAACAAAGTGATCCACATTACTTCCATCTTGACAGAAATGATATTCAAGCAAGAGTACCCCACTTGAAAGTAGTGAAGACATTCAGATGCTGTGAACGTCTTTTAATCGCCCAAAGGAATGATTGTGAGTTTAACTTACCACATAAATTGGTAAAATGATACAGTATGCTTGAAGACTTCAGTGTTTTTATTTCTTTTTTTCTTTTTTGTTTAGTCTCGGCAATGCAGCGATAATCTGTTGGGCAACACTGCCACTGCTGGTCATTCAGTATAATCTGCAGATGGAAAAGTCCACTGTTAGTCAATTTACTATACGCAATACAACACAAATTGCTTTTTATAACTCAAACACATCAGTACAATAGAGTCTGCGTTAATGTGAAAATCCACAGCTCATTAGAAATGTGAAACTAAATTTGTGTTTTCAACCTCACATACTTCTCAAAATCCCATGCCGGATTTGCTAACACTCTCTAAGCTGTAGCACCTACATTAGGATACAGATACATAGATCTTATGGCCAGCCAAGTGGCGGGGTACCCTACTCACTGCATTTGTTTTAGGATATGGTACACCAGAGTTAATTAAGTCAGCTGATAAGTTGAGAGTGGAAGGGTAATGCTTCAGTTAGTGGGAATAATACAAACTGTGAATAGCATATGTTACCAGCATCATTTTAACCAAGGCCTACTAGTAAAGCAATAGTGAGGAAAAGACTATTATGATCGCCGCACATTCATACAAATCTATAAGTCTGAAAAAATGCCCTAACTTCTTTCATCTTAGTTTTCCGTTGGGCATCCTCTCTACCCTGCTACTCATTTAAATACCAAGATAAATGTATCCTATTGCTTGCTAGGCAATTGATTGGCCCTCCTGTCAGATGACATCCTGCAGTAGCTTTATGATGTCAGGGCACCACTGGAACAATTGTCCTTGGTAAGGGTGACACAGGAGGATGAGATCTCAGCAATTATGCACTCGGTCACTATCTGCAATTAGGACTGAAAGGCAAGCAGGAGGTGGAACGGTTAAGGACTGAACTAGTCAAAGCATTGGGGGCTTTTTCAACGTGGGATGGAGATACAAAAAGACAGATGATCCTTAACAATCCATCTTGAATATCAGAGCCCATCATACAGACTGCAGTGGAAGAGGTGAAAGCAGCTTACTTCCATGTGAAAGTTAGACTATGGCTCTAACGTAAGGTAATACATTCCAGCCTCAAAGGCAGTCATTTCCTCAGATGGTATATTGCTGCACCAGGATCTAAAGCAGGTTTTGGTAGCCTTGGAGGCAGCCAGACCTTTATTAACCATCATGACTAAAACAAAGTGATCCACATTACTTCCATCTTGACAGAAATGATATTCAAGCAAGAGTACCCCACTTGAAAGTAGTGAAGACATTCAGATGCTGTGAACGTCTTTTAATCGCCCAAAGGAATGATTGTGAGTTTAACTTACCACATAAATTGGTAAAATGATACAGTATGCTTGAAGACTTCAGTGTTTTTATTTCTTTTTTTCTTTTTTGTTTAGTCTCGGCAATGCAGCGATAATCTGTTGGGCAACACTGCCACTGCTGGTCATTCAGTATAATCTGCAGATGGAAAAGTCCACTGTTAGTCAATTTACTGTACGCAATACAACACAAATTGCTTTTTATAACTCAAACACATCAGTACAATAGAGTCTGCGTTAATGTGAAAATCCACAGCTCATTAGAAATGTGAAACTAAATTTGTGTTTTCAACCTCACATACTTCTCAAAATCCCATGCCGGATTTGCTAACACTCTCTAAGCTGTAGCACCTACATTAGGATACAGATACATAGATCTTATGGCCAGCCAAGTGGCGGGGTACCCTACTCACTGCATTTGTTTTAGGATATGGTACACCAGAGTTAATTAAGTCAGCTGATAAGTTGAGAGTGGAAGGGTAATGCTTCAGTTAGTGGGAATAATACAAACTGTGAATAGCATATGTTACCAGCATCATTTTAACCAAGGCCTACTAGTAAAGCAATGGTGAGGAAAAGACTATTATGATTGCCGCACATTCATACAAATCTATAAGTCTGAAAAAATGCCCCAACTTCTTTCATCTTAGTTTTCAGTTGGGCATCCTCTCTACCCTGCTACTTATTTATATACCAAGATAAATGTATCCTATTGCTTGCTAGGCAATTGATTGGCCCTCCTGTCAGATGACATCCTGCAGTAGCTTTATGATGTCAGGGCACCACTGGAACAATTGTCCTTGGTAAGGGTGACACAGGAGGATGAGATCTCAGCAATTATGCACTTGGTCACTATCTGCAATTAGGACTGAAAGGCAAGCAGGAGGTGGAACGGTTAAGGACTGAATTAGTCAAAGCATTGGAGGCTTTTTCAACGTGGGATGGAGATACAAAAAGACAGATGATCCTTAACAATCCATCTTGAATATCAGAGCCCATCATACAGACTGCAGTGGAAGAGGTGAAAGCAGCTTACTTCCATGTGAAAGTTAGACTATGGCTCTAACGTAAGGTAATACATTCCAGCCTCAAAGGCAGTCATTTCCTCAGATGGTATATTGCTGCACCAGGATCTAAAGCAGGTTTTGGTAGCCTTGGAGGCAGCCAGACCTTTATTAACCATCATGACTAAAACAAAGTGATCCACATTACTTCCATCTTGACAGAAATGATATTCAAGCAAGAGTACCCCACTTGAAAGTAGTGAAGACATTCAGATGCTGTGAACGTCTTTTAATCGCCCAAAGGAATGATTGTGAGTTTAACTTACCACATAAATTGGTAAAATGATACAGTATGCTTGAAGACTTCAGTGTTTTTATTTCTTTTTTTCTTTTTTGTTTAGTCTCGGCAATGCAGCGATAATCTGTTGGGCAACACTGCCACTGCTGGTCATTCAGTATAATCTGCAGATGGAAAAGTCCACTGTTAGTCAATTTACTATATGCAATACAACACAAATTGCTTTTTATAACTCAAACACATCAGTACAATAGAGTCTGCGTTAATGTGAAAATCCACAGCTCATTAGAAATGTGAAACTAAATTTGTGTTTTCAACCTCACATACTTCTCAAAATCCCATGCCGGATTTTCTAACACTCTCTAAGCTGTAGCACCTACATTAGGATACAGATACATAGATCTTATGGCCAGCCAAGTGGCGGGGTACCCTACTCACTGCATTTGTTTTAGGATATGGTACACCAGAGTTAATTAAGTCAGCTGATAAGTTGAGAGTGGAAGGGTAATGCTTCAGTTAGTGGGAATAATACAAACTGTGAATAGCATATGTTACCAGCATCATTTTAACCAAGGCCTACTAGTAAAGCAATAGTGAGGAAAAGACTATTATGATCGCCGCACATTCATACAAATCTATAAGTCTGAAAAAATGCCCTAACTTCTTTCATCTTAGTTTTCCGTTGGGCATCCTCTCTACCCTGCTACTCATTTAAATACCAAGATAAATGTATCCTATTGCTTGCTAGGCAATTGATTGGCCCTCCTGTCAGATGACATCCTGCAGTAGCTTTATGATGTCAGGGCACCACTGGAACAATTGTCCTTGGTAAGGGTGACACAGGAGGATGAGATCTCAGCAATTATGCACTCGGTCACTATCTGCAATTAGGACTGAAAGGCAAGCAGGAGGTGGAACGGTTAAGGACTGAACTAGTCAAAGCATTGGGGGCTTTTTCAACGTGGGATGGAGATACAAAAAGACAGATGATCCTTAACAATCCATCTTGAATATCAGAGCCCATCATACAGACTGCAGTGGAAGAGGTGAAAGCAGCTTACTTCCATGTGAAAGTTAGACTATGGCTCTAACGTAAGGTAATACATTCCAGCCTCAAAGGCAGTCATTTCCTCAGATGGTATATTGCTGCACCAGGATCTAAAGCAGGTTTTGGTAGCCTTGGAGGCAGCCAGACCTTTATTAACCATCATGACTAAAACAAAGTGATCCACATTACTTCCATCTTGACAGAAATGATATTCAAGCAAGAGTACCCCACTTGAAAGTAGTGAAGACATTCAGATGCTGTGAACGTCTTTTAATCGCCCAAAGGAATGATTGTGAGTTTAACTTACCACATAAATTGGTAAAATGATACAGTATGCTTGAAGACTTCAGTGTTTTTATTTCTTTTTTTCTTTTTTGTTTAGTCTCGGCAATGCAGCGATAATCTGTTGGGCAACACTGCCACTGCTGGTCATTCAGTATAATCTGCAGATGGAAAAGTCCACTGTTAGTCAATTTACTATACGCAATACAACACAAATTGCTTTTTATAACTCAAACACATCAGTACAATAGAGTCTGCGTTAATGTGAAAATCCACAGCTCATTAGAAATGTGAAACTAAATTTGTGTTTTCAACCTCACATACTTCTCAAAATCCCATGCCGGATTTGCTAACACTCTCTAAGCTGTAGCACCTACATTAGGATACAGATACATAGATCTTATGGCCAGCCAAGTGGCGGGGTACCCTACTCACTGCATTTGTTTTAGGATATGGTACACCAGAGTTAATTAAGTCAGCTGATAAGTTGAGAGTGGAAGGGTAATGCTTCAGTTAGTGGGAATAATACAAACTGTGAATAGCATATGTTACCAGCATCATTTTAACCAAGGCCTACTAGTAAAGCAATAGTGAGGAAAAGACTATTATGATCGCCGCACATTCATACAAATCTATAAGTCTGAAAAAATGCCCTAACTTCTTTCATCTTAGTTTTCCGTTGGGCATCCTCTCTACCCTGCTACTCATTTAAATACCAAGATAAATGTATCCTATTGCTTGCTAGGCAATTGATTGGCCCTCCTGTCAGATGACATCCTGCAGTAGCTTTATGATGTCAGGGCACCACTGGAACAATTGTCCTTGGTAAGGGTGACACAGGAGGATGAGATCTCAGCAATTATGCACTCGGTCACTATCTGCAATTAGGACTGAAAGGCAAGCAGGAGGTGGAACGGTTAAGGACTGAACTAGTCAAAGCATTGGGGGCTTTTCAACGTGGGATGGAGATACAAAAAGACAGATGATCCTTAACAATCCATCTTGAATATCAGAGCCCATCATACAGACTGCAGTGGAAGAGGTGAAAGCAGCTTACTTCCATGTGAAAGTTAGACTATGGCTCTAACGTAAGGTAATACATTCCAGCCTCAAAGGCAGTCATTTCCTCAGATGGTATATTGCTGCACCAGGATCTAAAGCAGGTTTTGGTAGCCTTGGAGGCAGCCAGACCTTTATTAACCATCATGACTAAAACAAAGTGATCCACATTACTTCCATCTTGACAGAAATGATATTCAAGCAAGAGTACCCCACTTGAAAGTAGTGAAGACATTCAGATGCTGTGAACGTCTTTTAATGCCCAAAGGAATGATTGTGAGTTTAACTTACCACATAAATTGGTAAAATGATGCAGTATGCTTGAAGACTTCAGTGTTTTTCTTTCTTCTTTTTTTTTTTTGTTTAGTCTCGGCAATGCAGCGATAATCTGTTGGGCAACACTGCCACTGCTGGTCATTCAGTATAATCTGCAGATGGAAAAGTCCACTGTTAGTCAATTTACTATATGCAATACAACACAAATTGCTTTTTATAACTCAAACACATCAGTACAATAGAGTCTGCGTTAATGTGAAAATCCACAGCTCATTAGAAATGTGAAACTAAATTTGTGTTTTCAACCTCACATACTTCTCAAAATCCCATGCCGGATTTGCTAACACTCTCTAAGCTGTAGCACCTACATTAGGATACAGATACATAGATCTTATGGTCAGCCAAGTGGCGGGGTACCCTACTCACTGCATTTGTTTTAGGATATGGTACACCAGAGTTAATTAAGTCAGCTGATAAGTTGAGAGTGGAAGGGTAATGCTTCAGTTAGTGGGAATAATACAAACTGTGAATAGCATATGTTACCAGCATCATTTTAACCAAGGCCTACTAGTAAAGCAATGGTGAGGAAAAGACTATTATGATCGCCGCACATTCATACAAATCTATAAGTCTGAAAAAATGCCCCAACTTCTTTCATCTTAGTTTTCCGTTGGGCATCCTCTCTACCCTGCTACTCATTTATATACCAAGATAAATGTATCCTATTGCTTGCTAGGCAATTGATTGGCCCTCCTGTCAGATGACATCCTGCAGTAGCTTTATGATGTCAGGGCACCACTGGAACAATTGTCCTTGGTAAGGGTGACACAGGAGGATGAGATCTCAGCAATTATGCACTTGGTCACTATCTGCAATTAGGACTGAAAGGCAAGCAGGAGGTGGAACGGTTAAGGACTGAATTAGTCAAAGCATTGGGGGCTTTTTCAACGTGGGATGGAGATACAAAAAGACAGATGATCCTTAACAATCCATCTTGAATATCAGAGCCCATCATACAGACTGCAGTGGAAGAGGTGAAAGCAGCTTACTTCCATGTGAAAGTTAGACTATGGCTCTAACGTAAGGTAATACATTCCAGCCTCAAAGGCAGTCATTTCCTCAGATGGTATATTGCTGCACCAGGATCTAAAGCAGGTTTTGGTAGCCTTGGAGGCAGCCAGACCTTTATTAACCATCATGACTAAAACAAAGTGATCCACATTACTTCCATCTTGACAGAAATGATATTCAAGCAAGAGTACCCCACTTGAAAGTAGTGAAGAAATTCAGATGCTGTGAACGTCTTTTAATCGCCCAAAGGAATGATTGTGAGTTTAACTTACCACATAAATTGGTAAAATGATACAGTATGCTTGAAGACTTCAGTGTTTTTATTTCTTTTTTTCTTTTTTGTTTAGTCTCGGCAATGCAGCGATAATCTGTTGGGCAACACTGCCACTGCTGGTCATTCAGTATAATCTGCAGATGGAAAAGTCCACTGTTAAGTCAATTTACTATATGCAATACAACACAAATTGCTTTTTATAACTCAAACACATCAGTACAATAGAGTCTGCGTTAATGTGAAAATCCACAGCTCATTAGAAATGTGAAACTAAATTTGTGTTTTCAACCTCACATACTTCTCAAAATCCCATGCCGGATTTGCTAACACTCTCTAAGCTGTAGCACCTACATTAGGATACAGATACATAGATCTTATGGCCAGCCAAGTGGCGGGGTACCCTACTCACTGCATTTGTTTTAGGATATGGTACACCAGAGTTAATTAAGTCAGCTGATAAGTTGAGAGTGGAAGGGTAATGCTTCAGTTAGTGGGAATAATACAAACTGTGAATAGCATATGTTACCAGCATCATTTTAACCAAGGCCTACTAGTAAAGCAATGGTGAGGAAAAGACTATTATGATCGCCGCACATTCATACAAATCTATAAGTCTGAAAAAATGCCCCAACTTCTTTCATCTTAGTTTTCAGTTGGGCATCCTCTCTACCCTGCTACTCATTTATATACCAAGATAAATGTATCCTATTGCTTGCTAGGCAATTGATTGGCCCTCCTGTCAGATGACATCCTGCAGTAGCTTTATGATGTCAGGGCACCACTGGAACAATTGTCCTTGGTAAGGGTGACACAGGAGGATGAGATCTCAGCAATTATGCACTTGGTCACTATCTGCAATTAGGACTGAAAGGCAAGCAGGAGGTGGAACGGTTAAGGACTGAACTAGTCAAAGCATTGGGGGCTTTTTCAACGTGGGATGGAGATACAAAAAGACAGATGATCCTTAACAATCCATCTTGAATATCAGAGCCCATCATACAGACTGCAGTGGAAGAGGTGAAAGCAGCTTACTTCCATGTGAAAGTTAGACTATGGCTCTAACGTAAGGTAATACATTCCAGCCTCAAAGGCAGTCATTTCCTCAGATGGTATATTGCTGCACCAGGATCTAAAGCAGGTTTTGGTAGCCTTGGAGGCAGCCAGACCTTTATTAACCATCATGACTAAAACAAAGTGATCCACATTACTTCCATCTTGACAGAAATGATATTCAAGCAAGAGTACCCCACTTGAAAGTAGTGAAGACATTCAGATGCTGTGAACGTCTTTTAATCGCCCAAAGGAATGATTGTGAGTTTAACTTACCACATAAATTGGTAAAATGATACAGTATGCTTGAAGACTTCAGTGTTTTTATTTCTTTTTTTCTTTTTTGTTTAGTCTCGGCAATGCAGCGATAATCTGTTGGGCAACACTGCCACTGCTGGTCATTCAGTATAATCTGCAGATGGAAAAGTCCACTGTTAGTCAATTTACTATACGCAATACAACACAAATTGCTTTTTATAACTCAAACACATCAGTACAATAGAGTCTGCGTTAATGTGAAAATCCACAGCTCATTAGAAATGTGAAACTAAATTTGTGTTTTCAACCTCACATACTTCTCAAAATCCCATGCCGGATTTGCTAACACTCTCTAAGCTGTAGCACCTACATTAGGATACAGATACATAGATCTTATGGCCAGCCAAGTGGCGGGGTACCCTACTCACTGCATTTGTTTTAGGATATGGTACACCAGAGTTAATTAAGTCAGCTGATAAGTTGAGAGTGGAAGGGTAATGCTTCAGTTAGTGGGAATAATACAAACTGTGAATAGCATATGTTACCAGCATCATTTTAACCAAGGCCTACTAGTAAAGCAATGGTGAGGAAAAGACTATTATGATTGCCGCACATTCATACAAATCTATAAGTCTGAAAAAATGCCCCAACTTCTTTCATCTTAGTTTTCAGTTGGGCATCCTCTCTACCCTGCTACTTATTTATATACCAAGATAAATGTATCCTATTGCTTGCTAGGCAATTGATTGGCCCTCCTGTCAGATGACATCCTGCAGTAGCTTTATGATGTCAGGGCACCACTGGAACAATTGTCCTTGGTAAGGGTGACACAGGAGGATGAGATCTCAGCAATTATGCACTTGGTCACTATCTGCAATTAGGACTGAAAGGCAAGCAGGAGGTGGAACGGTTAAGGACTGAATTAGTCAAAGCATTGGAGGCTTTTTCAACGTGGGATGGAGATACAAAAAGACAGATGATCCTTAACAATCCATCTTGAATATCAGAGCCCATCATACAGACTGCAGTGGAAGAGGTGAAAGCAGCTTACTTCCATGTGAAAGTTAGACTATGGCTCTAACGTAAGGTAATACATTCCAGCCTCAAAGGCAGTCATTTCCTCAGATGGTATATTGCTGCACCAGGATCTAAAGCAGGTTTTGGTAGCCTTGGAGGCAGCCAGACCTTTATTAACCATCATGACTAAAACAAAGTGATCCACATTACTTCCATCTTGACAGAAATGATATTCAAGCAAGAGTACCCCACTTGAAAGTAGTGAAGACATTCAGATGCTGTGAACGTCTTTTAATCGCCCAAAGGAATGATTGTGAGTTTAACTTACCACATAAATTGGTAAAATGATACAGTATGCTTGAAGACTTCAGTGTTTTTATTTCTTTTTTTCTTTTTTGTTTAGTCTCGGCAATGCAGCGATAATCTGTTGGGCAACACTGCCACTGCTGGTCATTCAGTATAATCTGCAGATGGAAAAGTCCACTGTTAGTCAATTTACTATATGCAATACAACACAAATTGCTTTTTATAACTCAAACACATCAGTACAATAGAGTCTGCGTTAATGTGAAAATCCACAGCTCATTAGAAATGTGAAACTAAATTTGTGTTTTCAACCTCACATACTTCTCAAAATCCCATGCCGGATTTTCTAACACTCTCTAAGCTGTAGCACCTACATTAGGATACAGATACATAGATCTTATGGCCAGCCAAGTGGCGGGGTACCCTACTCACTGCATTTGTTTTAGGATATGGTACACCAGAGTTAATTAAGTCAGCTGATAAGTTGAGAGTGGAAGGGTAATGCTTCAGTTAGTGGGAATAATACAAACTGTGAATAGCATATGTTACCAGCATCATTTTAACCAAGGCCTACTAGTAAAGCAATAGTGAGGAAAAGACTATTATGATCGCCGCACATTCATACAAATCTATAAGTCTGAAAAAATGCCCTAACTTCTTTCATCTTAGTTTTCCGTTGGGCATCCTCTCTACCCTGCTACTCATTTAAATACCAAGATAAATGTATCCTATTGCTTGCTAGGCAATTGATTGGCCCTCCTGTCAGATGACATCCTGCAGTAGCTTTATGATGTCAGGGCACCACTGGAACAATTGTCCTTGGTAAGGGTGACACAGGAGGATGAGATCTCAGCAATTATGCACTCGGTCACTATCTGCAATTAGGACTGAAAGGCAAGCAGGAGGTGGAACGGTTAAGGACTGAACTAGTCAAAGCATTGGGGGCTTTTTCAACGTGGGATGGAGATACAAAAAGACAGATGATCCTTAACAATCCATCTTGAATATCAGAGCCCATCATACAGACTGCAGTGGAAGAGGTGAAAGCAGCTTACTTCCATGTGAAAGTTAGACTATGGCTCTAACGTAAGGTAATACATTCCAGCCTCAAAGGCAGTCATTTCCTCAGATGGTATATTGCTGCACCAGGATCTAAAGCAGGTTTTGGTAGCCTTGGAGGCAGCCAGACCTTTATTAACCATCATGACTAAAACAAAGTGATCCACATTACTTCCATCTTGACAGAAATGATATTCAAGCAAGAGTACCCCACTTGAAAGTAGTGAAGACATTCAGATGCTGTGAACGTCTTTTAATCGCCCAAAGGAATGATTGTGAGTTTAACTTACCACATAAATTGGTAAAATGATACAGTATGCTTGAAGACTTCAGTGTTTTTATTTCTTTTTTTCTTTTTTGTTTAGTCTCGGCAATGCAGCGATAATCTGTTGGGCAACACTGCCACTGCTGGTCATTCAGTATAATCTGCAGATGGAAAAGTCCACTGTTAGTCAATTTACTATACGCAATACAACACAAATTGCTTTTTATAACTCAAACACATCAGTACAATAGAGTCTGCGTTAATGTGAAAATCCACAGCTCATTAGAAATGTGAAACTAAATTTGTGTTTTCAACCTCACATACTTCTCAAAATCCCATGCCGGATTTGCTAACACTCTCTAAGCTGTAGCACCTACATTAGGATACAGATACATAGATCTTATGGCCAGCCAAGTGGCGGGGTACCCTACTCACTGCATTTGTTTTAGGATATGGTACACCAGAGTTAATTAAGTCAGCTGATAAGTTGAGAGTGGAAGGGTAATGCTTCAGTTAGTGGGAATAATACAAACTGTGAATAGCATATGTTACCAGCATCATTTTAACCAAGGCCTACTAGTAAAGCAATAGTGAGGAAAAGACTATTATGATCGCCGCACATTCATACAAATCTATAAGTCTGAAAAAATGCCCTAACTTCTTTCATCTTAGTTTTCCGTTGGGCATCCTCTCTACCCTGCTACTCATTTAAATACCAAGATAAATGTATCCTATTGCTTGCTAGGCAATTGATTGGCCCTCCTGTCAGATGACATCCTGCAGTAGCTTTATGATGTCAGGGCACCACTGGAACAATTGTCCTTGGTAAGGGTGACACAGGAGGATGAGATCTCAGCAATTATGCACTCGGTCACTATCTGCAATTAGGACTGAAAGGCAAGCAGGAGGTGGAACGGTTAAGGACTGAACTAGTCAAAGCATTGGGGGCTTTTCAACGTGGGATGGAGATACAAAAAGACAGATGATCCTTAACAATCCATCTTGAATATCAGAGCCCATCATACAGACTGCAGTGGAAGAGGTGAAAGCAGCTTACTTCCATGTGAAAGTTAGACTATGGCTCTAACGTAAGGTAATACATTCCAGCCTCAAAGGCAGTCATTTCCTCAGATGGTATATTGCTGCACCAGGATCTAAAGCAGGTTTTGGTAGCCTTGGAGGCAGCCAGACCTTTATTAACCATCATGACTAAAACAAAGTGATCCACATTACTTCCATCTTGACAGAAATGATATTCAAGCAAGAGTACCCCACTTGAAAGTAGTGAAGACATTCAGATGCTGTGAACGTCTTTTAATGCCCAAAGGAATGATTGTGAGTTTAACTTACCACATAAATTGGTAAAATGATGCAGTATGCTTGAAGACTTCAGTGTTTTTCTTTCTTCTTTTTTTTTTTTGTTTAGTCTCGGCAATGCAGCGATAATCTGTTGGGCAACACTGCCACTGCTGGTCATTCAGTATAATCTGCAGATGGAAAAGTCCACTGTTAGTCAATTTACTATATGCAATACAACACAAATTGCTTTTTATAACTCAAACACATCAGTACAATAGAGTCTGCGTTAATGTGAAAATCCACAGCTCATTAGAAATGTGAAACTAAATTTGTGTTTTCAACCTCACATACTTCTCAAAATCCCATGCCGGATTTGCTAACACTCTCTAAGCTGTAGCACCTACATTAGGATACAGATACATAGATCTTATGGTCAGCCAAGTGGCGGGGTACCCTACTCACTGCATTTGTTTTAGGATATGGTACACCAGAGTTAATTAAGTCAGCTGATAAGTTGAGAGTGGAAGGGTAATGCTTCAGTTAGTGGGAATAATACAAACTGTGAATAGCATATGTTACCAGCATCATTTTAACCAAGGCCTACTAGTAAAGCAATGGTGAGGAAAAGACTATTATGATCGCCGCACATTCATACAAATCTATAAGTCTGAAAAAATGCCCCAACTTCTTTCATCTTAGTTTTCCGTTGGGCATCCTCTCTACCCTGCTACTCATTTATATACCAAGATAAATGTATCCTATTGCTTGCTAGGCAATTGATTGGCCCTCCTGTCAGATGACATCCTGCAGTAGCTTTATGATGTCAGGGCACCACTGGAACAATTGTCCTTGGTAAGGGTGACACAGGAGGATGAGATCTCAGCAATTATGCACTTGGTCACTATCTGCAATTAGGACTGAAAGGCAAGCAGGAGGTGGAACGGTTAAGGACTGAATTAGTCAAAGCATTGGGGGCTTTTTCAACGTGGGATGGAGATACAAAAAGACAGATGATCCTTAACAATCCATCTTGAATATCAGAGCCCATCATACAGACTGCAGTGGAAGAGGTGAAAGCAGCTTACTTCCATGTGAAAGTTAGACTATGGCTCTAACGTAAGGTAATACATTCCAGCCTCAAAGGCAGTCATTTCCTCAGATGGTATATTGCTGCACCAGGATCTAAAGCAGGTTTTGGTAGCCTTGGAGGCAGCCAGACCTTTATTAACCATCATGACTAAAACAAAGTGATCCACATTACTTCCATCTTGACAGAAATGATATTCAAGCAAGAGTACCCCACTTGAAAGTAGTGAAGAAATTCAGATGCTGTGAACGTCTTTTAATCGCCCAAAGGAATGATTGTGAGTTTAACTTACCACATAAATTGGTAAAATGATACAGTATGCTTGAAGACTTCAGTGTTTTTATTTCTTTTTTTCTTTTTTGTTTAGTCTCGGCAATGCAGCGATAATCTGTTGGGCAACACTGCCACTGCTGGTCATTCAGTATAATCTGCAGATGGAAAAGTCCACTGTTAGTCAATTTACTATATGCAATACAACACAAATTGCTTTTTATAACTCAAACACATCAGTACAATAGAGTCTGCGTTAATGTGAAAATCCACAGCTCATTAGAAATGTGAAACTAAATTTGTGTTTTCAACCTCACATACTTCTCAAAATCCCATGCCGGATTTGCTAACACTCTCTAAGCTGTAGCACCTACATTAGGATACAGATACATAGATCTTATGGCCAGCCAAGTGGCGGGGTACCCTACTCACTGCATTTGTTTTAGGATATGGTACACCAGAGTTAATTAAGTCAGCTGATAAGTTGAGAGTGGAAGGGTAATGCTTCAGTTAGTGGGAATAATACAAACTGTGAATAGCATATGTTACCAGCATCATTTTAACCAAGGCCTACTAGTAAAGCAATAGTGAGGAAAAGACTATTATGATCGCCGCACATTCATACAAATCTATAAGTCTGAAAAAATGCCCTAACTTCTTTCATCTTAGTTTTCCGTTGGGCATCCTCTCTACCCTGCTACTCATTTAAATACCAAGATAAATGTATCCTATTGCTTGCTAGGCAATTGATTGGCCCTCCTGTCAGATGACATCCTGCAGTAGCTTTATGATGTCAGGGCACCACTGGAACAATTGTCCTTGGTAAGGGTGACACAGGAGGATGAGATCTCAGCAATTATGCACTCGGTCACTATCTGCAATTAGGACTGAAAGGCAAGCAGGAGGTGGAACGGTTAAGGACTGAACTAGTCAAAGCATTGGGGGCTTTTTCAACGTGGGATGGAGATACAAAAAGACAGATGATCCTTAACAATCCATCTTGAATATCAGAGCCCATCATACAGACTGCAGTGGAAGAGGTGAAAGCAGCTTACTTCCATGTGAAAGTTAGACTATGGCTCTAACGTAAGGTAATACATTCCAGCCTCAAAGGCAGTCATTTCCTCAGATGGTATATTGCTGCACCAGGATCTAAAGCAGGTTTTGGTAGCCTTGGAGGCAGCCAGACCTTTATTAACCATCATGACTAAAACAAAGTGATCCACATTACTTCCATCTTGACAGAAATGATATTCAAGCAAGAGTACCCCACTTGAAAGTAGTGAAGACATTCAGATGCTGTGAACGTCTTTTAATCGCCCAAAGGAATGATTGTGAGTTTAACTTACCACATAAATTGGTAAAATGATACAGTATGCTTGAAGACTTCAGTGTTTTTATTTCTTTTTTTCTTTTTTGTTTAGTCTCGGCAATGCAGCGATAATCTGTTGGGCAACACTGCCACTGCTGGTCATTCAGTATAATCTGCAGATGGAAAAGTCCACTGTTAGTCAATTTACTATATGCAATACAACACAAATTGCTTTTTATAACTCAAACACATCAGTACAATAGAGTCTGCGTTAATGTGAAAATCCACAGCTCATTAGAAATGTGAAACTAAATTTGTGTTTTCAACCTCACATACTTCTCAAAATCCCATGCCGGATTTGCTAACACTCTCTAAGCTGTAGCACCTACATTAGGATACAGATACATAGATCTTATGGTCAGCCAAGTGGCGGGGTACCCTACTCACTGCATTTGTTTTAGGATATGGTACACCAGAGTTAATTAAGTCAGCTGATAAGTTGAGAGTGGAAGGGTAATGCTTCAGTTAGTGGGAATAATACAAACTGTGAATAGCATATGTTACCAGCATCATTTTAACCAAGGCCTACTAGTAAAGCAATGGTGAGGAAAAGACTATTATGATCGCCGCACATTCATACAAATCTATAAGTCTGAAAAAATGCCCCAACTTCTTTCATCTTAGTTTTCCGTTGGGCATCCTCTCTACCCTGCTACTCATTTATATACCAAGATAAATGTATCCTATTGCTTGCTAGGCAATTGATTGGCCCTCCTGTCAGATGACATCCTGCAGTAGCTTTATGATGTCAGGGCACCACTGGAACAATTGTCCTTGGTAAGGGTGACACAGGAGGATGAGATCTCAGCAATTATGCACTTGGTCACTATCTGCAATTAGGACTGAAAGGCAAGCAGGAGGTGGAACGGTTAAGGACTGAATTAGTCAAAGCATTGGGGGCTTTTTCAACGTGGGATGGAGATACAAAAAGACAGATGATCCTTAACAATCCATCTTGAATATCAGAGCCCATCATACAGACTGCAGTGGAAGAGGTGAAAGCAGCTTACTTCCATGTGAAAGTTAGACTATGGCTCTAACGTAAGGTAATACATTCCAGCCTCAAAGGCAGTCATTTCCTCAGATGGTATATTGCTGCACCAGGATCTAAAGCAGGTTTTGGTAGCCTTGGAGGCAGCCAGACCTTTATTAACCATCATGACTAAAACAAAGTGATCCACATTACTTCCATCTTGACAGAAATGATATTCAAGCAAGAGTACCCCACTTGAAAGTAGTGAAGAAATTCAGATGCTGTGAACGTCTTTTAATCGCCCAAAGGAATGATTGTGAGTTTAACTTACCACATAAATTGGTAAAATGATACAGTATGCTTGAAGACTTCAGTGTTTTTATTTCTTTTTTTCTTTTTTGTTTAGTCTCGGCAATGCAGCGATAATCTGTTGGGCAACACTGCCACTGCTGGTCATTCAGTATAATCTGCAGATGGAAAAGTCCACTGTTAGTCAATTTACTATATGCAATACAACACAAATTGCTTTTTATAACTCAAACACATCAGTACAATAGAGTCTGCGTTAATGTGAAAATCCACAGCTCATTAGAAATGTGAAACTAAATTTGTGTTTTCAACCTCACATACTTCTCAAAATCCCATGCCGGATTTGCTAACACTCTCTAAGCTGTAGCACCTACATTAGGATACAGATACATAGATCTTATGGCCAGCCAAGTGGCGGGGTACCCTACTCACTGCATTTGTTTTAGGATATGGTACACCAGAGTTAATTAAGTCAGCTGATAAGTTGAGAGTGGAAGGGTAATGCTTCAGTTAGTGGGAATAATACAAACTGTGAATAGCATATGTTACCAGCATCATTTTAACCAAGGCCTACTAGTAAAGCAATAGTGAGGAAAAGACTATTATGATCGCCGCACATTCATACAAATCTATAAGTCTGAAAAAATGCCCTAACTTCTTTCATCTTAGTTTTCCGTTGGGCATCCTCTCTACCCTGCTACTCATTTAAATACCAAGATAAATGTATCCTATTGCTTGCTAGGCAATTGATTGGCCCTCCTGTCAGATGACATCCTGCAGTAGCTTTATGATGTCAGGGCACCACTGGAACAATTGTCCTTGGTAAGGGTGACACAGGAGGATGAGATCTCAGCAATTATGCACTCGGTCACTATCTGCAATTAGGACTGAAAGGCAAGCAGGAGGTGGAACGGTTAAGGACTGAACTAGTCAAAGCATTGGGGGCTTTTTCAACGTGGGATGGAGATACAAAAAGACAGATGATCCTTAACAATCCATCTTGAATATCAGAGCCCATCATACAGACTGCAGTGGAAGAGGTGAAAGCAGCTTACTTCCATGTGAAAGTTAGACTATGGCTCTAACGTAAGGTAATACATTCCAGCCTCAAAGGCAGTCATTTCCTCAGATGGTATATTGCTGCACCAGGATCTAAAGCAGGTTTTGGTAGCCTTGGAGGCAGCCAGACCTTTATTAACCATCATGACTAAAACAAAGTGATCCACATTACTTCCATCTTGACAGAAATGATATTCAAGCAAGAGTACCCCACTTGAAAGTAGTGAAGACATTCAGATGCTGTGAACGTCTTTTAATCGCCCAAAGGAATGATTGTGAGTTTAACTTACCACATAAATTGGTAAAATGATACAGTATGCTTGAAGACTTCAGTGTTTTTATTTCTTTTTTTCTTTTTTGTTTAGTCTCGGCAATGCAGCGATAATCTGTTGGGCAACACTGCCACTGCTGGTCATTCAGTATAATCTGCAGATGGAAAAGTCCACTGTTAGTCAATTTACTATATGCAATACAACACAAATTGCTTTTTATAACTCAAACACATCAGTACAATAGAGTCTGCGTTAATGTGAAAATCCACAGCTCATTAGAAATGTGAAACTAAATTTGTGTTTTCAACCTCACATACTTCTCAAAATCCCATGCCGGATTTGCTAACACTCTCTAAGCTGTAGCACCTACATTAGGATACAGATACATAGATCTTATGGCCAGCCAAGTGGCGGGGTACCCTACTCACTGCATTTGTTTTAGGATATGGTACACCAGAGTTAATTAAGTCAGCTGATAAGTTGAGAGTGGAAGGGTAATGCTTCAGTTAGTGGGAATAATACAAACTGTGAATAGCATATGTTACCAGCATCATTTTAACCAAGGCCTACTAGTAAAGCAATGGTGAGGAAAAGACTATTATGATCGCCGCACATTCATACAAATCTATAAGTCTGAAAAAATGCCCCAACTTCTTTCATCTTAGTTTTCAGTTGGGCATCCTCTCTACCCTGCTACTCATTTATATACCAAGATAAATGTATCCTATTGCTTGCTAGGCAATTGATTGGCCCTCCTGTCAGATGACATCCTGCAGTAGCTTTATGATGTCAGGGCACCACTGGAACAATTGTCCTTGGTAAGGGTGACACAGGAGGATGAGATCTCAGCAATTATGCACTTGGTCACTATCTGCAATTAGGACTGAAAGGCAAGCAGGAGGTGGAACGGTTAAGGACTGAACTAGTCAAAGCATTGGGGGCTTTTTCAACGTGGGATGGAGATACAAAAAGACAGATGATCCTTAACAATCCAATTTGAATATCAGAGCCCATCATACAGACTGCAGTGGAAGAGGTGAAAGCAGCTTACTTCCATGTGAAAGTTAGACTATGGCTCTAACGTAAGGTAATACATTCCAGCCTCAAAGGCAGTCATTTCCTCAGATGGTATATTGCTGCACCAGGATCTAAAGCAGGTTTTGGTAGCCTTGGAGGCAGCCAGACCTTTATTAACCATCATGACTAAAACAAAGTGATCCACATTACTTCCATCTTGACAGAAATGATATTCAAGCAAGAGTACCCCACTTGAAAGTAGTGAAGACATTCAGATGCTGTGAACGTCTTTTAATCGCCCAAAGGAATGATTGTGAGTTTAACTTACCACATAAATTGGTAAAATGATGCAGTATGCTTGAAGACTTCAGTGTTTTTCTTTCTTTTTTTTTTTTTTTGTTTAGTCTCGGCAATGCAGCGATAATCTGTTGGGCAACACTGCCACTGCTGGTCATTCAGTATAATCTGCAGATGGAAAAGTCCACTGTTAGTCAATTTACTATATGCAATACAACACAAATTGCTTTTTATAACTCAAACACATCAGTACAATAGAGTCTGCGTTAATGTGAAAATCCACAGCTCATTAGAAATGTGAAACTAAATTTGTGTTTTCAACCTCACATACTTCTCAAAATCCCATGCCGGATTTGCTAACACTCTCTAAGCTGTAGCACCTACATTAGGATACAGATACATAGATCTTATGGCCAGCCAAGTGGCGGGGTACCCTACTCACTGCATTTGTTTTAGGATATGGTACACCAGAGTTAATTAAGTCAGCTGATAAGTTGAGAGTGGAAGGGTAATGCTTCAGTTAGTGGGAATAATACAAACTGTGAATAGCATATGTTACCAGCATCATTTTAACCAAGGCCTACTAGTAAAGCAATGGTGAGGAAAAGACTATTATGATCGCCGCACATTCATACAAATCTATAAGTCTGAAAAAATGCCCCAACTTCTTTCATCTTAGTTTTCAGTTGGGCATCCTCTCTACCCTGCTACTTATTTATATACCAAGATAAATGTATCCTATTGCTTGCTAGGCAATTGATTGGCCCTCCTGTCAGATGACATCCTGCAGTAGCTTTATGATGTCAGGGCACCACTGGAACAATTGTCCTTGGTAAGGGTGACACAGGAGGATGAGATCTCAGCAATTATGCACTCGGTCACTATCTGCAATTAGGACTGAAAGGCAAGCAGGAGGTGGAACGGTTAAGGACTGAACTAGTCAAAGCATTGGGGGCTTTTTCAACGTGGGATGGAGATACAAAAAGACAGATGATCCTTAACAATCCATCTTGAATATCAGAGCCCATCATACAGACTGCAGTGGAAGAGGTAAAAGCAGCTTACTTCCATGTGAAAGTTAGACTATGGCTCTAACGTAAGGTAATACATTCCAGCCTCAAAGGCAGTCATTTCCTCAGATGGTATATTGCTGCACCAGGATCTAAAGCAGGTTTTGGTAGCCTTGGAGGCAGCCAGACCTTTATTAACCATCATGACTAAAACAAAGTGATCCACATTACTTCCATCTTGACAGAAATGATATTCAAGCAAGAGTACCTCACTTGAAAGTAGTGAAGACATTCAGATGCTGTGAACGTCTTTTAATCGCCCAAAGGAATGATTGTGAGTTTAACTTACCACATAAATTGGTAAAATGATACAGTATGCTTGAAGACTTCAGTGTTTTTATTTCTTTTTTTCTTTTTTGTTTAGTCTCGGCAATGCAGCGATAATCTGTTGGGCAACACTGCCACTGCTGGTCATTCAGTATAATCTGCAGATGGAAAAGTCCACTGTTAGTCAATTTACTATACGCAATACAACACAAATTGCTTTTTATAACTCAAACACATCAGTACAATAGAGTCTGCGTTAATGTGAAAATCCACAGCTCATTAGAAATGTGAAACTAAATTTGTGTTTTCAACCTCACATACTTCTCAAAATCCCATGCCGGATTTGCTAACACTCTCTAAGCTGTAGCACCTACATTAGGATACAGATACATAGATCTTATGGCCAGCCAAGTGGCGGGGTACCCTACTCACTGCATTTGTTTTAGGATATGGTACACCAGAGTTAATTAAGTCAGCTGATAAGTTGAGAGTGGAAGGGTAATGCTTCAGTTAGTGGGAATAATACAAACTGTGAATAGCATATGTTACCAGCATCATTTTAACCAAGGCCTACTAGTAAAGCAATAGTGAGGAAAAGACTATTATGATCGCCGCACATTCATACAAATCTATAAGTCTGAAAAAATGCCCTAACTTCTTTCATCTTAGTTTTCCGTTGGGCATCCTCTCTACCCTGCTACTCATTTAAATACCAAGATAAATGTATCCTATTGCTTGCTAGGCAATTGATTGGCCCTCCTGTCAGATGACATCCTGCAGTAGCTTTATGATGTCAGGGCACCACTGGAACAATTGTCCTTGGTAAGGGTGACACAGGAGGATGAGATCTCAGCAATTATGCACTCGGTCACTATCTGCAATTAGGACTGAAAGGCAAGCAGGAGGTGGAACGGTTAAGGACTGAACTAGTCAAAGCATTGGGGGCTTTTCAACGTGGGATGGAGATACAAAAAGACAGATGATCCTTAACAATCCATCTTGAATATCAGAGCCCATCATACAGACTGCAGTGGAAGAGGTGAAAGCAGCTTACTTCCATGTGAAAGTTAGACTATGGCTCTAACGTAAGGTAATACATTCCAGCCTCAAAGGCAGTCATTTCCTCAGATGGTATATTGCTGCACCAGGATCTAAAGCAGGTTTTGGTAGCCTTGGAGGCAGCCAGACCTTTATTAACCATCATGACTAAAACAAAGTGATCCACATTACTTCCATCTTGACAGAAATGATATTCAAGCAAGAGTACCCCACTTGAAAGTAGTGAAGACATTCAGATGCTGTGAACGTCTTTTAATGCCCAAAGGAATGATTGTGAGTTTAACTTACCACATAAATTGGTAAAATGATGCAGTATGCTTGAAGACTTCAGTGTTTTTCTTTCTTCTTTTTTTTTTTTGTTTAGTCTCGGCAATGCAGCGATAATCTGTTGGGCAACACTGCCACTGCTGGTCATTCAGTATAATCTGCAGATGGAAAAGTCCACTGTTAGTCAATTTACTATATGCAATACAACACAAATTGCTTTTTATAACTCAAACACATCAGTACAATAGAGTCTGCGTTAATGTGAAAATCCACAGCTCATTAGAAATGTGAAACTAAATTTGTGTTTTCAACCTCACATACTTCTCAAAATCCCATGCCGGATTTGCTAACACTCTCTAAGCTGTAGCACCTACATTAGGATACAGATACATAGATCTTATGGTCAGCCAAGTGGCGGGGTACCCTACTCACTGCATTTGTTTTAGGATATGGTACACCAGAGTTAATTAAGTCAGCTGATAAGTTGAGAGTGGAAGGGTAATGCTTCAGTTAGTGGGAATAATACAAACTGTGAATAGCATATGTTACCAGCATCATTTTAACCAAGGCCTACTAGTAAAGCAATGGTGAGGAAAAGACTATTATGATCGCCGCACATTCATACAAATCTATAAGTCTGAAAAAATGCCCCAACTTCTTTCATCTTAGTTTTCCGTTGGGCATCCTCTCTACCCTGCTACTCATTTATATACCAAGATAAATGTATCCTATTGCTTGCTAGGCAATTGATTGGCCCTCCTGTCAGATGACATCCTGCAGTAGCTTTATGATGTCAGGGCACCACTGGAACAATTGTCCTTGGTAAGGGTGACACAGGAGGATGAGATCTCAGCAATTATGCACTTGGTCACTATCTGCAATTAGGACTGAAAGGCAAGCAGGAGGTGGAACGGTTAAGGACTGAATTAGTCAAAGCATTGGGGGCTTTTTCAACGTGGGATGGAGATACAAAAAGACAGATGATCCTTAACAATCCATCTTGAATATCAGAGCCCATCATACAGACTGCAGTGGAAGAGGTGAAAGCAGCTTACTTCCATGTGAAAGTTAGACTATGGCTCTAACGTAAGGTAATACATTCCAGCCTCAAAGGCAGTCATTTCCTCAGATGGTATATTGCTGCACCAGGATCTAAAGCAGGTTTTGGTAGCCTTGGAGGCAGCCAGACCTTTATTAACCATCATGACTAAAACAAAGTGATCCACATTACTTCCATCTTGACAGAAATGATATTCAAGCAAGAGTACCCCACTTGAAAGTAGTGAAGAAATTCAGATGCTGTGAACGTCTTTTAATCGCCCAAAGGAATGATTGTGAGTTTAACTTACCACATAAATTGGTAAAATGATACAGTATGCTTGAAGACTTCAGTGTTTTTATTTCTTTTTTTCTTTTTTGTTTAGTCTCGGCAATGCAGCGATAATCTGTTGGGCAACACTGCCACTGCTGGTCATTCAGTATAATCTGCAGATGGAAAAGTCCACTGTTAGTCAATTTACTATATGCAATACAACACAAATTGCTTTTTATAACTCAAACACATCAGTACAATAGAGTCTGCGTTAATGTGAAAATCCACAGCTCATTAGAAATGTGAAACTAAATTTGTGTTTTCAACCTCACATACTTCTCAAAATCCCATGCCGGATTTGCTAACACTCTCTAAGCTGTAGCACCTACATTAGGATACAGATACATAGATCTTATGGCCAGCCAAGTGGCGGGGTACCCTACTCACTGCATTTGTTTTAGGATATGGTACACCAGAGTTAATTAAGTCAGCTGATAAGTTGAGAGTGGAAGGGTAATGCTTCAGTTAGTGGGAATAATACAAACTGTGAATAGCATATGTTACCAGCATCATTTTAACCAAGGCCTACTAGTAAAGCAATAGTGAGGAAAAGACTATTATGATCGCCGCACATTCATACAAATCTATAAGTCTGAAAAAATGCCCTAACTTCTTTCATCTTAGTTTTCCGTTGGGCATCCTCTCTACCCTGCTACTCATTTAAATACCAAGATAAATGTATCCTATTGCTTGCTAGGCAATTGATTGGCCCTCCTGTCAGATGACATCCTGCAGTAGCTTTATGATGTCAGGGCACCACTGGAACAATTGTCCTTGGTAAGGGTGACACAGGAGGATGAGATCTCAGCAATTATGCACTCGGTCACTATCTGCAATTAGGACTGAAAGGCAAGCAGGAGGTGGAACGGTTAAGGACTGAACTAGTCAAAGCATTGGGGGCTTTTTCAACGTGGGATGGAGATACAAAAAGACAGATGATCCTTAACAATCCATCTTGAATATCAGAGCCCATCATACAGACTGCAGTGGAAGAGGTGAAAGCAGCTTACTTCCATGTGAAAGTTAGACTATGGCTCTAACGTAAGGTAATACATTCCAGCCTCAAAGGCAGTCATTTCCTCAGATGGTATATTGCTGCACCAGGATCTAAAGCAGGTTTTGGTAGCCTTGGAGGCAGCCAGACCTTTATTAACCATCATGACTAAAACAAAGTGATCCACATTACTTCCATCTTGACAGAAATGATATTCAAGCAAGAGTACCCCACTTGAAAGTAGTGAAGACATTCAGATGCTGTGAACGTCTTTTAATCGCCCAAAGGAATGATTGTGAGTTTAACTTACCACATAAATTGGTAAAATGATACAGTATGCTTGAAGACTTCAGTGTTTTTATTTCTTTTTTTCTTTTTTGTTTAGTCTCGGCAATGCAGCGATAATCTGTTGGGCAACACTGCCACTGCTGGTCATTCAGTATAATCTGCAGATGGAAAAGTCCACTGTTAGTCAATTTACTATATGCAATACAACACAAATTGCTTTTTATAACTCAAACACATCAGTACAATAGAGTCTGCGTTAATGTGAAAATCCACAGCTCATTAGAAATGTGAAACTAAATTTGTGTTTTCAACCTCACATACTTCTCAAAATCCCATGCCGGATTTGCTAACACTCTCTAAGCTGTAGCACCTACATTAGGATACAGATACATAGATCTTATGGTCAGCCAAGTGGCGGGGTACCCTACTCACTGCATTTGTTTTAGGATATGGTACACCAGAGTTAATTAAGTCAGCTGATAAGTTGAGAGTGGAAGGGTAATGCTTCAGTTAGTGGGAATAATACAAACTGTGAATAGCATATGTTACCAGCATCATTTTAACCAAGGCCTACTAGTAAAGCAATGGTGAGGAAAAGACTATTATGATCGCCGCACATTCATACAAATCTATAAGTCTGAAAAAATGCCCCAACTTCTTTCATCTTAGTTTTCCGTTGGGCATCCTCTCTACCCTGCTACTCATTTATATACCAAGATAAATGTATCCTATTGCTTGCTAGGCAATTGATTGGCCCTCCTGTCAGATGACATCCTGCAGTAGCTTTATGATGTCAGGGCACCACTGGAACAATTGTCCTTGGTAAGGGTGACACAGAAGGATGAGATCTCAGCAATTATGCACTTGGTCACTATCTGCAATTAGGACTGAAAGGCAAGCAGGAGGTGGAACGGTTAAGGACTGAATTAGTCAAAGCATTGGGGGCTTTTTCAACGTGGGATGGAGATACAAAAAGACAGATGATCCTTAACAATCCATCTTGAATATCAGAGCCCATCATACAGACTGCAGTGGAAGAGGTGAAAGCAGCTTACTTCCATGTGAAAGTTAGACTATGGCTCTAACGTAAGGTAATACATTCCAGCCTCAAAGGCAGTCATTTCCTCAGATGGTATATTGCTGCACCAGGATCTAAAGCAGGTTTTGGTAGCCTTGGAGGCAGCCAGACCTTTATTAACCATCATGACTAAAACAAAGTGATCCACATTACTTCCATCTTGACAGAAATGATATTCAAGCAAGAGTACCCCACTTGAAAGTAGTGAAGAAATTCAGATGCTGTGAACGTCTTTTAATCGCCCAAAGGAATGATTGTGAGTTTAACTTACCACATAAATTGGTAAAATGATACAGTATGCTTGAAGACTTCAGTGTTTTTATTTCTTTTTTTCTTTTTTGTTTAGTCTCGGCAATGCAGCGATAATCTGTTGGGCAACACTGCCACTGCTGGTCATTCAGTATAATCTGCAGATGGAAAAGTCCACTGTTAGTCAATTTACTATATGCAATACAACACAAATTGCTTTTTATAACTCAAACACATCAGTACAATAGAGTCTGCGTTAATGTGAAAATCCACAGCTCATTAGAAATGTGAAACTAAATTTGTGTTTTCAACCTCACATACTTCTCAAAATCCCATGCCGGATTTGCTAACACTCTCTAAGCTGTAGCACCTACATTAGGATACAGATACATAGATCTTATGGCCAGCCAAGTGGCGGGGTACCCTACTCACTGCATTTGTTTTAGGATATGGTACACCAGAGTTAATTAAGTCAGCTGATAAGTTGAGAGTGGAAGGGTAATGCTTCAGTTAGTGGGAATAATACAAACTGTGAATAGCATATGTTACCAGCATCATTTTAACCAAGGCCTACTAGTAAAGCAATAGTGAGGAAAAGACTATTATGATCGCCGCACATTCATACAAATCTATAAGTCTGAAAAAATGCCCTAACTTCTTTCATCTTAGTTTTCCGTTGGGCATCCTCTCTACCCTGCTACTCATTTAAATACCAAGATAAATGTATCCTATTGCTTGCTAGGCAATTGATTGGCCCTCCTGTCAGATGACATCCTGCAGTAGCTTTATGATGTCAGGGCACCACTGGAACAATTGTCCTTGGTAAGGGTGACACAGGAGGATGAGATCTCAGCAATTATGCACTCGGTCACTATCTGCAATTAGGACTGAAAGGCAAGCAGGAGGTGGAACGGTTAAGGACTGAACTAGTCAAAGCATTGGGGGCTTTTTCAACGTGGGATGGAGATACAAAAAGACAGATGATCCTTAACAATCCATCTTGAATATCAGAGCCCATCATACAGACTGCAGTGGAAGAGGTGAAAGCAGCTTACTTCCATGTGAAAGTTAGACTATGGCTCTAACGTAAGGTAATACATTCCAGCCTCAAAGGCAGTCATTTCCTCAGATGGTATATTGCTGCACCAGGATCTAAAGCAGGTTTTGGTAGCCTTGGAGGCAGCCAGACCTTTATTAACCATCATGACTAAAACAAAGTGATCCACATTACTTCCATCTTGACAGAAATGATATTCAAGCAAGAGTACCCCACTTGAAAGTAGTGAAGACATTCAGATGCTGTGAACGTCTTTTAATCGCCCAAAGGAATGATTGTGAGTTTAACTTACCACATAAATTGGTAAAATGATACAGTATGCTTGAAGACTTCAGTGTTTTTATTTCTTTTTTTCTTTTTTGTTTAGTCTCGGCAATGCAGCGATAATCTGTTGGGCAACACTGCCACTGCTGGTCATTCAGTATAATCTGCAGATGGAAAAGTCCACTGTTAGTCAATTTACTATATGCAATACAACACAAATTGCTTTTTATAACTCAAACACATCAGTACAATAGAGTCTGCGTTAATGTGAAAATCCACAGCTCATTAGAAATGTGAAACTAAATTTGTGTTTTCAACCTCACATACTTCTCAAAATCCCATGCCGGATTTGCTAACACTCTCTAAGCTGTAGCACCTACATTAGGATACAGATACATAGATCTTATGGCCAGCCAAGTGGCGGGGTACCCTACTCACTGCATTTGTTTTAGGATATGGTACACCAGAGTTAATTAAGTCAGCTGATAAGTTGAGAGTGGAAGGGTAATGCTTCAGTTAGTGGGAATAATACAAACTGTGAATAGCATATGTTACCAGCATCATTTTAACCAAGGCCTACTAGTAAAGCAATGGTGAGGAAAAGACTATTATGATCGCCGCACATTCATACAAATCTATAAGTCTGAAAAAATGCCCCAACTTCTTTCATCTTAGTTTTCAGTTGGGCATCCTCTCTACCCTGCTACTCATTTATATACCAAGATAAATGTATCCTATTGCTTGCTAGGCAATTGATTGGCCCTCCTGTCAGATGACATCCTGCAGTAGCTTTATGATGTCAGGGCACCACTGGAACAATTGTCCTTGGTAAGGGTGACACAGGAGGATGAGATCTCAGCAATTATGCACTTGGTCACTATCTGCAATTAGGACTGAAAGGCAAGCAGGAGGTGGAACGGTTAAGGACTGAACTAGTCAAAGCATTGGGGGCTTTTTCAACGTGGGATGGAGATACAAAAAGACAGATGATCCTTAACAATCCAATTTGAATATCAGAGCCCATCATACAGACTGCAGTGGAAGAGGTGAAAGCAGCTTACTTCCATGTGAAAGTTAGACTATGGCTCTAACGTAAGGTAATACATTCCAGCCTCAAAGGCAGTCATTTCCTCAGATGGTATATTGCTGCACCAGGATCTAAAGCAGGTTTTGGTAGCCTTGGAGGCAGCCAGACCTTTATTAACCATCATGACTAAAACAAAGTGATCCACATTACTTCCATCTTGACAGAAATGATATTCAAGCAAGAGTACCCCACTTGAAAGTAGTGAAGACATTCAGATGCTGTGAACGTCTTTTAATCGCCCAAAGGAATGATTGTGAGTTTAACTTACCACATAAATTGGTAAAATGATGCAGTATGCTTGAAGACTTCAGTGTTTTTCTTTCTTTTTTTTTTTTTTTGTTTAGTCTCGGCAATGCAGCGATAATCTGTTGGGCAACACTGCCACTGCTGGTCATTCAGTATAATCTGCAGATGGAAAAGTCCACTGTTAGTCAATTTACTATATGCAATACAACACAAATTGCTTTTTATAACTCAAACACATCAGTACAATAGAGTCTGCGTTAATGTGAAAATCCACAGCTCATTAGAAATGTGAAACTAAATTTGTGTTTTCAACCTCACATACTTCTCAAAATCCCATGCCGGATTTGCTAACACTCTCTAAGCTGTAGCACCTACATTAGGATACAGATACATAGATCTTATGGCCAGCCAAGTGGCGGGGTACCCTACTCACTGCATTTGTTTTAGGATATGGTACACCAGAGTTAATTAAGTCAGCTGATAAGTTGAGAGTGGAAGGGTAATGCTTCAGTTAGTGGGAATAATACAAACTGTGAATAGCATATGTTACCAGCATCATTTTAACCAAGGCCTACTAGTAAAGCAATGGTGAGGAAAAGACTATTATGATCGCCGCACATTCATACAAATCTATAAGTCTGAAAAAATGCCCCAACTTCTTTCATCTTAGTTTTCAGTTGGGCATCCTCTCTACCCTGCTACTTATTTATATACCAAGATAAATGTATCCTATTGCTTGCTAGGCAATTGATTGGCCCTCCTGTCAGATGACATCCTGCAGTAGCTTTATGATGTCAGGGCACCACTGGAACAATTGTCCTTGGTAAGGGTGACACAGGAGGATGAGATCTCAGCAATTATGCACTCGGTCACTATCTGCAATTAGGACTGAAAGGCAAGCAGGAGGTGGAACGGTTAAGGACTGAACTAGTCAAAGCATTGGGGGCTTTTTCAACGTGGGATGGAGATACAAAAAGACAGATGATCCTTAACAATCCATCTTGAATATCAGAGCCCATCATACAGACTGCAGTGGAAGAGGTAAAAGCAGCTTACTTCCATGTGAAAGTTAGACTATGGCTCTAACGTAAGGTAATACATTCCAGCCTCAAAGGCAGTCATTTCCTCAGATGGTATATTGCTGCACCAGGATCTAAAGCAGGTTTTGGTAGCCTTGGAGGCAGCCAGACCTTTATTAACCATCATGACTAAAACAAAGTGATCCACATTACTTCCATCTTGACAGAAATGATATTCAAGCAAGAGTACCTCACTTGAAAGTAGTGAAGACATTCAGATGCTGTGAACGTCTTTTAATCGCCCAAAGGAATGATTGTGAGTTTAACTTACCACATAAATTGGTAAAATGATGCAGTATGCTTGAAGACTTCAGTGTTTTTCTTTCTTTTTTTTTTTTTTTGTTTAGTCTCGGCAATGCAGCGATAATCTGTTGGGCAACACTGCCACTGCTGGTCATTCAGTATAATCTGCAGATGGAAAAGTCCACTGTTAGTCAATTTACTATATGCAATACAACACAAATTGCTTTTTATAACTCAAACACATCAGTACAATAGAGTCTGCGTTAATGTGAAAATCCACAGCTCATTAGAAATGTGAAACTAAATTTGTGTTTTCAACCTCACATACTTCTCAAAATCCCATGCCGGATTTGCTAACACTCTCTAAGCTGTAGCACCTACATTAGGATACAGATACATAGATCTTATGGCCAGCCAAGTGGCGGGGTACCCTACTCACTGCATTTGTTTTAGGATATGGTACACCAGAGTTAATTAAGTCAGCTGATAAGTTGAGAGTGGAAGGGTAATGCTTCAGTTAGTGGGAATAATACAAACTGTGAATAGCATATGTTACCAGTATCATTTTAACCAAGGCCTACTAGTAAAGCAATGGTGAGGAAAAGACTATTATGATCGCCGCACATTCATACAAATCTATAAGTCTGAAAAAATGCCCCAACTTCTTTCATCTTAGTTTTCAGTTGGGCATCCTCTCTACCCTGCTACTCATTTATATACCAAGATAAATGTATCCTATTGCTTGCTAGGCAATTGATTGGCCCTCCTGTCAGATGACATCCTGCAGTAGCTTTATGATGTCAGGGCACCACTGGAACAATTGTCCTTGGTAAGGGTGACACAGGAGGATGAGATCTCAGCAATTATGCACTTGGTCACTATCTGCAATTAGGACTGAAAGGCAAGCAGGAGGTGGAACGGTTAAGGACTGAATTAGTCAAAGCATTGGGGGCTTTTTCAACGTGGGATGGAGATACAAAAAGACAGATGATCCTTAACAATCCATCTTGAATATCAGAGCCCATCATACAGACTGCAGTGGAAGAGGTGAAAGCAGCTTACTTCCATGTGAAAGTTAGACTATGGCTCTAACGTAAGGTAATACATTCCAGCCTCAAAGGCAGTCATTTCCTCAGATGGTATATTGCTGCACCAGGATCTAAAGCAGGTTTTGGTAGCCTTGGAGGCAGCCAGACCTTTATTAACCATCATGACTAAAACAAAGTGATCCACATTACTTCCATCTTGACAGAAATGATATTCAAGCAAGAGTACCCCACTTGAAAGTAGTGAAGACATTCAGATGCTGTGAACGTCTTTTAATCGCCCAAAGGAATGATTGTGAGTTTAACTTACCACATAAATTGGTAAAATGATACAGTATGCTTGAAGACTTCAGTGTTTTTATTTCTTTTTTTCTTTTTTGTTTAGTCTCGGCAATGCAGCGATAATCTGTTGGGCAACACTGCCACTGCTGGTCATTCAGTATAATCTGCAGATGGAAAAGTCCACTGTTAGTCAATTTACTATATGCAATACAACACAAATTGCTTTTTATAACTCAAACACATCAGTACAATAGAGTCTGCGTTAATGTGAAAATCCACAGCTCATTAGAAATGTGAAACTAAATTTGTGTTTTCAACCTCACATACTTCTCAAAATCCCATGCCGGATTTGCTAACACTCTCTAAGCTGTAGCACCTACATTAGGATACAGATACATAGATCTTATGGCCAGCCAAGTGGCGGGGTACCCTACTCACTGCATTTGTTTTAGGATATGGTACACCAGAGATAATTAAGTCAGCTGATAAGTTGAGAGTGGAAGGGTAATGCTTCAGTTAGTGGGAATAATACAAACTGTGAATAGCATATGTTACCAGCATCATTTTAACCAAGGCCTACTAGTAAAGCAATAGTGAGGAAAAGACTATTATGATCGCCGCACATTCATACAAATCTATAAGTCTGAAAAAATGCCCCAACTTCTTTCATCTTAGTTTTCCGTTGGGCATCCTCTCTACCCTGCTACTCATTTAAATACCAAGATAAATGTATCCTATTGCTTGCTAGGCAATTGATTGGCCCTCCTGTCAGATGACATCCTGCAGTAGCTTTATGATGTCAGGGCACCACTGGAACAATTGTCCTTGGTAAGGGTGACACAGGAGGATGAGATCTCAGCAATTATGCACTCGGTCACTATCTGCAATTAGGACTGAAAGGCAAGCAGGAGGTGGAACGGTTAAGGACTGAACTAGTCAAAGCATTGGGGGCTTTTTCAACGTGGGATGGAGATACAAAAAGACAGATGATCCTTAACAATCCATCTTGAATATCAGAGCCCATCATACAGACTGCAGTGGAAGAGGTGAAAGCAGCTTACTTCCATGTGAAAGTTAGACTATGGCTCTAACGTAAGGTAATACATTCCAGCCTCAAAGGCAGTCATTTCCTCAGATGGTATATTGCTGCACCAGGATCTAAAGCAGGTTTTGGTAGCCTTGGAGGCAGCCAGACCTTTATTAACCATCATGACTAAAACAAAGTGATCCACATTACTTCCATCTTGACAGAAATGATATTCAAGCAAGAGTACCCCACTTGAAAGTAGTGAAGACATTCAGATGCTGTGAACGTCTTTTAATCGCCCAAAGGAATGATTGTGAGTTTAACTTACCACATAAATTGGTAAAATGATACAGTATGCTTGAAGACTTCAGTGTTTTTATTTCTTTTTTTCTTTTTTGTTTAGTCTCGGCAATGCAGCGATAATCTGTTGGGCAACACTGCCACTGCTGGTCATTCAGTATAATCTGCAGATGGAAAAGTCCACTGTTAGTCAATTTACTATATGCAATACAACACAAATTGCTTTTTATAACTCAAACACATCAGTACAATAGAGTCTGCGTTAATGTGAAAATCCACAGCTCATTAGAAATGTGAAACTAAATTTGTGTTTTCAACCTCACATACTTCTCAAAATCCCATGCCGGATTTGCTAACACTCTCTAAGCTGTAGCACCTACATTAGGATACAGATACATAGATCTTATGGCCAGCCAAGTGGCGGGGTACCCTACTCACTGCATTTGTTTTAGGATATGGTACACCAGAGATAATTAAGTCAGCTGATAAGTTGAGAGTGGAAGGGTAATGCTTCAGTTAGTGGGAATAATACAAACTGTGAATAGCATATGTTACCAGCATCATTTTAACCAAGGCCTACTAGTAAAGCAATAGTGAGGAAAAGACTATTATGATCGCCGCACATTCATACAAATCTATAAGTCTGAAAAAATGCCCCAACTTCTTTCATCTTAGTTTTCCGTTGGGCATCCTCTCTACCCTGCTACTCATTTAAATACCAAGATAAATGTATCCTATTGCTTGCTAGGCAATTGATTGGCCCTCCTGTCAGATGACATCCTGCAGTAGCTTTATGATGTCAGGGCACCACTGGAACAATTGTCCTTGGTAAGGGTGACACAGGAGGATGAGATCTCAGCAATTATGCACTCGGTCACTATCTGCAATTAGGACTGAAAGGCAAGCAGGAGGTGGAACGGTTAAGGACTGAACTAGTCAAAGCATTGGGGGCTTTTTCAACGTGGGATGGAGATACAAAAAGACAGATGATCCTTAACAATCCATCTTGAATATCAGAGCCCATCATACAGACTGCAGTGGAAGAGGTGAAAGCAGCTTACTTCCATGTGAAAGTTAGACTATGGCTCTAACGTAAGGTAATACATTCCAGCCTCAAAGGCAGTCATTTCCTCAGATGGTATATTGCTGCACCAGGATCTAAAGCAGGTTTTGGTAGCCTTGGAGGCAGCCAGACCTTTATTAACCATCATGACTAAAACAAAGTGATCCACATTACTTCCATCTTGACAGAAATGATATTCAAGCAAGAGTACCCCACTTGAAAGTAGTGAAGACATTCAGATGCTGTGAACGTCTTTTAATCGCCCAAAGGAATGATTGTGAGTTTAACTTACCACATAAATTGGTAAAATGATACAGTATGCTTGAAGACTTCAGTGTTTTTATTTCTTTTTTTCTTTTTTGTTTAGTCTCGGCAATGCAGCGATAATCTGTTGGGCAACACTGCCACTGCTGGTCATTCAGTATAATCTGCAGATGGAAAAGTCCACTGTTAGTCAATTTACTATACGCAATACAACACAAATTGCTTTTTATAACTCAAACACATCAGTACAATAGAGTCTGCGTTAATGTGAAAATCCACAGCTCATTAGAAATGTGAAACTAAATTTGTGTTTTCAACCTCACATACTTCTCAAAATCCCATGCCGGATTTGCTAACACTCTCTAAGCTGTAGCACCTACATTAGGATACAGATACATAGATCTTATGGCCAGCCAAGTGGCGGGGTACCCTACTCACTGCATTTGTTTTAGGATATGGTACACCAGAGTTAATTAAGTCAGCTGATAAGTTGAGAGTGGAAGGGTAATGCTTCAGTTAGTGGGAATAATACAAACTGTGAATAGCATATGTTACCAGCATCATTTTAACCAAGGCCTACTAGTAAAGCAATAGTGAGGAAAAGACTATTATGATCGCCGCACATTCATACAAATCTATAAGTCTGAAAAAATGCCCTAACTTCTTTCATCTTAGTTTTCCGTTGGGCATCCTCTCTACCCTGCTACTCATTTAAATACCAAGATAAATGTATCCTATTGCTTGCTAGGCAATTGATTGGCCCTCCTGTCAGATGACATCCTGCAGTAGCTTTATGATGTCAGGGCACCACTGGAACAATTGTCCTTGGTAAGGGTGACACAGGAGGATGAGATCTCAGCAATTATGCACTCGGTCACTATCTGCAATTAGGACTGAAAGGCAAGCAGGAGGTGGAACGGTTAAGGACTGAACTAGTCAAAGCATTGGGGGCTTTTTCAACGTGGGATGGAGATACAAAAAGACAGATGATCCTTAACAATCCATCTTGAATATCAGAGCCCATCATACAGACTGCAGTGGAAGAGGTGAAAGCAGCTTACTTCCATGTGAAAGTTAGACTATGGCTCTAACGTAAGGTAATACATTCCAGCCTCAAAGGCAGTCATTTCCTCAGATGGTATATTGCTGCACCAGGATCTAAAGCAGGTTTTGGTAGCCTTGGAGGCAGCCAGACCTTTATTAACCATCATGACTAAAACAAAGTGATCCACATTACTTCCATCTTGACAGAAATGATATTCAAGCAAGAGTACCCCACTTGAAAGTAGTGAAGACATTCAGATGCTGTGAACGTCTTTTAATCGCCCAAAGGAATGATTGTGAGTTTAACTTACCACATAAATTGGTAAAATGATACAGTATGCTTGAAGACTTCAGTGTTTTTATTTCTTTTTTTCTTTTTTGTTTAGTCTCGGCAATGCAGCGATAATCTGTTGGGCAACACTGCCACTGCTGGTCATTCAGTATAATCTGCAGATGGAAAAGTCCACTGTTAGTCAATTTACTGTACGCAATACAACACAAATTGCTTTTTATAACTCAAACACATCAGTACAATAGAGTCTGCGTTAATGTGAAAATCCACAGCTCATTAGAAATGTGAAACTAAATTTGTGTTTTCAACCTCACATACTTCTCAAAATCCCATGCCGGATTTGCTAACACTCTCTAAGCTGTAGCACCTACATTAGGATACAGATACATAGATCTTATGGCCAGCCAAGTGGCGGGGTACCCTACTCACTGCATTTGTTTTAGGATATGGTACACCAGAGTTAATTAAGTCAGCTGATAAGTTGAGAGTGGAAGGGTAATGCTTCAGTTAGTGGGAATAATACAAACTGTGAATAGCATATGTTACCAGCATCATTTTAACCAAGGCCTACTAGTAAAGCAATGGTGAGGAAAAGACTATTATGATTGCCGCACATTCATACAAATCTATAAGTCTGAAAAAATGCCCCAACTTCTTTCATCTTAGTTTTCAGTTGGGCATCCTCTCTACCCTGCTACTTATTTATATACCAAGATAAATGTATCCTATTGCTTGCTAGGCAATTGATTGGCCCTCCTGTCAGATGACATCCTGCAGTAGCTTTATGATGTCAGGGCACCACTGGAACAATTGTCCTTGGTAAGGGTGACACAGGAGGATGAGATCTCAGCAATTATGCACTTGGTCACTATCTGCAATTAGGACTGAAAGGCAAGCAGGAGGTGGAACGGTTAAGGACTGAATTAGTCAAAGCATTGGAGGCTTTTTCAACGTGGGATGGAGATACAAAAAGACAGATGATCCTTAACAATCCATCTTGAATATCAGAGCCCATCATACAGACTGCAGTGGAAGAGGTGAAAGCAGCTTACTTCCATGTGAAAGTTAGACTATGGCTCTAACGTAAGGTAATACATTCCAGCCTCAAAGGCAGTCATTTCCTCAGATGGTATATTGCTGCACCAGGATCTAAAGCAGGTTTTGGTAGCCTTGGAGGCAGCCAGACCTTTATTAACCATCATGACTAAAACAAAGTGATCCACATTACTTCCATCTTGACAGAAATGATATTCAAGCAAGAGTACCCCACTTGAAAGTAGTGAAGACATTCAGATGCTGTGAACGTCTTTTAATCGCCCAAAGGAATGATTGTGAGTTTAACTTACCACATAAATTGGTAAAATGATACAGTATGCTTGAAGACTTCAGTGTTTTTATTTCTTTTTTTCTTTTTTGTTTAGTCTCGGCAATGCAGCGATAATCTGTTGGGCAACACTGCCACTGCTGGTCATTCAGTATAATCTGCAGATGGAAAAGTCCACTGTTAGTCAATTTACTATATGCAATACAACACAAATTGCTTTTTATAACTCAAACACATCAGTACAATAGAGTCTGCGTTAATGTGAAAATCCACAGCTCATTAGAAATGTGAAACTAAATTTGTGTTTTCAACCTCACATACTTCTCAAAATCCCATGCCGGATTTTCTAACACTCTCTAAGCTGTAGCACCTACATTAGGATACAGATACATAGATCTTATGGCCAGCCAAGTGGCGGGGTACCCTACTCACTGCATTTGTTTTAGGATATGGTACACCAGAGTTAATTAAGTCAGCTGATAAGTTGAGAGTGGAAGGGTAATGCTTCAGTTAGTGGGAATAATACAAACTGTGAATAGCATATGTTACCAGCATCATTTTAACCAAGGCCTACTAGTAAAGCAATAGTGAGGAAAAGACTATTATGATCGCCGCACATTCATACAAATCTATAAGTCTGAAAAAATGCCCTAACTTCTTTCATCTTAGTTTTCCGTTGGGCATCCTCTCTACCCTGCTACTCATTTAAATACCAAGATAAATGTATCCTATTGCTTGCTAGGCAATTGATTGGCCCTCCTGTCAGATGACATCCTGCAGTAGCTTTATGATGTCAGGGCACCACTGGAACAATTGTCCTTGGTAAGGGTGACACAGGAGGATGAGATCTCAGCAATTATGCACTCGGTCACTATCTGCAATTAGGACTGAAAGGCAAGCAGGAGGTGGAACGGTTAAGGACTGAACTAGTCAAAGCATTGGGGGCTTTTTCAACGTGGGATGGAGATACAAAAAGACAGATGATCCTTAACAATCCATCTTGAATATCAGAGCCCATCATACAGACTGCAGTGGAAGAGGTGAAAGCAGCTTACTTCCATGTGAAAGTTAGACTATGGCTCTAACGTAAGGTAATACATTCCAGCCTCAAAGGCAGTCATTTCCTCAGATGGTATATTGCTGCACCAGGATCTAAAGCAGGTTTTGGTAGCCTTGGAGGCAGCCAGACCTTTATTAACCATCATGACTAAAACAAAGTGATCCACATTACTTCCATCTTGACAGAAATGATATTCAAGCAAGAGTACCCCACTTGAAAGTAGTGAAGACATTCAGATGCTGTGAACGTCTTTTAATCGCCCAAAGGAATGATTGTGAGTTTAACTTACCACATAAATTGGTAAAATGATACAGTATGCTTGAAGACTTCAGTGTTTTTATTTCTTTTTTTCTTTTTTGTTTAGTCTCGGCAATGCAGCGATAATCTGTTGGGCAACACTGCCACTGCTGGTCATTCAGTATAATCTGCAGATGGAAAAGTCCACTGTTAGTCAATTTACTATACGCAATACAACACAAATTGCTTTTTATAACTCAAACACATCAGTACAATAGAGTCTGCGTTAATGTGAAAATCCACAGCTCATTAGAAATGTGAAACTAAATTTGTGTTTTCAACCTCACATACTTCTCAAAATCCCATGCCGGATTTGCTAACACTCTCTAAGCTGTAGCACCTACATTAGGATACAGATACATAGATCTTATGGCCAGCCAAGTGGCGGGGTACCCTACTCACTGCATTTGTTTTAGGATATGGTACACCAGAGTTAATTAAGTCAGCTGATAAGTTGAGAGTGGAAGGGTAATGCTTCAGTTAGTGGGAATAATACAAACTGTGAATAGCATATGTTACCAGCATCATTTTAACCAAGGCCTACTAGTAAAGCAATAGTGAGGAAAAGACTATTATGATCGCCGCACATTCATACAAATCTATAAGTCTGAAAAAATGCCCTAACTTCTTTCATCTTAGTTTTCCGTTGGGCATCCTCTCTACCCTGCTACTCATTTAAATACCAAGATAAATGTATCCTATTGCTTGCTAGGCAATTGATTGGCCCTCCTGTCAGATGACATCCTGCAGTAGCTTTATGATGTCAGGGCACCACTGGAACAATTGTCCTTGGTAAGGGTGACACAGGAGGATGAGATCTCAGCAATTATGCACTCGGTCACTATCTGCAATTAGGACTGAAAGGCAAGCAGGAGGTGGAACGGTTAAGGACTGAACTAGTCAAAGCATTGGGGGCTTTTTCAACGTGGGATGGAGATACAAAAAGACAGATGATCCTTAACAATCCATCTTGAATATCAGAGCCCATCATACAGACTGCAGTGGAAGAGGTGAAAGCAGCTTACTTCCATGTGAAAGTTAGACTATGGCTCTAACGTAAGGTAATACATTCCAGCCTCAAAGGCAGTCATTTCCTCAGATGGTATATTGCTGCACCAGGATCTAAAGCAGGTTTTGGTAGCCTTGGAGGCAGCCAGACCTTTATTAACCATCATGACTAAAACAAAGTGATCCACATTACTTCCATCTTGACAGAAATGATATTCAAGCAAGAGTACCCCACTTGAAAGTAGTGAAGACATTCAGATGCTGTGAACGTCTTTTAATCGCCCAAAGGAATGATTGTGAGTTTAACTTACCACATAAATTGGTAAAATGATACAGTATGCTTGAAGACTTCAGTGTTTTTATTTCTTTTTTTCTTTTTTGTTTAGTCTCGGCAATGCAGCGATAATCTGTTGGGCAACACTGCCACTGCTGGTCATTCAGTATAATCTGCAGATGGAAAAGTCCACTGTTAGTCAATTTACTATATGCAATACAACACAAATTGCTTTTTATAACTCAAACACATCAGTACAATAGAGTCTGCGTTAATGTGAAAATCCACAGCTCATTAGAAATGTGAAACTAAATTTGTGTTTTCAACCTCACATACTTCTCAAAATCCCATGCCGGATTTGCTAACACTCTCTAAGCTGTAGCACCTACATTAGGATACAGATACATAGATCTTATGGCCAGCCAAGTGGCGGGGTACCCTACTCACTGCATTTGTTTTAGGATATGGTACACCAGAGATAATTAAGTCAGCTGATAAGTTGAGAGTGGAAGGGTAATGCTTCAGTTAGTGGGAATAATACAAACTGTGAATAGCATATGTTACCAGCATCATTTTAACCAAGGCCTACTAGTAAAGCAATAGTGAGGAAAAGACTATTATGATCGCCGCACATTCATACAAATCTATAAGTCTGAAAAAATGCCCCAACTTCTTTCATCTTAGTTTTCCGTTGGGCATCCTCTCTACCCTGCTACTCATTTAAATACCAAGATAAATGTATCCTATTGCTTGCTAGGCAATTGATTGGCCCTCCTGTCAGATGACATCCTGCAGTAGCTTTATGATGTCAGGGCACCACTGGAACAATTGTCCTTGGTAAGGGTGACACAGGAGGATGAGATCTCAGCAATTATGCACTCGGTCACTATCTGCAATTAGGACTGAAAGGCAAGCAGGAGGTGGAACGGTTAAGGACTGAACTAGTCAAAGCATTGGGGGCTTTTTCAACGTGGGATGGAGATACAAAAAGACAGATGATCCTTAACAATCCATCTTGAATATCAGAGCCCATCATACAGACTGCAGTGGAAGAGGTGAAAGCAGCTTACTTCCATGTGAAAGTTAGACTATGGCTCTAACGTAAGGTAATACATTCCAGCCTCAAAGGCAGTCATTTCCTCAGATGGTATATTGCTGCACCAGGATCTAAAGCAGGTTTTGGTAGCCTTGGAGGCAGCCAGACCTTTATTAACCATCATGACTAAAACAAAGTGATCCACATTACTTCCATCTTGACAGAAATGATATTCAAGCAAGAGTACCCCACTTGAAAGTAGTGAAGACATTCAGATGCTGTGAACGTCTTTTAATCGCCCAAAGGAATGATTGTGAGTTTAACTTACCACATAAATTGGTAAAATGATACAGTATGCTTGAAGACTTCAGTGTTTTTATTTCTTTTTTTCTTTTTTGTTTAGTCTCGGCAATGCAGCGATAATCTGTTGGGCAACACTGCCACTGCTGGTCATTCAGTATAATCTGCAGATGGAAAAGTCCACTGTTAGTCAATTTACTATATGCAATACAACACAAATTGCTTTTTATAACTCAAACACATCAGTACAATAGAGTCTGCGTTAATGTGAAAATCCACAGCTCATTAGAAATGTGAAACTAAATTTGTGTTTTCAACCTCACATACTTCTCAAAATCCCATGCCGGATTTGCTAACACTCTCTAAGCTGTAGCACCTACATTAGGATACAGATACATAGATCTTATGGCCAGCCAAGTGGCGGGGTACCCTACTCACTGCATTTGTTTTAGGATATGGTACACCAGAGATAATTAAGTCAGCTGATAAGTTGAGAGTGGAAGGGTAATGCTTCAGTTAGTGGGAATAATACAAACTGTGAATAGCATATGTTACCAGCATCATTTTAACCAAGGCCTACTAGTAAAGCAATAGTGAGGAAAAGACTATTATGATCGCCGCACATTCATACAAATCTATAAGTCTGAAAAAATGCCCTAACTTCTTTCATCTTAGTTTTCCGTTGGGCATCCTCTCTACCCTGCTACTCATTTAAATACCAAGATAAATGTATCCTATTGCTTGCTAGGCAATTGATTGGCCCTCCTGTCAGATGACATCCTGCAGTAGCTTTATGATGTCAGGGCACCACTGGAACAATTGTCCTTGGTAAGGGTGACACAGGAGGATGAGATCTCAGCAATTATGCACTCGGTCACTATCTGCAATTAGGACTGAAAGGCAAGCAGGAGGTGGAACGGTTAAGGACTGAACTAGTCAAAGCATTGGGGGCTTTTTCAACGTGGGATGGAGATACAAAAAGACAGATGATCCTTAACAATCCATCTTGAATATCAGAGCCCATCATACAGACTGCAGTGGAAGAGGTGAAAGCAGCTTACTTCCATGTGAAAGTTAGACTATGGCTCTAACGTAAGGTAATACATTCCAGCCTCAAAGGCAGTCATTTCCTCAGATGGTATATTGCTGCACCAGGATCTAAAGCAGGTTTTGGTAGCCTTGGAGGCAGCCAGACCTTTATTAACCATCATGACTAAAACAAAGTGATCCACATTACTTCCATCTTGACAGAAATGATATTCAAGCAAGAGTACCCCACTTGAAAGTAGTGAAGACATTCAGATGCTGTGAACGTCTTTTAATCGCCCAAAGGAATGATTGTGAGTTTAACTTACCACATAAATTGGTAAAATGATACAGTATGCTTGAAGACTTCAGTGTTTTTATTTCTTTTTTTCTTTTTTGTTTAGTCTCGGCAATGCAGCGATAATCTGTTGGGCAACACTGCCACTGCTGGTCATTCAGTATAATCTGCAGATGGAAAAGTCCACTGTTAGTCAATTTACTATACGCAATACAACACAAATTGCTTTTTATAACTCAAACACATCAGTACAATAGAGTCTGAGTTAATGTGAAAATCCACAGCTCATTAGAAATGTGAAACTAAATTTGTGTTTTCAACCTCACATACTTCTCAAAATCCCATGCCGGATTTGCTAACACTCTCTAAGCTGTAGCACCTACATTAGGATACAGATACATAGATCTTATGGCCAGCCAAGTGGCGGGGTACCCTACTCACTGCATTTGTTTTAGGATATGGTACACCAGAGTTAATTAAGTCAGCTGATAAGTTGAGAGTGGAAGGGTAATGCTTCAGTTAGTGGGAATAATACAAACTGTGAATAGCATATGTTACCAGCATCATTTTAACCAAGGCCTACTAGTAAAGCAATGGTGAGGAAAAGACTATTATGATCGCCGCACATTCATACAAATCTATAAGTCTGAAAAAATGCCCCAACTTCTTTCATCTTAGTTTTCAGTTGGGCATCCTCTCTACCCTGCTACTTATTTATATACCAAGATAAATGTATCCTATTGCTTGCTAGGCAATTGATTGGCCCTCCTGTCAGATGACATCCTGCAGTAGCTTTATGATGTCAGGGCACCACTGGAACAATTGTCCTTGGTAAGGGTGACACAGGAGGATGAGATCTCAGCAATTATGCACTCGGTCACTATCTGCAATTAGGACTGAAAGGCAAGCAGGAGGTGGAACGGTTAAGGACTGAACTAGTCAAAGCATTGGGGGCTTTTTCAACGTGGGATGGAGATACAAAAAGACAGATGATCCTTAACAATCCATCTTGAATATCAGAGCCCATCATACAGACTGCAGTGGAAGAGGTGAAAGCAGCTTACTTCCATGTGAAAGTTAGACTATGGCTCTAACGTAAGGTAATACATTCCAGCCTCAAAGGCAGTCATTTCCTCAGATGGTATATTGCTGCACCAGGATCTAAAGCAGGTTTTGGTAGCCTTGGAGGCAGCCAGACCTTTATTAACCATCATGACTAAAACAAAGTGATCCACATTACTTCCATCTTGACAGAAATGATATTCAAGCAAGAGTACCCCACTTGAAAGTAGTGAAGACATTCAGATGCTGTGAACGTCTTTTAATCGCCCAAAGGAATGATTGTGAGTTTAACTTACCACATAAATTGGTAAAATGATACAGTATGCTTGAAGACTTCAGTGTTTTTATTTCTTTTTTTCTTTTTTGTTTAGTCTCGGCAATGCAGCGATAATCTGTTGGGCAACACTGCCACTGCTGGTCATTCAGTATAATCTGCAGATGGAAAAGTCCACTGTTAGTCAATTTACTATACGCAATACAACACAAATTGCTTTTTATAACTCAAACACATCAGTACAATAGAGTCTGCGTTAATGTGAAAATCCACAGCTCATTAGAAATGTGAAACTAAATTTGTGTTTTCAACCTCACATACTTCTCAAAATCCCATGCCGGATTTGCTAACACTCTCTAAGCTGTAGCACCTACATTAGGATACAGATACATAGATCTTATGGCCAGCCAAGTGGCGGGGTACCCTACTCACTGCATTTGTTTTAGGATATGGTACACCAGAGTTAATTAAGTCAGCTGATAAGTTGAGAGTGGAAGGGTAATGCTTCAGTTAGTGGGAATAATACAAACTGTGAATAGCATATGTTACCAGCATCATTTTAACCAAGGCCTACTAGTAAAGCAATGGTGAGGAAAAGACTATTATGATCGCCGCACATTCATACAAATCTATAAGTCTGAAAAAATGCCCCAACTTCTTTCATCTTAGTTTTCAGTTGGGCATCCTCTCTACCCTGCTACTTATTTATATACCAAGATAAATGTATCCTATTGCTTGCTAGGCAATTGATTGGCCCTCCTGTCAGATGACATCCTGCAGTAGCTTTATGATGTCAGGGCACCACTGGAACAATTGTCCTTGGTAAGGGTGACACAGGAGGATGAGATCTCAGCAATTATGCACTCGGTCACTATCTGCAATTAGGACTGAAAGGCAAGCAGGAGGTGGAACGGTTAAGGACTGAACTAGTCAAAGCATTGGGGGCTTTTTCAACGTGGGATGGAGATACAAAAAGACAGATGATCCTTAACAATCCATCTTGAATATCAGAGCCCATCATACAGACTGCAGTGGAAGAGGTGAAAGCAGCTTACTTCCATGTGAAAGTTAGACTATGGCTCTAACGTAAGGTAATACATTCCAGCCTCAAAGGCAGTCATTTCCTCAGATGGTATATTGCTGCACCAGGATCTAAAGCAGGTTTTGGTAGCCTTGGAGGCAGCCAGACCTTTATTAACCATCATGACTAAAACAAAGTGATCCACATTACTTCCATCTTGACAGAAATGATATTCAAGCAAGAGTACCCCACTTGAAAGTAGTGAAGACATTCAGATGCTGTGAACGTCTTTTAATCGCCCAAAGGAATGATTGTGAGTTTAACTTACCACATAAATTGGTAAAATGATACAGTATGCTTGAAGACTTCAGTGTTTTTATTTCTTTTTTTCTTTTTTGTTTAGTCTCGGCAATGCAGCGATAATCTGTTGGGCAACACTGCCACTGCTGGTCATTCAGTATAATCTGCAGATGGAAAAGTCCACTGTTAGTCAATTTACTATATGCAATACAACACAAATTGCTTTTTATAACTCAAACACATCAGTACAATAGAGTCTGCGTTAATGTGAAAATCCACAGCTCATTAGAAATGTGAAACTAAATTTGTGTTTTCAACCTCACATACTTCTCAAAATCCCATGCCGGATTTGCTAACACTCTCTAAGCTGTAGCACCTACATTAGGATACAGATACATAGATCTTATGGCCAGCCAAGTGGCGGGGTACCCTACTCACTGCATTTGTTTTAGGATATGGTACACCAGAGATAATTAAGTCAGCTGATAAGTTGAGAGTGGAAGGGTAATGCTTCAGTTAGTGGGAATAATACAAACTGTGAATAGCATATGTTACCAGCATCATTTTAACCAAGGCCTACTAGTAAAGCAATAGTGAGGAAAAGACTATTATGATCGCCGCACATTCATACAAATCTATAAGTCTGAAAAAATGCCCTAACTTCTTTCATCTTAGTTTTCCGTTGGGCATCCTCTCTACCCTGCTACTCATTTAAATACCAAGATAAATGTATCCTATTGCTTGCTAGGCAATTGATTGGCCCTCCTGTCAGATGACATCCTGCAGTAGCTTTATGATGTCAGGGCACCACTGGAACAATTGTCCTTGGTAAGGGTGACACAGGAGGATGAGATCTCAGCAATTATGCACTCGGTCACTATCTGCAATTAGGACTGAAAGGCAAGCAGGAGGTGGAACGGTTAAGGACTGAACTAGTCAAAGCATTGGGGGCTTTTTCAACGTGGGATGGAGATACAAAAAGACAGATGATCCTTAACAATCCATCTTGAATATCAGAGCCCATCATACAGACTGCAGTGGAAGAGGTGAAAGCAGCTTACTTCCATGTGAAAGTTAGACTATGGCTCTAACGTAAGGTAATACATTCCAGCCTCAAAGGCAGTCATTTCCTCAGATGGTATATTGCTGCACCAGGATCTAAAGCAGGTTTTGGTAGCCTTGGAGGCAGCCAGACCTTTATTAACCATCATGACTAAAACAAAGTGATCCACATTACTTCCATCTTGACAGAAATGATATTCAAGCAAGAGTACCCCACTTGAAAGTAGTGAAGACATTCAGATGCTGTGAACGTCTTTTAATCGCCCAAAGGAATGATTGTGAGTTTAACTTACCACATAAATTGGTAAAATGATACAGTATGCTTGAAGACTTCAGTGTTTTTATTTCTTTTTTTCTTTTTTGTTTAGTCTCGGCAATGCAGCGATAATCTGTTGGGCAACACTGCCACTGCTGGTCATTCAGTATAATCTGCAGATGGAAAAGTCCACTGTTAGTCAATTTACTATACGCAATACAACACAAATTGCTTTTTATAACTCAAACACATCAGTACAATAGAGTCTGAGTTAATGTGAAAATCCACAGCTCATTAGAAATGTGAAACTAAATTTGTGTTTTCAACCTCACATACTTCTCAAAATCCCATGCCGGATTTGCTAACACTCTCTAAGCTGTAGCACCTACATTAGGATACAGATACATAGATCTTATGGCCAGCCAAGTGGCGGGGTACCCTACTCACTGCATTTGTTTTAGGATATGGTACACCAGAGTTAATTAAGTCAGCTGATAAGTTGAGAGTGGAAGGGTAATGCTTCAGTTAGTGGGAATAATACAAACTGTGAATAGCATATGTTACCAGCATCATTTTAACCAAGGCCTACTAGTAAAGCAATGGTGAGGAAAAGACTATTATGATCGCCGCACATTCATACAAATCTATAAGTCTGAAAAAATGCCCTAACTTCTTTCATCTTAGTTTTCCGTTGGGCATCCTCTCTACCCTGCTACTCATTTAAATACCAAGATAAATGTATCCTATTGCTTGCTAGGCAATTGATTGGCCCTCCTGTCAGATGACATCCTGCAGTAGCTTTATGATGTCAGGGCACCACTGGAACAATTGTCCTTGGTAAGGGTGACACAGGAGGATGAGATCTCAGCAATTATGCACTCGGTCACTATCTGCAATTAGGACTGAAAGGCAAGCAGGAGGTGGAACGGTTAAGGACTGAACTAGTCAAAGCATTGGGGGCTTTTTCAACGTGGGATGGAGATACAAAAAGACAGATGATCCTTAACAATCCATCTTGAATATCAGAGCCCATCATACAGACTGCAGTGGAAGAGGTGAAAGCAGCTTACTTCCATGTGAAAGTTAGACTATGGCTCTAACGTAAGGTAATACATTCCAGCCTCAAAGGCAGTCATTTCCTCAGATGGTATATTGCTGCACCAGGATCTAAAGCAGGTTTTGGTAGCCTTGGAGGCAGCCAGACCTTTATTAACCATCATGACTAAAACAAAGTGATCCACATTACTTCCATCTTGACAGAAATGATATTCAAGCAAGAGTACCCCACTTGAAAGTAGTGAAGACATTCAGATGCTGTGAACGTCTTTTAATCGCCCAAAGGAATGATTGTGAGTTTAACTTACCACATAAATTGGTAAAATGATACAGTATGCTTGAAGACTTCAGTGTTTTTATTTCTTTTTTTCTTTTTTGTTTAGTCTCGGCAATGCAGCGATAATCTGTTGGGCAACACTGCCACTGCTGGTCATTCAGTATAATCTGCAGATGGAAAAGTCCACTGTTAGTCAATTTACTATATGCAATACAACACAAATTGCTTTTTATAACTCAAACACATCAGTACAATAGAGTCTGCGTTAATGTGAAAATCCACAGCTCATTAGAAATGTGAAACTAAATTTGTGTTTTCAACCTCACATACTTCTCAAAATCCCATGCCGGATTTGCTAACACTCTCTAAGCTGTAGCACCTACATTAGGATACAGATACATAGATCTTATGGCCAGCCAAGTGGCGGGGTACCCTACTCACTGCATTTGTTTTAGGATATGGTACACCAGAGATAATTAAGTCAGCTGATAAGTTGAGAGTGGAAGGGTAATGCTTCAGTTAGTGGGAATAATACAAACTGTGAATAGCATATGTTACCAGCATCATTTTAACCAAGGCCTACTAGTAAAGCAATAGTGAGGAAAAGACTATTATGATCGCCGCACATTCATACAAATCTATAAGTCTGAAAAAATGCCCCAACTTCTTTCATCTTAGTTTTCCGTTGGGCATCCTCTCTACCCTGCTACTCATTTAAATACCAAGATAAATGTATCCTATTGCTTGCTAGGCAATTGATTGGCCCTCCTGTCAGATGACATCCTGCAGTAGCTTTATGATGTCAGGGCACCACTGGAACAATTGTCCTTGGTAAGGGTGACACAGGAGGATGAGATCTCAGCAATTATGCACTCGGTCACTATCTGCAATTAGGACTGAAAGGCAAGCAGGAGGTGGAACGGTTAAGGACTGAACTAGTCAAAGCATTGGGGGCTTTTTCAACGTGGGATGGAGATACAAAAAGACAGATGATCCTTAACAATCCATCTTGAATATCAGAGCCCATCATACAGACTGCAGTGGAAGAGGTGAAAGCAGCTTACTTCCATGTGAAAGTTAGACTATGGCTCTAACGTAAGGTAATACATTCCAGCCTCAAAGGCAGTCATTTCCTCAGATGGTATATTGCTGCACCAGGATCTAAAGCAGGTTTTGGTAGCCTTGGAGGCAGCCAGACCTTTATTAACCATCATGACTAAAACAAAGTGATCCACATTACTTCCATCTTGACAGAAATGATATTCAAGCAAGAGTACCCCACTTGAAAGTAGTGAAGACATTCAGATGCTGTGAACGTCTTTTAATCGCCCAAAGGAATGATTGTGAGTTTAACTTACCACATAAATTGGTAAAATGATACAGTATGCTTGAAGACTTCAGTGTTTTTATTTCTTTTTTTCTTTTTTGTTTAGTCTCGGCAATGCAGCGATAATCTGTTGGGCAACACTGCCACTGCTGGTCATTCAGTATAATCTGCAGATGGAAAAGTCCACTGTTAGTCAATTTACTATATGCAATACAACACAAATTGCTTTTTATAACTCAAACACATCAGTACAATAGAGTCTGCGTTAATGTGAAAATCCACAGCTCATTAGAAATGTGAAACTAAATTTGTGTTTTCAACCTCACATACTTCTCAAAATCCCATGCCGGATTTGCTAACACTCTCTAAGCTGTAGCACCTACATTAGGATACAGATACATAGATCTTATGGCCAGCCAAGTGGCGGGGTACCCTACTCACTGCATTTGTTTTAGGATATGGTACACCAGAGATAATTAAGTCAGCTGATAAGTTGAGAGTGGAAGGGTAATGCTTCAGTTAGTGGGAATAATACAAACTGTGAATAGCATATGTTACCAGCATCATTTTAACCAAGGCCTACTAGTAAAGCAATAGTGAGGAAAAGACTATTATGATCGCCGCACATTCATACAAATCTATAAGTCTGAAAAAATGCCCCAACTTCTTTCATCTTAGTTTTCCGTTGGGCATCCTCTCTACCCTGCTACTCATTTAAATACCAAGATAAATGTATCCTATTGCTTGCTAGGCAATTGATTGGCCCTCCTGTCAGATGACATCCTGCAGTAGCTTTATGATGTCAGGGCACCACTGGAACAATTGTCCTTGGTAAGGGTGACACAGGAGGATGAGATCTCAGCAATTATGCACTCGGTCACTATCTGCAATTAGGACTGAAAGGCAAGCAGGAGGTGGAACGGTTAAGGACTGAACTAGTCAAAGCATTGGGGGCTTTTTCAACGTGGGATGGAGATACAAAAAGACAGATGATCCTTAACAATCCATCTTGAATATCAGAGCCCATCATACAGACTGCAGTGGAAGAGGTGAAAGCAGCTTACTTCCATGTGAAAGTTAGACTATGGCTCTAACGTAAGGTAATACATTCCAGCCTCAAAGGCAGTCATTTCCTCAGATGGTATATTGCTGCACCAGGATCTAAAGCAGGTTTTGGTAGCCTTGGAGGCAGCCAGACCTTTATTAACCATCATGACTAAAACAAAGTGATCCACATTACTTCCATCTTGACAGAAATGATATTCAAGCAAGAGTACCCCACTTGAAAGTAGTGAAGACATTCAGATGCTGTGAACGTCTTTTAATCGCCCAAAGGAATGATTGTGAGTTTAACTTACCACATAAATTGGTAAAATGATGCAGTATGCTTGAAGACTTCAGTGTTTTTCTTTCTTTTTTTTTTTTTTTGTTTAGTCTCGGCAATGCAGCGATAATCTGTTGGGCAACACTGCCACTGCTGGTCATTCAGTATAATCTGCAGATGGAAAAGTCCACTGTTAGTCAATTTACTATATGCAATACAACACAAATTGCTTTTTATAACTCAAACACATCAGTACAATAGAGTCTGCGTTAATGTGAAAATCCACAGCTCATTAGAAATGTGAAACTAAATTTGTGTTTTCAACCTCACATACTTCTCAAAATCCCATGCCGGATTTGCTAACACTCTCTAAGCTGTAGCACCTACATTAGGATACAGATACATAGATCTTATGGCCAGCCAAGTGGCGGGGTACCCTACTCACTGCATTTGTTTTAGGATATGGTACACCAGAGATAATTAAGTCAGCTGATAAGTTGAGAGTGGAAGGGTAATGCTTCAGTTAGTGGGAATAATACAAACTGTGAATAGCATATGTTACCAGCATCATTTTAACCAAGGCCTACTAGTAAAGCAATGGTGAGGAAAAGACTATTATGATCGCCGCACATTCATACAAATCTATAAGTCTGAAAAAATGCCCCAACTTCTTTCATCTTAGTTTTCAGTTGGGCATCCTCTCTACCCTGCTACTTATTTATATACCAAGATAAATGTATCCTATTGCTTGCTAGGCAATTGATTGGCCCTCCTGTCAGATGACATCCTGCAGTAGCTTTATGATGTCAGGGCACCACTGGAACAATTGTCCTTGGTAAGGGTGACACAGGAGGATGAGATCTCAGCAATTATGCACTCGGTCACTATCTGCAATTAGGACTGAAAGGCAAGCAGGAGGTGGAACGGTTAAGGACTGAACTAGTCAAAGCATTGGGGGCTTTTTCAACGTGGGATGGAGATACAAAAAGACAGATGATCCTTAACAATCCATCTTGAATATCAGAGCCCATCATACAGACTGCAGTGGAAGAGGTGAAAGCAGCTTACTTCCATGTGAAAGTTAGACTATGGCTCTAACGTAAGGTAATACATTCCAGCCTCAAAGGCAGTCATTTCCTCAGATGGTATATTGCTGCACCAGGATCTAAAGCAGGTTTTGGTAGCCTTGGAGGCAGCCAGACCTTTATTAACCATCATGACTAAAACAAAGTGATCCACATTACTTCCATCTTGACAGAAATGATATTCAAGCAAGAGTACCCCACTTGAAAGTAGTGAAGACATTCAGATGCTGTGAACGTCTTTTAATCGCCCAAAGGAATGATTGTGAGTTTAACTTACCACATAAATTGGTAAAATGATACAGTATGCTTGAAGACTTCAGTGTTTTTATTTCTTTTTTTCTTTTTTGTTTAGTCTCGGCAATGCAGCGATAATCTGTTGGGCAACACTGCCACTGCTGGTCATTCAGTATAATCTGCAGATGGAAAAGTCCACTGTTAGTCAATTTACTATACGCAATACAACACAAATTGCTTTTTATAACTCAAACACATCAGTACAATAGAGTCTGCGTTAATGTGAAAATCCACAGCTCATTAGAAATGTGAAACTAAATTTGTGTTTTCAACCTCACATACTTCTCAAAATCCCATGCCGGATTTGCTAACACTCTCTAAGCTGTAGCACCTACATTAGGATACAGATACATAGATCTTATGGCCAGCCAAGTGGCGGGGTACCCTACTCACTGCATTTGTTTTAGGATATGGTACACCAGAGTTAATTAAGTCAGCTGATAAGTTGAGAGTGGAAGGGTAATGCTTCAGTTAGTGGGAATAATACAAACTGTGAATAGCATATGTTACCAGCATCATTTTAACCAAGGCCTACTAGTAAAGCAATAGTGAGGAAAAGACTATTATGATCGCCGCACATTCATACAAATCTATAAGTCTGAAAAAATGCCCCAACTTCTTTCATCTTAGTTTTCCGTTGGGCATCCTCTCTACCCTGCTACTCATTTAAATACCAAGATAAATGTATCCTATTGCTTGCTAGGCAATTGATTGGCCCTCCTGTCAGATGACATCCTGCAGTAGCTTTATGATGTCAGGGCACCACTGGAACAATTGTCCTTGGTAAGGGTGACACAGGAGGATGAGATCTCAGCAATTATGCACTCGGTCACTATCTGCAATTAGGACTGAAAGGCAAGCAGGAGGTGGAACGGTTAAGGACTGAACTAGTCAAAGCATTGGGGGCTTTTTCAACGTGGGATGGAGATACAAAAAGACAGATGATCCTTAACAATCCATCTTGAATATCAGAGCCCATCATACAGACTGCAGTGGAAGAGGTGAAAGCAGCTTACTTCCATGTGAAAGTTAGACTATGGCTCTAACGTAAGGTAATACATTCCAGCCTCAAAGGCAGTCATTTCCTCAGATGGTATATTGCTGCACCAGGATCTAAAGCAGGTTTTGGTAGCCTTGGAGGCAGCCAGACCTTTATTAACCATCATGACTAAAACAAAGTGATCCACATTACTTCCATCTTGACAGAAATGATATTCAAGCAAGAGTACCCCACTTGAAAGTAGTGAAGACATTCAGATGCTGTGAACGTCTTTTAATCGCCCAAAGGAATGATTGTGAGTTTAACTTACCACATAAATTGGTAAAATGATACAGTATGCTTGAAGACTTCAGTGTTTTTATTTCTTTTTTTCTTTTTTGTTTAGTCTCGGCAATGCAGCGATAATCTGTTGGGCAACACTGCCACTGCTGGTCATTCAGTATAATCTGCAGATGGAAAAGTCCACTGTTAGTCAATTTACTATATGCAATACAACACAAATTGCTTTTTATAACTCAAACACATCAGTACAATAGAGTCTGCGTTAATGTGAAAATCCACAGCTCATTAGAAATGTGAAACTAAATTTGTGTTTTCAACCTCACATACTTCTCAAAATCCCATGCCGGATTTGCTAACACTCTCTAAGCTGTAGCACCTACATTAGGATACAGATACATAGATCTTATGGCCAGCCAAGTGGCGGGGTACCCTACTCACTGCATTTGTTTTAGGATATGGTACACCAGAGTTAATTAAGTCAGCTGATAAGTTGAGAGTGGAAGGGTAATGCTTCAGTTAGTGGGAATAATACAAACTGTGAATAGCATATGTTACCAGCATCATTTTAACCAAGGCCTACTAGTAAAGCAATAGTGAGGAAAAGACTATTATGATCGCCGCACATTCATACAAATCTATAAGTCTGAAAAAATGCCCTAACTTCTTTCATCTTAGTTTTCCGTTGGGCATCCTCTCTACCCTGCTACTCATTTAAATACCAAGATAAATGTATCCTATTGCTTGCTAGGCAATTGATTGGCCCTCCTGTCAGATGACATCCTGCAGTAGCTTTATGATGTCAGGGCACCACTGGAACAATTGTCCTTGGTAAGGGTGACACAGGAGGATGAGATCTCAGCAATTATGCACTCGGTCACTATCTGCAATTAGGACTGAAAGGCAAGCAGGAGGTGGAACGGTTAAGGACTGAACTAGTCAAAGCATTGGGGGCTTTTTCAACGTGGGATGGAGATACAAAAAGACAGATGATCCTTAACAATCCATCTTGAATATCAGAGCCCATCATACAGACTGCAGTGGAAGAGGTGAAAGCAGCTTACTTCCATGTGAAAGTTAGACTATGGCTCTAACGTAAGGTAATACATTCCAGCCTCAAAGGCAGTCATTTCCTCAGATGGTATATTGCTGCACCAGGATCTAAAGCAGGTTTTGGTAGCCTTGGAGGCAGCCAGACCTTTATTAACCATCATGACTAAAACAAAGTGATCCACATTACTTCCATCTTGACAGAAATGATATTCAAGCAAGAGTAACCCACTTGAAAGTAGTGAAGACATTCAGATGCTGTGAACGTCTTTTAATCGCCCAAAGGAATGATTGTGAGTTTAACTTACCACATAAATTGGTAAAATGATACAGTATGCTTGAAGACTTCAGTGTTTTTATTTCTTTTTTTCTTTTTTGTTTAGTCTCGGCAATGCAGCGATAATCTGTTGGGCAACACTGCCACTGCTGGTCATTCAGTATAATCTGCAGATGGAAAAGTCCACTGTTAGTCAATTTACTATATGCAATACAACACAAATTGCTTTTTATAACTCAAACACATCAGTACAATAGAGTCTGCGTTAATGTGAAAATCCACAGCTCATTAGAAATGTGAAACTAAATTTGTGTTTTCAACCTCACATACTTCTCAAAATCCCATGCCGGATTTTCTAACACTCTCTAAGCTGTAGCACCTACATTAGGATACAGATACATAGATCTTATGGCCAGCCAAGTGGCGGGGTACCCTACTCACTGCATTTGTTTTAGGATATGGTACACCAGAGATAATTAAGTCAGCTGATAAGTTGAGAGTGGAAGGGTAATGCTTCAGTTAGTGGGAATAATACAAACTGTGAATAGCATATGTTACCAGCATCATTTTAACCAAGGCCTACTAGTAAAGCAATAGTGAGGAAAAGACTATTATGATCGCCGCACATTCATACAAATCTATAAGTCTGAAAAAATGCCCCAACTTCTTTCATCTTAGTTTTCCGTTGGGCATCCTCTCTACCCTGCTACTCATTTAAATACCAAGATAAATGTATCCTATTGCTTGCTAGGCAATTGATTGGCCCTCCTGTCAGATGACATCCTGCAGTAGCTTTATGATGTCAGGGCACCACTGGAACAATTGTCCTTGGTAAGGGTGACACAGGAGGATGAGATCTCAGCAATTATGCACTCGGTCACTATCTGCAATTAGGACTGAAAGGCAAGCAGGAGGTGGAACGGTTAAGGACTGAACTAGTCAAAGCATTGGGGGCTTTTTCAACGTGGGATGGAGATACAAAAAGACAGATGATCCTTAACAATCCATCTTGAATATCAGAGCCCATCATACAGACTGCAGTGGAAGAGGTGAAAGCAGCTTACTTCCATGTGAAAGTTAGACTATGGCTCTAACGTAAGGTAATACATTCCAGCCTCAAAGGCAGTCATTTCCTCAGATGGTATATTGCTGCACCAGGATCTAAAGCAGGTTTTGGTAGCCTTGGAGGCAGCCAGACCTTTATTAACCATCATGACTAAAACAAAGTGATCCACATTACTTCCATCTTGACAGAAATGATATTCAAGCAAGAGTACCCCACTTGAAAGTAGTGAAGACATTCAGATGCTGTGAACGTCTTTTAATCGCCCAAAGGAATGATTGTGAGTTTAACTTACCACATAAATTGGTAAAATGATACAGTATGCTTGAAGACTTCAGTGTTTTTATTTCTTTTTTTCTTTTTTGTTTAGTCTCGGCAATGCAGCGATAATCTGTTGGGCAACACTGCCACTGCTGGTCATTCAGTATAATCTGCAGATGGAAAAGTCCACTGTTAGTCAATTTACTATATGCAATACAACACAAATTGCTTTTTATAACTCAAACACATCAGTACAATAGAGTCTGCGTTAATGTGAAAATCCACAGCTCATTAGAAATGTGAAACTAAATTTGTGTTTTCAACCTCACATACTTCTCAAAATCCCATGCCGGATTTGCTAACACTCTCTAAGCTGTAGCACCTACATTAGGATACAGATACATAGATCTTATGGCCAGCCAAGTGGCGGGGTACCCTACTCACTGCATTTGTTTTAGGATATGGTACACCAGAGATAATTAAGTCAGCTGATAAGTTGAGAGTGGAAGGGTAATGCTTCAGTTAGTGGGAATAATACAAACTGTGAATAGCATATGTTACCAGCATCATTTTAACCAAGGCCTACTAGTAAAGCAATAGTGAGGAAAAGACTATTATGATCGCCGCACATTCATACAAATCTATAAGTCTGAAAAAATGCCCCAACTTCTTTCATCTTAGTTTTCCGTTGGGCATCCTCTCTACCCTGCTACTCATTTAAATACCAAGATAAATGTATCCTATTGCTTGCTAGGCAATTGATTGGCCCTCCTGTCAGATGACATCCTGCAGTAGCTTTATGATGTCAGGGCACCACTGGAACAATTGTCCTTGGTAAGGGTGACACAGGAGGATGAGATCTCAGCAATTATGCACTCGGTCACTATCTGCAATTAGGACTGAAAGGCAAGCAGGAGGTGGAACGGTTAAGGACTGAACTAGTCAAAGCATTGGGGGCTTTTTCAACGTGGGATGGAGATACAAAAAGACAGATGATCCTTAACAATCCATCTTGAATATCAGAGCCCATCATACAGACTGCAGTGGAAGAGGTGAAAGCAGCTTACTTCCATGTGAAAGTTAGACTATGGCTCTAACGTAAGGTAATACATTCCAGCCTCAAAGGCAGTCATTTCCTCAGATGGTATATTGCTGCACCAGGATCTAAAGCAGGTTTTGGTAGCCTTGGAGGCAGCCAGACCTTTATTAACCATCATGACTAAAACAAAGTGATCCACATTACTTCCATCTTGACAGAAATGATATTCAAGCAAGAGTACCCCACTTGAAAGTAGTGAAGACATTCAGATGCTGTGAACGTCTTTTAATCGCCCAAAGGAATGATTGTGAGTTTAACTTACCACATAAATTGGTAAAATGATGCAGTATGCTTGAAGACTTCAGTGTTTTTCTTTCTTTTTTTTTTTTTTTGTTTAGTCTCGGCAATGCAGCGATAATCTGTTGGGCAACACTGCCACTGCTGGTCATTCAGTATAATCTGCAGATGGAAAAGTCCACTGTTAGTCAATTTACTATATGCAATACAACACAAATTGCTTTTTATAACTCAAACACATCAGTACAATAGAGTCTGCGTTAATGTGAAAATCCACAGCTCATTAGAAATGTGAAACTAAATTTGTGTTTTCAACCTCACATACTTCTCAAAATCCCATGCCGGATTTGCTAACACTCTCTAAGCTGTAGCACCTACATTAGGATACAGATACATAGATCTTATGGCCAGCCAAGTGGCGGGGTACCCTACTCACTGCATTTGTTTTAGGATATGGTACACCAGAGATAATTAAGTCAGCTGATAAGTTGAGAGTGGAAGGGTAATGCTTCAGTTAGTGGGAATAATACAAACTGTGAATAGCATATGTTACCAGCATCATTTTAACCAAGGCCTACTAGTAAAGCAATGGTGAGGAAAAGACTATTATGATCGCCGCACATTCATACAAATCTATAAGTCTGAAAAAATGCCCCAACTTCTTTCATCTTAGTTTTCAGTTGGGCATCCTCTCTACCCTGCTACTTATTTATATACCAAGATAAATGTATCCTATTGCTTGCTAGGCAATTGATTGGCCCTCCTGTCAGATGACATCCTGCAGTAGCTTTATGATGTCAGGGCACCACTGGAACAATTGTCCTTGGTAAGGGTGACACAGGAGGATGAGATCTCAGCAATTATGCACTCGGTCACTATCTGCAATTAGGACTGAAAGGCAAGCAGGAGGTGGAACGGTTAAGGACTGAACTAGTCAAAGCATTGGGGGCTTTTTCAACGTGGGATGGAGATACAAAAAGACAGATGATCCTTAACAATCCATCTTGAATATCAGAGCCCATCATACAGACTGCAGTGGAAGAGGTGAAAGCAGCTTACTTCCATGTGAAAGTTAGACTATGGCTCTAACGTAAGGTAATACATTCCAGCCTCAAAGGCAGTCATTTCCTCAGATGGTATATTGCTGCACCAGGATCTAAAGCAGGTTTTGGTAGCCTTGGAGGCAGCCAGACCTTTATTAACCATCATGACTAAAACAAAGTGATCCACATTACTTCCATCTTGACAGAAATGATATTCAAGCAAGAGTACCCCACTTGAAAGTAGTGAAGACATTCAGATGCTGTGAACGTCTTTTAATCGCCCAAAGGAATGATTGTGAGTTTAACTTACCACATAAATTGGTAAAATGATACAGTATGCTTGAAGACTTCAGTGTTTTTATTTCTTTTTTTCTTTTTTGTTTAGTCTCGGCAATGCAGCGATAATCTGTTGGGCAACACTGCCACTGCTGGTCATTCAGTATAATCTGCAGATGGAAAAGTCCACTGTTAGTCAATTTACTATACGCAATACAACACAAATTGCTTTTTATAACTCAAACACATCAGTACAATAGAGTCTGCGTTAATGTGAAAATCCACAGCTCATTAGAAATGTGAAACTAAATTTGTGTTTTCAACCTCACATACTTCTCAAAATCCCATGCCGGATTTGCTAACACTCTCTAAGCTGTAGCACCTACATTAGGATACAGATACATAGATCTTATGGCCAGCCAAGTGGCGGGGTACCCTACTCACTGCATTTGTTTTAGGATATGGTACACCAGAGTTAATTAAGTCAGCTGATAAGTTGAGAGTGGAAGGGTAATGCTTCAGTTAGTGGGAATAATACAAACTGTGAATAGCATATGTTACCAGCATCATTTTAACCAAGGCCTACTAGTAAAGCAATAGTGAGGAAAAGACTATTATGATCGCCGCACATTCATACAAATCTATAAGTCTGAAAAAATGCCCCAACTTCTTTCATCTTAGTTTTCCGTTGGGCATCCTCTCTACCCTGCTACTCATTTAAATACCAAGATAAATGTATCCTATTGCTTGCTAGGCAATTGATTGGCCCTCCTGTCAGATGACATCCTGCAGTAGCTTTATGATGTCAGGGCACCACTGGAACAATTGTCCTTGGTAAGGGTGACACAGGAGGATGAGATCTCAGCAATTATGCACTCGGTCACTATCTGCAATTAGGACTGAAAGGCAAGCAGGAGGTGGAACGGTTAAGGACTGAACTAGTCAAAGCATTGGGGGCTTTTTCAACGTGGGATGGAGATACAAAAAGACAGATGATCCTTAACAATCCATCTTGAATATCAGAGCCCATCATACAGACTGCAGTGGAAGAGGTGAAAGCAGCTTACTTCCATGTGAAAGTTAGACTATGGCTCTAACGTAAGGTAATACATTCCAGCCTCAAAGGCAGTCATTTCCTCAGATGGTATATTGCTGCACCAGGATCTAAAGCAGGTTTTGGTAGCCTTGGAGGCAGCCAGACCTTTATTAACCATCATGACTAAAACAAAGTGATCCACATTACTTCCATCTTGACAGAAATGATATTCAAGCAAGAGTACCCCACTTGAAAGTAGTGAAGACATTCAGATGCTGTGAACGTCTTTTAATCGCCCAAAGGAATGATTGTGAGTTTAACTTACCACATAAATTGGTAAAATGATACAGTATGCTTGAAGACTTCAGTGTTTTTATTTCTTTTTTTCTTTTTTGTTTAGTCTCGGCAATGCAGCGATAATCTGTTGGGCAACACTGCCACTGCTGGTCATTCAGTATAATCTGCAGATGGAAAAGTCCACTGTTAGTCAATTTACTATATGCAATACAACACAAATTGCTTTTTATAACTCAAACACATCAGTACAATAGAGTCTGCGTTAATGTGAAAATCCACAGCTCATTAGAAATGTGAAACTAAATTTGTGTTTTCAACCTCACATACTTCTCAAAATCCCATGCCGGATTTGCTAACACTCTCTAAGCTGTAGCACCTACATTAGGATACAGATACATAGATCTTATGGCCAGCCAAGTGGCGGGGTACCCTACTCACTGCATTTGTTTTAGGATATGGTACACCAGAGTTAATTAAGTCAGCTGATAAGTTGAGAGTGGAAGGGTAATGCTTCAGTTAGTGGGAATAATACAAACTGTGAATAGCATATGTTACCAGCATCATTTTAACCAAGGCCTACTAGTAAAGCAATAGTGAGGAAAAGACTATTATGATCGCCGCACATTCATACAAATCTATAAGTCTGAAAAAATGCCCTAACTTCTTTCATCTTAGTTTTCCGTTGGGCATCCTCTCTACCCTGCTACTCATTTAAATACCAAGATAAATGTATCCTATTGCTTGCTAGGCAATTGATTGGCCCTCCTGTCAGATGACATCCTGCAGTAGCTTTATGATGTCAGGGCACCACTGGAACAATTGTCCTTGGTAAGGGTGACACAGGAGGATGAGATCTCAGCAATTATGCACTCGGTCACTATCTGCAATTAGGACTGAAAGGCAAGCAGGAGGTGGAACGGTTAAGGACTGAACTAGTCAAAGCATTGGGGGCTTTTTCAACGTGGGATGGAGATACAAAAAGACAGATGATCCTTAACAATCCATCTTGAATATCAGAGCCCATCATACAGACTGCAGTGGAAGAGGTGAAAGCAGCTTACTTCCATGTGAAAGTTAGACTATGGCTCTAACGTAAGGTAATACATTCCAGCCTCAAAGGCAGTCATTTCCTCAGATGGTATATTGCTGCACCAGGATCTAAAGCAGGTTTTGGTAGCCTTGGAGGCAGCCAGACCTTTATTAACCATCATGACTAAAACAAAGTGATCCACATTACTTCCATCTTGACAGAAATGATATTCAAGCAAGAGTAACCCACTTGAAAGTAGTGAAGACATTCAGATGCTGTGAACGTCTTTTAATCGCCCAAAGGAATGATTGTGAGTTTAACTTACCACATAAATTGGTAAAATGATACAGTATGCTTGAAGACTTCAGTGTTTTTATTTCTTTTTTTCTTTTTTGTTTAGTCTCGGCAATGCAGCGATAATCTGTTGGGCAACACTGCCACTGCTGGTCATTCAGTATAATCTGCAGATGGAAAAGTCCACTGTTAGTCAATTTACTATATGCAATACAACACAAATTGCTTTTTATAACTCAAACACATCAGTACAATAGAGTCTGCGTTAATGTGAAAATCCACAGCTCATTAGAAATGTGAAACTAAATTTGTGTTTTCAACCTCACATACTTCTCAAAATCCCATGCCGGATTTTCTAACACTCTCTAAGCTGTAGCACCTACATTAGGATACAGATACATAGATCTTATGGCCAGCCAAGTGGCGGGGTACCCTACTCACTGCATTTGTTTTAGGATATGGTACACCAGAGATAATTAAGTCAGCTGATAAGTTGAGAGTGGAAGGGTAATGCTTCAGTTAGTGGGAATAATACAAACTGTGAATAGCATATGTTACCAGCATCATTTTAACCAAGGCCTACTAGTAAAGCAATAGTGAGGAAAAGACTATTATGATCGCCGCACATTCATACAAATCTATAAGTCTGAAAAAATGCCCCAACTTCTTTCATCTTAGTTTTCCGTTGGGCATCCTCTCTACCCTGCTACTCATTTAAATACCAAGATAAATGTATCCTATTGCTTGCTAGGCAATTGATTGGCCCTCCTGTCAGATGACATCCTGCAGTAGCTTTATGATGTCAGGGCACCACTGGAACAATTGTCCTTGGTAAGGGTGACACAGGAGGATGAGATCTCAGCAATTATGCACTCGGTCACTATCTGCAATTAGGACTGAAAGGCAAGCAGGAGGTGGAACGGTTAAGGACTGAACTAGTCAAAGCATTGGGGGCTTTTTCAACGTGGGATGGAGATACAAAAAGACAGATGATCCTTAACAATCCATCTTGAATATCAGAGCCCATCATACAGACTGCAGTGGAAGAGGTGAAAGCAGCTTACTTCCATGTGAAAGTTAGACTATGGCTCTAACGTAAGGTAATACATTCCAGCCTCAAAGGCAGTCATTTCCTCAGATGGTATATTGCTGCACCAGGATCTAAAGCAGGTTTTGGTAGCCTTGGAGGCAGCCAGACCTTTATTAACCATCATGACTAAAACAAAGTGATCCACATTACTTCCATCTTGACAGAAATGATATTCAAGCAAGAGTACCCCACTTGAAAGTAGTGAAGACATTCAGATGCTGTGAACGTCTTTTAATCGCCCAAAGGAATGATTGTGAGTTTAACTTACCACATAAATTGGTAAAATGATACAGTATGCTTGAAGACTTCAGTGTTTTTATTTCTTTTTTTCTTTTTTGTTTAGTCTCGGCAATGCAGCGATAATCTGTTGGGCAACACTGCCACTGCTGGTCATTCAGTATAATCTGCAGATGGAAAAGTCCACTGTTAGTCAATTTACTATATGCAATACAACACAAATTGCTTTTTATAACTCAAACACATCAGTACAATAGAGTCTGCGTTAATGTGAAAATCCACAGCTCATTAGAAATGTGAAACTAAATTTGTGTTTTCAACCTCACATACTTCTCAAAATCCCATGCCGGATTTTCTAACACTCTCTAAGCTGTAGCACCTACATTAGGATACAGATACATAGATCTTATGGCCAGCCAAGTGGCGGGGTACCCTACTCACTGCATTTGTTTTAGGATATGGTACACCAGAGATAATTAAGTCAGCTGATAAGTTGAGTGGAAGGGTAATGCTTCAGTTAGTGGGAATAATACAAACTGTGAATAGCATATGTTACCAGCATCATTTTAACCAAGGCCTACTAGTAAAGCAATAGTGAGGAAAAGACTATTATGATCGCCGCACATTCATACAAATCTATAAGTCTGAAAAAATGCCCCAACTTCTTTCATCTTAGTTTTCCGTTGGGCATCCTCTCTACCCTGCTACTCATTTAAATACCAAGATAAATGTATCCTATTGCTTGCTAGGCAATTGATTGGCCCTCCTGTCAGATGACATCCTGCAGTAGCTTTATGATGTCAGGGCACCACTGGAACAATTGTCCTTGGTAAGGGTGACACAGGAGGATGAGATCTCAGCAATTATGCACTCGGTCACTATCTGCAATTAGGACTGAAAGGCAAGCAGGAGGTGGAACGGTTAAGGACTGAACTAGTCAAAGCATTGGGGGCTTTTTCAACGTGGGATGGAGATACAAAAAGACAGATGATCCTTAACAATCCATCTTGAATATCAGAGCCCATCATACAGACTGCAGTGGAAGAGGTGAAAGCAGCTTACTTCCATGTGAAAGTTAGACTATGGCTCTAACGTAAGGTAATACATTCCAGCCTCAAAGGCAGTCATTTCCTCAGATGGTATATTGCTGCACCAGGATCTAAAGCAGGTTTTGGTAGCCTTGGAGGCAGCCAGACCTTTATTAACCATCATGACTAAAACAAAGTGATCCACATTACTTCCATCTTGACAGAAATGATATTCAAGCAAGAGTACCCCACTTGAAAGTAGTGAAGACATTCAGATGCTGTGAACGTCTTTTAATCGCCCAAAGGAATGATTGTGAGTTTAACTTACCACATAAATTGGTAAAATGATACAGTATGCTTGAAGACTTCAGTGTTTTTATTTCTTTTTTTCTTTTTTGTTTAGTCTCGGCAATGCAGCGATAATCTGTTGGGCAACACTGCCACTGCTGGTCATTCAGTATAATCTGCAGATGGAAAAGTCCACTGTTAGTCAATTTACTATATGCAATACAACACAAATTGCTTTTTATAACTCAAACACATCAGTACAATAGAGTCTGCGTTAATGTGAAAATCCACAGCTCATTAGAAATGTGAAACTAAATTTGTGTTTTCAACCTCACATACTTCTCAAAATCCCATGCCGGATTTGCTAACACTCTCTAAGCTGTAGCACCTACATTAGGATACAGATACATAGATCTTATGGCCAGCCAAGTGGCGGGGTACCCTACTCACTGCATTTGTTTTAGGATATGGTACACCAGAGATAATTAAGTCAGCTGATAAGTTGAGAGTGGAAGGGTAATGCTTCAGTTAGTGGGAATAATACAAACTGTGAATAGCATATGTTACCAGCATCATTTTAACCAAGGCCTACTAGTAAAGCAATAGTGAGGAAAAGACTATTATGATCGCCGCACATTCATACAAATCTATAAGTCTGAAAAAATGCCCCAACTTCTTTCATCTTAGTTTTCCGTTGGGCATCCTCTCTACCCTGCTACTCATTTAAATACCAAGATAAATGTATCCTATTGCTTGCTAGGCAATTGATTGGCCCTCCTGTCAGATGACATCCTGCAGTAGCTTTATGATGTCAGGGCACCACTGGAACAATTGTCCTTGGTAAGGGTGACACAGGAGGATGAGATCTCAGCAATTATGCACTCGGTCACTATCTGCAATTAGGACTGAAAGGCAAGCAGGAGGTGGAACGGTTAAGGACTGAACTAGTCAAAGCATTGGGGGCTTTTTCAACGTGGGATGGAGATACAAAAAGACAGATGATCCTTAACAATCCATCTTGAATATCAGAGCCCATCATACAGACTGCAGTGGAAGAGGTGAAAGCAGCTTACTTCCATGTGAAAGTTAGACTATGGCTCTAACGTAAGGTAATACATTCCAGCCTCAAAGGCAGTCATTTCCTCAGATGGTATATTGCTGCACCAGGATCTAAAGCAGGTTTTGGTAGCCTTGGAGGCAGCCAGACCTTTATTAACCATCATGACTAAAACAAAGTGATCCACATTACTTCCATCTTGACAGAAATGATATTCAAGCAAGAGTACCCCACTTGAAAGTAGTGAAGACATTCAGATGCTGTGAACGTCTTTTAATCGCCCAAAGGAATGATTGTGAGTTTAACTTACCACATAAATTGGTAAAATGATACAGTATGCTTGAAGACTTCAGTGTTTTTATTTCTTTTTTTCTTTTTTGTTTAGTCTCGGCAATGCAGCGATAATCTGTTGGGCAACACTGCCACTGCTGGTCATTCAGTATAATCTGCAGATGGAAAAGTCCACTGTTAGTCAATTTACTATATGCAATACAACACAAATTGCTTTTTATAACTCAAACACATCAGTACAATAGAGTCTGCGTTAATGTGAAAATCCACTGCTCATTAGAAATGTGAAACTAAATTTGTGTTTTCAACCTCACATACTTCTCAAAATCCCATGCCGGATTTGCTAACACTCTCTAAGCTGTAGCACCTACATTAGGATACAGATACATAGATCTTATGGCCAGCCAAGTGGCGGGGTACCCTACTCACTGCATTTGTTTTAGGATATGGTACACCAGAGATAATTAAGTCAGCTGATAAGTTGAGAGTGGAAGGGTAATGCTTCAGTTAGTGGGAATAATACAAACTGTGAATAGCATATGTTACCAGCATCATTTTAACCAAGGCCTACTAGTAAAGCAATAGTGAGGAAAAGACTATTATGATCGCCGCACATTCATACAAATCTATAAGTCAGAAAAAATGCCCCAACTTCTTTCATCTTAGTTTTCCGTTGGGCATCCTCTCTACCCTGCTACTCATTTAAATACCAAGATAAATGTATCCTATTGCTTGCTAGGCAATTGATTGGCCCTCCTGTCAGATGACATCCTGCAGTAGCTTTATGATGTCAGGGCACCACTGGAACAATTGTCCTTGGTAAGGGTGACACAGGAGGATGAGATCTCAGCAATTATGCACTCGGTCACTATCTGCAATTAGGACTGAAAGGCAAGCAGGAGGTGGAACGGTTAAGGACTGAACTAGTCAAAGCATTGGGGGCTTTTTCAACGTGGGATGGAGATACAAAAAGACAGATGATCCTTAACAATCCATCTTGAATATCAGAGCCCATCATACAGACTGCAGTGGAAGAGGTGAAAGCAGCTTACTTCCATGTGAAAGTTAGACTATGGCTCTAACGTAAGGTAATACATTCCAGCCTCAAAGGCAGTCATTTCCTCAGATGGTATATTGCTGCACCAGGATCTAAAGCAGGTTTTGGTAGCCTTGGAGGCAGCCAGACCTTTATTAACCATCATGACTAAAACAAAGTGATCCACATTACTTCCATCTTGACAGAAATGATATTCAAGCAAGAGTACCCCACTTGAAAGTAGTGAAGACATTCAGATGCTGTGAACGTCTTTTAATCGCCCAAAGGAATGATTGTGAGTTTAACTTACCACATAAATTGGTAAAATGATACAGTATGCTTGAAGACTTCAGTGTTTTTATTTCTTTTTTTCTTTTTTGTTTAGTCTCGGCAATGCAGCGATAATCTGTTGGGCAACACTGCCACTGCTGGTCATTCAGTATAATCTGCAGATGGAAAAGTTCACTGTTAGTCAATTTACTATATGCAATACAACACAAATTGCTTTTTATAACTCAAACACATCAGTACAATAGAGTCTGCGTTAATGTGAAAATCCACAGCTCATTAGAAATGTGAAACTAAATTTGTGTTTTCAACCTCACATACTTCTCAAAATCCCATGCCGGATTTGCTAACACTCTCTAAGCTGTAGCACCTACATTAGGATACAGATACATAGATCTTATGGCCAGCCAAGTGGCGGGGTACCCTACTCACTGCATTTGTTTTAGGATATGGTACACCAGAGTTAATTAAGTCAGCTGATAAGTTGAGAGTGGAAGGGTAATGCTTCAGTTAGTGGGAATAATACAAACTGTGAATAGCATATGTTACCAGCATCATTTTAACCAAGGCCTACTAGTAAAGCAATAGTGAGGAAAAGACTATTATGATCGCCGCACATTCATACAAATCTATAAGTCTGAAAAAATGCCCCAACTTCTTTCATCTTAGTTTTCCGTTGGGCATCCTCTCTACCCTGCTACTCATTTAAATACCAAGATAAATGTATCCTATTGCTTGCTAGGCAATTGATTGGCCCTCCTGTCAGATGACATCCTGCAGTAGCTTTATGATGTCAGGGCACCACTGGAACAATTGTCCTTGGTAAGGGTGACACAGGAGGATGAGATCTCAGCAATTATGCACTCGGTCACTATCTGCAATTAGGACTGAAAGGCAAGCAGGAGGTGGAACGGTTAAGGACTGAACTAGTCAAAGCATTGGGGGCTTTTTCAACGTGGGATGGAGATACAAAAAGACAGATGATCCTTAACAATCCATCTTGAATATCAGAGCCCATCATACAGACTGCAGTGGAAGAGGTGAAAGCAGCTTACTTCCATGTGAAAGTTAGACTATGGCTCTAACGTAAGGTAATACATTCCAGCCTCAAAGGCAGTCATTTCCTCAGATGGTATATTGCTGCACCAGGATCTAAAGCAGGTTTTGGTAGCCTTGGAGGCAGCCAGACCTTTATTAACCATCATGACTAAAACAAAGTGATCCACATTACTTCCATCTTGACAGAAATGATATTCAAGCAAGAGTACCCCACTTGAAAGTAGTGAAGACATTCAGATGCTGTGAACGTCTTTTAATCGCCCAAAGGAATGATTGTGAGTTTAACTTACCACATAAATTGGTAAAATGATACAGTATGCTTGAAGACTTCAGTGTTTTTATTTCTTTTTTTCTTTTTTGTTTAGTCTCGGCAATGCAGCGATAATCTGTTGGGCAACACTGCCACTGCTGGTCATTCAGTATAATCTGCAGATGGAAAAGTCCACTGTTAGTCAATTTACTATATGCAATACAACACAAATTGCTTTTTATAACTCAAACACATCAGTACAATAGAGTCTGCGTTAATGTGAAAATCCACAGCTCATTAGAAATGTGAAACTAAATTTGTGTTTTCAACCTCACATACTTCTCAAAATCCCATGCCGGATTTGCTAACACTCTCTAAGCTGTAGCACCTACATTAGGATACAGATACATAGATCTTATGGCCAGCCAAGTGGCGGGGTACCCTACTCACTGCATTTGTTTTAGGATATGGTACACCAGAGTTAATTAAGTCAGCTGATAAGTTGAGAGTGGAAGGGTAATGCTTCAGTTAGTGGGAATAATACAAACTGTGAATAGCATATGTTACCAGCATCATTTTAACCAAGGCCTACTAGTAAAGCAATAGTGAGGAAAAGACTATTATGATCGCCGCACATTCATACAAATCTATAAGTCTGAAAAAATGCCCCAACTTCTTTCATCTTAGTTTTCCGTTGGGCATCCTCTCTACCCTGCTACTCATTTAAATACCAAGATAAATGTATCCTATTGCTTGCTAGGCAATTGATTGGCCCTCCTGTCAGATGACATCCTGCAGTAGCTTTATGATGTCAGGGCACCACTGGAACAATTGTCCTTGGTAAGGGTGACACAGGAGGATGAGATCTCAGCAATTATGCACTCGGTCACTATCTGCAATTAGGACTGAAAGGCAAGCAGGAGGTGGAACGGTTAAGGACTGAACTAGTCAAAGCATTGGGGGCTTTTTCAACGTGGGATGGAGATACAAAAAGACAGATGATCCTTAACAATCCATCTTGAATATCAGAGCCCATCATACAGACTGCAGTGGAAGAGGTGAAAGCAGCTTACTTCCATGTGAAAGTTAGACTATGGCTCTAACGTAAGGTAATACATTCCAGCCTCAAAGGCAGTCATTTCCTCAGATGGTATATTGCTGCACCAGGATCTAAAGCAGGTTTTGGTAGCCTTGGAGGCAGCCAGACCTTTATTAACCATCATGACTAAAACAAAGTGATCCACATTACTTCCATCTTGACAGAAATGATATTCAAGCAAGAGTACCCCACTTGAAAGTAGTGAAGACATTCAGATGCTGTGAACGTCTTTTAATCGCCCAAAGGAATGATTGTGAGTTTAACTTACCACATAAATTGGTAAAATGATACAGTATGCTTGAAGACTTCAGTGTTTTTATTTCTTTTTTTCTTTTTTGTTTAGTCTCGGCAATGCAGCGATAATCTGTTGGGCAACACTGCCACTGCTGGTCATTCAGTATAATCTGCAGATGGAAAAGTCCACTGTTAGTCAATTTACTATATGCAATACAACACAAATTGCTTTTTATAACTCAAACACATCAGTACAATAGAGTCTGCGTTAATGTGAAAATCCACAGCTCATTAGAAATGTGAAACTAAATTTGTGTTTTCAACCTCACATACTTCTCAAAATCCCATGCCGGATTTGCTAACACTCTCTAAGCTGTAGCACCTACATTAGGATACAGATACATAGATCTTATGGCCAGCCAAGTGGCGGGGTACCCTACTCACTGCATTTGTTTTAGGATATGGTACACCAGAGATAATTAAGTCAGCTGATAAGTTGAGAGTGGAAGGGTAATGCTTCAGTTAGTGGGAATAATACAAACTGTGAATAGCATATGTTACCAGCATCATTTTAACCAAGGCCTACTAGTAAAGCAATAGTGAGGAAAAGACTATTATGATCGCCGCACATTCATACAAATCTATAAGTCTGAAAAAATGCCCCAACTTCTTTCATCTTAGTTTTCCGTTGGGCATCCTCTCTACCCTGCTACTCATTTAAATACCAAGATAAATGTATCCTATTGCTTGCTAGGCAATTGATTGGCCCTCCTGTCAGATGACATCCTGCAGTAGCTTTATGATGTCAGGGCACCACTGTAACAATTGTCCTTGGTAAGGGTGACACAGGAGGATGAGATCTCAGCAATTATGCACTCGGTCACTATCTGCAATTAGGACTGAAAGGCAAGCAGGAGGTGGAACGGTTAAGGACTGAACTAGTCAAAGCATTGGGGGCTTTTTCAACGTGGGATGGAGATACAAAAAGACAGATGATCCTTAACAATCCATCTTGAATATCAGAGCCCATCATACAGACTGCAGTGGAAGAGGTGAAAGCAGCTTACTTCCATGTGAAAGTTAGACTATGGCTCTAACGTAAGGTAATACATTCCAGCCTCAAAGGCAGTCATTTCCTCAGATGGTATATTGCTGCACCAGGATCTAAAGCAGGTTTTGGTAGCCTTGGAGGCAGCCAGACCTTTATTAACCATCATGACTAAAACAAAGTGATCCACATTACTTCCATCTTGACAGAAATGATATTCAAGCAAGAGTACCCCACTTGAAAGTAGTGAAGACATTCAGATGCTGTGAACGTCTTTTAATCGCCCAAAGGAATGATTGTGAGTTTAACTTACCACATAAATTGGTAAAATGATACAGTATGCTTGAAGACTTCAGTGTTTTTATTTCTTTTTTTCTTTTTTGTTTAGTCTCGGCAATGCAGCGATAATCTGTTGGGCAACACTGCCACTGCTGGTCATTCAGTATAATCTGCAGATGGAAAAGTCCACTGTTAGTCAATTTACTATATGCAATACAACACAAATTGCTTTTTATAACTCAAACACATCAGTACAATAGAGTCTGCGTTAATGTGAAAATCCACAGCTCATTAGAAATGTGAAACTAAATTTGTGTTTTCAACCTCACATACTTCTCAAAATCCCATGCCGGATTTGCTAACACTCTCTAAGCTGTAGCACCTACATTAGGATACAGATACATAGATCTTATGGCCAGCCAAGTGGCGGGGTACCCTACTCACTGCATTTGTTTTAGGATATGGTACACCAGAGATAATTAAGTCAGCTGATAAGTTGAGAGTGGAAGGGTAATGCTTCAGTTAGTGGGAATAATACAAACTGTGAATAGCATATGTTACCAGCATCATTTTAACCAAGGCCTACTAGTAAAGCAATAGTGAGGAAAAGACTATTATGATCGCCGCACATTCATACAAATCTATAAGTCTGAAAAAATGCCCCAACTTCTTTCATCTTAGTTTTCCGTTGGGCATCCTCTCTACCCTGCTACTCATTTAAATACCAAGATAAATGTATCCTATTGCTTGCTAGGCAATTGATTGGCCCTCCTGTCAGATGACATCCTGCAGTAGCTTTATGATGTCAGGGCACCACTGGAACAATTGTCCTTGGTAAGGGTGACACAGGAGGATGAGATCTCAGCAATTATGCACTCGGTCACTATCTGCAATTAGGACTGAAAGGCAAGCAGGAGGTGGAACGGTTAAGGACTGAACTAGTCAAACATTGGGGGCTTTTTCAACGTGGGATGGAGATACAAAAAGACAGATGATCCTTAACAATCCATCTTGAATATCAGAGCCCATCATACAGACTGCAGTGGAAGAGGTGAAAGCAGCTTACTTCCATGTGAAAGTTAGACTATGGCTCTAACGTAAGGTAATACATTCCAGCCTCAAAGGCAGTCATTTCCTCAGATGGTATATTGCTGCACCAGGATCTAAAGCAGGTTTTGGTAGCCTTGGAGGCAGCCAGACCTTTATTAAGCATCATGACTAAAACAAAGTGATCCACATTACTTCCATCTTGACAGAAATGATATTCAAGCAAGAGTACCCCACTTGAAAGTAGTGAAGACATTCAGATGCTGTGAACGTCTTTTAATCGCCCAAAGGAATGATTGTGAGTTTAACTTACCACATAAATTGGTAAAATGATACAGTATGCTTGAAGACTTCAGTGTTTTTATTTCTTTTTTTCTTTTTTGTTTAGTCTCGGCAATGCAGCGATAATCTGTTGGGCAACACTGCCACTGCTGGTCATTCAGTATAATCTGCAGATGGAAAAGTCCACTGTTAGTCAATTTACTATATGCAATACAACACAAATTGCTTTTTATAACTCAAACACATCAGTACAATAGAGTCTGCGTTAATGTGAAAATCCACAGCTCATTAGAAATGTGAAACTAAATTTGTGTTTTCAACCTCACATACTTCTCAAAATCCCATGCCGGATTTGCTAACACTCTCTAAGCTGTAGCACCTACATTAGGATACAGATACATAGATCTTATGGCCAGCCAAGTGGCGGGGTACCCTACTCACTGCATTTGTTTTAGGATATGGTACACCAGAGATAATTAAGTCAGCTGATAAGTTGAGAGTGGAAGGGTAATGCTTCAGTTAGTGGGAATAATACAAACTGTGAATAGCATATGTTACCAGCATCATTTTAACCAAGGCCTACTAGTAAAGCAATAGTGAGGAAAAGACTATTATGATCGCCGCACATTCATACAAATCTATAAGTCTGAAAAAATGCCCCAACTTCTTTCATCTTAGTTTTCCGTTGGGCATCCTCTCTACCCTGCTACTCATTTAAATACCAAGATAAATGTATCCTATTGCTTGCTAGGCAATTGATTGGCCCTCCTGTCAGATGACATCCTGCAGTAGCTTTATGATGTCAGGGCACCACTGGAACAATTGTCCTTGGTAAGGGTGACACAGGAGGATGAGATCTCAGCAATTATGCACTCGGTCACTATCTGCAATTAGGACTGAAAGGCAAGCAGGAGGTGGAACGGTTAAGGACTGAACTAGTCAAAGCATTGGGGGCTTTTTCAACGTGGGATGGAGATACAAAAAGACAGATGATCCTTAACAATCCATCTTGAATATCAGAGCCCATCATACAGACTGCAGTGGAAGAGGTGAAAGCAGCTTACTTCCATGTGAAAGTTAGACTATGGCTCTAACGTAAGGTAATACATTCCAGCCTCAAAGGCAGTCATTTCCTCAGATGGTATATTGCTGCACCAGGATCTAAAGCAGGTTTTGGTAGCCTTGGAGGCAGCCAGACCTTTATTAACCATCATGACTAAAACAAAGTGATCCACATTACTTCCATCTTGACAGAAATGATATTCAAGCAAGAGTACCCCACTTGAAAGTAGTGAAGACATTCAGATGCTGTGAACGTCTTTTAATCGCCCAAAGGAATGATTGTGAGTTTAACTTACCACATAAATTGGTAAAATGATACAGTATGCTTGAAGACTTCAGTGTTTTTATTTCTTTTTTTCTTTTTTGTTTAGTCTCGGCAATGCAGCGATAATCTGTTGGGCAACACTGCCACTGCTGGTCATTCAGTATAATCTGCAGATGGAAAAGTCCACTGTTAGTCAATTTACTATATGCAATACAACACAAATTGCTTTTTATAACTCAAACACATCAGTACAATAGAGTCTGCGTTAATGTGAAAATCCACAGCTCATTAGAAATGTGAAACTAAATTTGTGTTTTCAACCTCACATACTTCTCAAAATCCCATGCCGGATTTGCTAACACTCTCTAAGCTGTAGCACCTACATTAGGATGCAGATACATAGATCTTATGGCCAGCCAAGTGGCGGGGTACCCTACTCACTGCATTTGTTTTAGGATATGGTACACCAGAGATAATTAAGTCAGCTGATAAGTTGAGAGTGGAAGGGTAATGCTTCAGTTAGTGGGAATAATACAAACTGTGAATAGCATATGTTACCAGCATCATTTTAACCAAGGCCTACTAGTAAAGCAATAGTGAGGAAAAGACTATTATGATCGCCGCACATTCATACAAATCTATAAGTCTGAAAAAATGCCCCAACTTCTTTCATCTTAGTTTTCCGTTGGGCATCCTCTCTACCCTGCTACTCATTTAAATACCAAGATAAATGTATCCTATTGCTTGCTAGGCAATTGATTGGCCCTCCTGTCAGATGACATCCTGCAGTAGCTTTATGATGTCAGGGCACCACTGGAACAATTGTCCTTGGTAAGGGTGACACAGGAGGATGAGATCTCAGCAATTATGCACTCGGTCACTATCTGCAATTAGGACTGAAAGGCAAGCAGGAGGTGGAACGGTTAAGGACTGAACTAGTCAAAGCATTGGGGGCTTTTTCAACGTGGGATGGAGATACAAAAAGACAGATGATCCTTAACAATCCATCTTGAATATCAGAGCCCATCATACAGACTGCAGTGGAAGAGGTGAAAGCAGCTTACTTCCATGTGAAAGTTAGACTATGGCTCTAACGTAAGGTAATACATTCCAGCCTCAAAGGCAGTCATTTCCTCAGATGGTATATTGCTGCACCAGGATCTAAAGCAGGTTTTGGTAGCCTTGGAGGCAGCCAGACCTTTATTAACCATCATGACTAAAACAAAGTGATCCACATTACTTCCATCTTGACAGAAATGATATTCAAGCAAGAGTACCCCACTTGAAAGTAGTGAAGACATTCAGATGCTGTGAACGTCTTTTAATCGCCCAAAGGAATGATTGTGAGTTTAACTTACCACATAAATTGGTAAAATGATACAGTATGCTTGAAGACTTCAGTGTTTTTATTTCTTTTTTTCTTTTTTGTTTAGTCTCGGCAATGCAGCGATAATCTGTTGGGCAACACTGCCACTGCTGGTCATTCAGTATAATCTGCAGATGGAAAAGTCCACTGTTAGTCAATTTACTATATGCAATACAACACAAATTGCTTTTTATAACTCAAACACATCAGTACAATAGAGTCTGCGTTAATGTGAAAATCCACAGCTCATTAGAAATGTGAAACTAAATTTGTGTTTTCAACCTCACATACTTCTCAAAATCCCATGCCGGATTTGCTAACACTCTCTAAGCTGTAGCACCTACATTAGGATACAGATACATAGATCTTATGGCCAGCCAAGTGGCGGGGTACCCTACTCACTGCATTTGTTTTAGGATATGGTACACCAGAGATAATTAAGTCAGCTGATAAGTTGAGAGTGGAAGGGTAATGCTTCAGTTAGTGGGAATAATACAAACTGTGAATAGCATATGTTACCAGCATCATTTTAACCAAGGCCTACTAGTAAAGCAATAGTGAGGAAAAGACTATTATGATCGCCGCACATTCATACAAATCTATAAGTCTGAAAAAATGCCCCAACTTCTTTCATCTTAGTTTTCCGTTGGGCATCCTCTCTACCCTGCTACTCATTTAAATACCAAGATAAATGTATCCTATTGCTTGCTAGGCAATTGATTGGCCCTCCTGTCAGATGACATCCTGCAGTAGCTTTATGATGTCAGGGCACCACTGGAACAATTGTCCTTGGTAAGGGTGACACAGGAGGATGAGATCTCAGCAATTATGCACTCGGTCACTATCTGCAATTAGGACTGAAAGGCAAGCAGGAGGTGGAACGGTTAAGGACTGAACTAGTCAAAGCATTGGGGGCTTTTTCAACGTGGGATGGAGATACAAAAAGACAGATGATCCTTAACAATCCATCTTGAATATCAGAGCCCATCATACAGACTGCAGTGGAAGAGGTGAAAGCAGCTTACTTCCATGTGAAAGTTAGACTATGGCTCTAACGTAAGGTAATACATTCCAGCCTCAAAGGCAGTCATTTCCTCAGATGGTATATTGCTGCACCAGGATCTAAAGCAGGTTTTGGTAGCCTTGGAGGCAGCCAGACCTTTATTAACCATCATGACTAAAACAAAGTGATCCACATTACTTCCATCTTGACAGAAATGATATTCAAGCAAGAGTACCCCACTTGAAAGTAGTGAAGACATTCAGATGCTGTGAACGTCTTTTAATCGCCCAAAGGAATGATTGTGAGTTTAACTTACCACATAAATTGGTAAAATGATACAGTATGCTTGAAGACTTCAGTGTTTTTATTTCTTTTTTTCTTTTTTGTTTAGTCTCGGCAATGCAGCGATAATCTGTTGGGCAACACTGCCACTGCTGGTCATTCAGTATAATCTGCAGATGGAAAAGTCCACTGTTAGTCAATTTACTATATGCAATACAACACAAATTGCTTTTTATAACTCAAACACATCAGTACAATAGAGTCTGCGTTAATGTGAAAATCCACAGCTCATTAGAAATGTGAAACTAAATTTGTGTTTTCAACCTCACATACTTCTCAAAATCCCATGCCGGATTTGCTAACACTCTCTAAGCTGTAGCACCTACATTAGGATACAGATACATAGATCTTATGGCCAGCCAAGTGGCGGGGTACCCTACTCACTGCATTTGTTTTAGGATATGGTACACCAGAGATAATTAAGTCAGCTGATAAGTTGAGAGTGGAAGGGTAATGCTTCAGTTAGTGGGAATAATACAAACTGTGAATAGCATATGTTACCAGCATCATTTTAACCAAGGCCTACTAGTAAAGCAATAGTGAGGAAAAGACTATTATGATCGCCGCACATTCATACAAATCTATAAGTCTGAAAAAATGCCCCAACTTCTTTCATCTTAGTTTTCCGTTGGGCATCCTCTCTACCCTGCTACTCATTTAAATACCAAGATAAATGTATCCTATTGCTTGCTAGGCAATTGATTGGCCCTCCTGTCAGATGACATCCTGCAGTAGCTTTATGATGTCAGGGCACCACTGGAACAATTGTCCTTGGTAAGGGTGACACAGGAGGATGAGATCTCAGCAATTATGCACTCGGTCACTATCTGCAATTAGGACTGAAAGGCAAGCAGGAGGTGGAACGGTTAAGGACTGAACTAGTCAAAGCATTGGGGGCTTTTTCAACGTGGGATGGAGATACAAAAAGACAGATGATCCTTAACAATCCATCTTGAATATCAGAGCCCATCATACAGACTGCAGTGGAAGAGGTGAAAGCAGCTTACTTCCATGTGAAAGTTAGACTATGGCTCTAACGTAAGGTAATACATTCCAGCCTCAAAGGCAGTCATTTCCTCAGATGGTATATTGCTGCACCAGGATCTAAAGCAGGTTTTGGTAGCCTTGGAGGCAGCCAGACCTTTATTAACCATCATGACTAAAACAAAGTGATCCACATTACTTCCATCTTGACAGAAATGATATTCAAGCAAGAGTACCCCACTTGAAAGTAGTGAAGACATTCAGATGCTGTGAACGTCTTTTAATCGCCCAAAGGAATGATTGTGAGTTTAACTTACCACATAAATTGGTAAAATGATACAGTATGCTTGAAGACTTCAGTGTTTTTATTTCTTTTTTTCTTTTTTGTTTAGTCTCGGCAATGCAGCGATAATCTGTTGGGCAACACTGCCACTGCTGGTCATTCAGTATAATCTGCAGATGGAAAAGTCCACTGTTAGTCAATTTACTATATGCAATACAACACAAATTGCTTTTTATAACTCAAACACATCAGTACAATAGAGTCTGCGTTAATGTGAAAATCCACAGCTCATTAGAAATGTGAAACTAAATTTGTGTTTTCAACCTCACATACTTCTCAAAATCCCATGCCGGATTTGCTAACACTCTCTAAGCTGTAGCACCTACATTAGGATACAGATACATAGATCTTATGGCCAGCCAAGTGGCGGGGTACCCTACTCACTGCATTTGTTTTAGGATATGGTACACCAGAGATAATTAAGTCAGCTGATAAGTTGAGAGTGGAAGGGTAATGCTTCAGTTAGTGGGAATAATACAAACTGTGAATAGCATATGTTACCAGCATCATTTTAACCAAGGCCTACTAGTAAAGCAATAGTGAGGAAAAGACTATTATGATCGCCGCACATTCATACAAATCTATAAGTCTGAAAAAATGCCCCAACTTCTTTCATCTTAGTTTTCCGTTGGGCATCCTCTCTACCCTGCTACTCATTTAAATACCAAGATAAATGTATCCTATTGCTTGCTAGGCAATTGATTGGCCCTCCTGTCAGATGACATCCTGCAGTAGCTTTATGATGTCAGGGCACCACTGGAACAATTGTCCTTGGTAAGGGTGACACAGGAGGATGAGATCTCAGCAATTATGCACTCGGTCACTATCTGCAATTAGGACTGAAAGGCAAGCAGGAGGTGGAACGGTTAAGGACTGAACTAGTCAAAGCATTGGGGGCTTTTTCAACGTGGGATGGAGATACAAAAAGACAGATGATCCTTAACAATCCATCTTGAATATCAGAGCCCATCATACAGACTGCAGTGGAAGAGGTGAAAGCAGCTTACTTCCATGTGAAAGTTAGACTATGGCTCTAACGTAAGGTAATACATTCCAGCCTCAAAGGCAGTCATTTCCTCAGATGGTATATTGCTGCACCAGGATCTAAAGCAGGTTTTGGTAGCCTTGGAGGCAGCCAGACCTTTATTAACCATCATGACTAAAACAAAGTGATCCACATTACTTCCATCTTGACAGAAATGATATTCAAGCAAGAGTACCCCACTTGAAAGTAGTGAAGACATTCAGATGCTGTGAACGTCTTTTAATCGCCCAAAGGAATGATTGTGAGTTTAACTTACCACATAAATTGGTAAAATGATACAGTATGCTTGAAGACTTCAGTGTTTTTATTTCTTTTTTTCTTTTTTGTTTAGTCTCGGCAATGCAGCGATAATCTGTTGGGCAACACTGCCACTGCTGGTCATTCAGTATAATCTGCAGATGGAAAAGTCCACTGTTAGTCAATTTACTATATGCAATACAACACAAATTGCTTTTTATAACTCAAACACATCAGTACAATAGAGTCTGCGTTAATGTGAAAATCCACAGCTCATTAGAAATGTGAAACTAAATTTGTGTTTTCAACCTCACATACTTCTCAAAATCCCATGCCGGATTTGCTAACACTCTCTAAGCTGTAGCACCTACATTAGGATACAGATACATAGATCTTATGGCCAGCCAAGTGGCGGGGTACCCTACTCACTGCATTTGTTTTAGGATATGGTACACCAGAGTTAATTAAGTCAGCTGATAAGTTGAGAGTGGAAGGGTAATGCTTCAGTTAGTGGGAATAATACAAACTGTGAATAGCATATGTTACCAGCATCATTTTAACCAAGGCCTACTAGTAAAGCAATAGTGAGGAAAAGACTATTATGATCGCCGCACATTCATACAAATCTATAAGTCTGAAAAAATGCCCCAACTTCTTTCATCTTAGTTTTCCGTTGGGCATCCTCTCTACCCTGCTACTCATTTAAATACCAAGATAAATGTATCCTATTGCTTGCTAGGCAATTGATTGGCCCTCCTGTCAGATGACATCCTGCAGTAGCTTTATGATGTCAGGGCACCACTGGAACAATTGTCCTTGGTAAGGGTGACACAGGAGGATGAGATCTCAGCAATTATGCACTCGGTCACTATCTGCAATTAGGACTGAAAGGCAAGCAGGAGGTGGAACGGTTAAGGACTGAACTAGTCAAAGCATTGGGGGCTTTTTCAACGTGGGATGGAGATACAAAAAGACAGATGATCCTTAACAATCCATCTTGAATATCAGAGCCCATCATACAGACTGCAGTGGAAGAGGTGAAAGCAGCTTACTTCCATGTGAAAGTTAGACTATGGCTCTAACGTAAGGTAATACATTCCAGCCTCAAAGGCAGTCATTTCCTCAGATGGTATATTGCTGCACCAGGATCTAAAGCAGGTTTTGGTAGCCTTGGAGGCAGCCAGACCTTTATTAACCATCATGACTAAAACAAAGTGATCCACATTACTTCCATCTTGACAGAAATGATATTCAAGCAAGAGTACCCCACTTGAAAGTAGTGAAGACATTCAGATGCTGTGAACGTCTTTTAATCGCCCAAAGGAATGATTGTGAGTTTAACTTACCACATAAATTGGTAAAATGATACAGTATGCTTGAAGACTTCAGTGTTTTTATTTCTTTTTTTCTTTTTTGTTTAGTCTCGGCAATGCAGCGATAATCTGTTGGGCAACACTGCCACTGCTGGTCATTCAGTATAATCTGCAGATGGAAAAGTCCACTGTTAGTCAATTTACTATATGCAATACAACACAAATTGCTTTTTATAACTCAAACACATCAGTACAATAGAGTCTGCGTTAATGTGAAAATCCACAGCTCATTAGAAATGTGAAACTAAATTTGTGTTTTCAACCTCACATACTTCTCAAAATCCCATGCCGGATTTGCTAACACTCTCTAAGCTGTAGCACCTACATTAGGATACAGATACATAGATCTTATGGCCAGCCAAGTGGCGGGGTACCCTACTCACTGCATTTGTTTTAGGATATGGTACACCAGAGATAATTAAGTCAGCTGATAAGTTGAGAGTGGAAGGGTAATGCTTCAGTTAGTGGGAATAATACAAACTGTGAATAGCATATGTTACCAGCATCATTTTAACCAAGGCCTACTAGTAAAGCAATAGTGAGGAAAAGACTATTATGATCGCCGCACATTCATACAAATCTATAAGTCTGAAAAAATGCCCCAACTTCTTTCATCTTAGTTTTCCGTTGGGCATCCTCTCTACCCTGCTACTCATTTAAATACCAAGATAAATGTATCCTATTGCTTGCTAGGCAATTGATTGGCCCTCCTGTCAGATGACATCCTGCAGTAGCTTTATGATGTCAGGGCACCACTGTAACAATTGTCCTTGGTAAGGGTGACACAGGAGGATGAGATCTCAGCAATTATGCACTCGGTCACTATCTGCAATTAGGACTGAAAGGCAAGCAGGAGGTGGAACGGTTAAGGACTGAACTAGTCAAAGCATTGGGGGCTTTTTCAACGTGGGATGGAGATACAAAAAGACAGATGATCCTTAACAATCCATCTTGAATATCAGAGCCCATCATACAGACTGCAGTGGAAGAGGTGAAAGCAGCTTACTTCCATGTGAAAGTTAGACTATGGCTCTAACGTAAGGTAATACATTCCAGCCTCAAAGGCAGTCATTTCCTCAGATGGTATATTGCTGCACCAGGATCTAAAGCAGGTTTTGGTAGCCTTGGAGGCAGCCAGACCTTTATTAACCATCATGACTAAAACAAAGTGATCCACATTACTTCCATCTTGACAGAAATGATATTCAAGCAAGAGTACCCCACTTGAAAGTAGTGAAGACATTCAGATGCTGTGAACGTCTTTTAATCGCCCAAAGGAATGATTGTGAGTTTAACTTACCACATAAATTGGTAAAATGATACAGTATGCTTGAAGACTTCAGTGTTTTTATTTCTTTTTTTCTTTTTTGTTTAGTCTCGGCAATGCAGCGATAATCTGTTGGGCAACACTGCCACTGCTGGTCATTCAGTATAATCTGCAGATGGAAAAGTCCACTGTTAGTCAATTTACTATATGCAATACAACACAAATTGCTTTTTATAACTCAAACACATCAGTACAATAGAGTCTGCGTTAATGTGAAAATCCACAGCTCATTAGAAATGTGAAACTAAATTTGTGTTTTCAACCTCACATACTTCTCAAAATCCCATGCCGGATTTGCTAACACTCTCTAAGCTGTAGCACCTACATTAGGATGCAGATACATAGATCTTATGGCCAGCCAAGTGGCGGGGTACCCTACTCACTGCATTTGTTTTAGGATATGGTACACCAGAGATAATTAAGTCAGCTGATAAGTTGAGAGTGGAAGGGTAATGCTTCAGTTAGTGGGAATAATACAAACTGTGAATAGCATATGTTACCAGCATCATTTTAACCAAGGCCTACTAGTAAAGCAATAGTGAGGAAAAGACTATTATGATCGCCGCACATTCATACAAATCTATAAGTCTGAAAAAATGCCCCAACTTCTTTCATCTTAGTTTTCCGTTGGGCATCCTCTCTACCCTGCTACTCATTTAAATACCAAGATAAATGTATCCTATTGCTTGCTAGGCAATTGATTGGCCCTCCTGTCAGATGACATCCTGCAGTAGCTTTATGATGTCAGGGCACCACTGGAACAATTGTCCTTGGTAAGGGTGACACAGGAGGATGAGATCTCAGCAATTATGCACTCGGTCACTATCTGCAATTAGGACTGAAAGGCAAGCAGGAGGTGGAACGGTTAAGGACTGAACTAGTCAAACATTGGGGGCTTTTTCAACGTGGGATGGAGATACAAAAAGACAGATGATCCTTAACAATCCATCTTGAATATCAGAGCCCATCATACAGACTGCAGTGGAAGAGGTGAAAGCAGCTTACTTCCATGTGAAAGTTAGACTATGGCTCTAACGTAAGGTAATACATTCCAGCCTCAAAGGCAGTCATTTCCTCAGATGGTATATTGCTGCACCAGGATCTAAAGCAGGTTTTGGTAGCCTTGGAGGCAGCCAGACCTTTATTAAGCATCATGACTAAAACAAAGTGATCCACATTACTTCCATCTTGACAGAAATGATATTCAAGCAAGAGTACCCCACTTGAAAGTAGTGAAGACATTCAGATGCTGTGAACGTCTTTTAATCGCCCAAAGGAATGATTGTGAGTTTAACTTACCACATAAATTGGTAAAATGATACAGTATGCTTGAAGACTTCAGTGTTTTTATTTCTTTTTTTCTTTTTTGTTTAGTCTCGGCAATGCAGCGATAATCTGTTGGGCAACACTGCCACTGCTGGTCATTCAGTATAATCTGCAGATGGAAAAGTCCACTGTTAGTCAATTTACTATATGCAATACAACACAAATTGCTTTTTATAACTCAAACACATCAGTACAATAGAGTCTGCGTTAATGTGAAAATCCACAGCTCATTAGAAATGTGAAACTAAATTTGTGTTTTCAACCTCACATACTTCTCAAAATCCCATGCCGGATTTGCTAACACTCTCTAAGCTGTAGCACCTACATTAGGATACAGATACATAGATCTTATGGCCAGCCAAGTGGCGGGGTACCCTACTCACTGCATTTGTTTTAGGATATGGTACACCAGAGATAATTAAGTCAGCTGATAAGTTGAGAGTGGAAGGGTAATGCTTCAGTTAGTGGGAATAATACAAACTGTGAATAGCATATGTTACCAGCATCATTTTAACCAAGGCCTACTAGTAAAGCAATAGTGAGGAAAAGACTATTATGATCGCCGCACATTCATACAAATCTATAAGTCTGAAAAAATGCCCCAACTTCTTTCATCTTAGTTTTCCGTTGGGCATCCTCTCTACCCTGCTACTCATTTAAATACCAAGATAAATGTATCCTATTGCTTGCTAGGCAATTGATTGGCCCTCCTGTCAGATGACATCCTGCAGTAGCTTTATGATGTCAGGGCACCACTGGAACAATTGTCCTTGGTAAGGGTGACACAGGAGGATGAGATCTCAGCAATTATGCACTCGGTCACTATCTGCAATTAGGACTGAAAGGCAAGCAGGAGGTGGAACGGTTAAGGACTGAACTAGTCAAAGCATTGGGGGCTTTTTCAACGTGGGATGGAGATACAAAAAGACAGATGATCCTTAACAATCCATCTTGAATATCAGAGCCCATCATACAGACTGCAGTGGAAGAGGTGAAAGCAGCTTACTTCCATGTGAAAGTTAGACTATGGCTCTAACGTAAGGTAATACATTCCAGCCTCAAAGGCAGTCATTTCCTCAGATGGTATATTGCTGCACCAGGATCTAAAGCAGGTTTTGGTAGCCTTGGAGGCAGCCAGACCTTTATTAACCATCATGACTAAAACAAAGTGATCCACATTACTTCCATCTTGACAGAAATGATATTCAAGCAAGAGTACCCCACTTGAAAGTAGTGAAGACATTCAGATGCTGTGAACGTCTTTTAATCGCCCAAAGGAATGATTGTGAGTTTAACTTACCACATAAATTGGTAAAATGATACAGTATGCTTGAAGACTTCAGTGTTTTTATTTCTTTTTTTCTTTTTTGTTTAGTCTCGGCAATGCAGCGATAATCTGTTGGGCAACACTGCCACTGCTGGTCATTCAGTATAATCTGCAGATGGAAAAGTCCACTGTTAGTCAATTTACTATATGCAATACAACACAAATTGCTTTTTATAACTCAAACACATCAGTACAATAGAGTCTGCGTTAATGTGAAAATCCACAGCTCATTAGAAATGTGAAACTAAATTTGTGTTTTCAACCTCACATACTTCTCAAAATCCCATGCCGGATTTGCTAACACTCTCTAAGCTGTAGCACCTACATTAGGATGCAGATACATAGATCTTATGGCCAGCCAAGTGGCGGGGTACCCTACTCACTGCATTTGTTTTAGGATATGGTACACCAGAGATAATTAAGTCAGCTGATAAGTTGAGAGTGGAAGGGTAATGCTTCAGTTAGTGGGAATAATACAAACTGTGAATAGCATATGTTACCAGCATCATTTTAACCAAGGCCTACTAGTAAAGCAATAGTGAGGAAAAGACTATTATGATCGCCGCACATTCATACAAATCTATAAGTCTGAAAAAATGCCCCAACTTCTTTCATCTTAGTTTTCCGTTGGGCATCCTCTCTACCCTGCTACTCATTTAAATACCAAGATAAATGTATCCTATTGCTTGCTAGGCAATTGATTGGCCCTCCTGTCAGATGACATCCTGCAGTAGCTTTATGATGTCAGGGCACCACTGGAACAATTGTCCTTGGTAAGGGTGACACAGGAGGATGAGATCTCAGCAATTATGCACTCGGTCACTATCTGCAATTAGGACTGAAAGGCAAGCAGGAGGTGGAACGGTTAAGGACTGAACTAGTCAAAGCATTGGGGGCTTTTTCAACGTGGGATGGAGATACAAAAAGACAGATGATCCTTAACAATCCATCTTGAATATCAGAGCCCATCATACAGACTGCAGTGGAAGAGGTGAAAGCAGCTTACTTCCATGTGAAAGTTAGACTATGGCTCTAACGTAAGGTAATACATTCCAGCCTCAAAGGCAGTCATTTCCTCAGATGGTATATTGCTGCACCAGGATCTAAAGCAGGTTTTGGTAGCCTTGGAGGCAGCCAGACCTTTATTAACCATCATGACTAAAACAAAGTGATCCACATTACTTCCATCTTGACAGAAATGATATTCAAGCAAGAGTACCCCACTTGAAAGTAGTGAAGACATTCAGATGCTGTGAACGTCTTTTAATCGCCCAAAGGAATGATTGTGAGTTTAACTTACCACATAAATTGGTAAAATGATACAGTATGCTTGAAGACTTCAGTGTTTTTATTTCTTTTTTTCTTTTTTGTTTAGTCTCGGCAATGCAGCGATAATCTGTTGGGCAACACTGCCACTGCTGGTCATTCAGTATAATCTGCAGATGGAAAAGTCCACTGTTAGTCAATTTACTATATGCAATACAACACAAATTGCTTTTTATAACTCAAACACATCAGTACAATAGAGTCTGCGTTAATGTGAAAATCCACAGCTCATTAGAAATGTGAAACTAAATTTGTGTTTTCAACCTCACATACTTCTCAAAATCCCATGCCGGATTTGCTAACACTCTCTAAGCTGTAGCACCTACATTAGGATACAGATACATAGATCTTATGGCCAGCCAAGTGGCGGGGTACCCTACTCACTGCATTTGTTTTAGGATATGGTACACCAGAGATAATTAAGTCAGCTGATAAGTTGAGAGTGGAAGGGTAATGCTTCAGTTAGTGGGAATAATACAAACTGTGAATAGCATATGTTACCAGCATCATTTTAACCAAGGCCTACTAGTAAAGCAATAGTGAGGAAAAGACTATTATGATCGCCGCACATTCATACAAATCTATAAGTCTGAAAAAATGCCCCAACTTCTTTCATCTTAGTTTTCCGTTGGGCATCCTCTCTACCCTGCTACTCATTTAAATACCAAGATAAATGTATCCTATTGCTTGCTAGGCAATTGATTGGCCCTCCTGTCAGATGACATCCTGCAGTAGCTTTATGATGTCAGGGCACCACTGGAACAATTGTCCTTGGTAAGGGTGACACAGGAGGATGAGATCTCAGCAATTATGCACTCGGTCACTATCTGCAATTAGGACTGAAAGGCAAGCAGGAGGTGGAACGGTTAAGGACTGAACTAGTCAAAGCATTGGGGGCTTTTTCAACGTGGGATGGAGATACAAAAAGACAGATGATCCTTAACAATCCATCTTGAATATCAGAGCCCATCATACAGACTGCAGTGGAAGAGGTGAAAGCAGCTTACTTCCATGTGAAAGTTAGACTATGGCTCTAACGTAAGGTAATACATTCCAGCCTCAAAGGCAGTCATTTCCTCAGATGGTATATTGCTGCACCAGGATCTAAAGCAGGTTTTGGTAGCCTTGGAGGCAGCCAGACCTTTATTAACCATCATGACTAAAACAAAGTGATCCACATTACTTCCATCTTGACAGAAATGATATTCAAGCAAGAGTACCCCACTTGAAAGTAGTGAAGACATTCAGATGCTGTGAACGTCTTTTAATCGCCCAAAGGAATGATTGTGAGTTTAACTTACCACATAAATTGGTAAAATGATACAGTATGCTTGAAGACTTCAGTGTTTTTATTTCTTTTTTTCTTTTTTGTTTAGTCTCGGCAATGCAGCGATAATCTGTTGGGCAACACTGCCACTGCTGGTCATTCAGTATAATCTGCAGATGGAAAAGTCCACTGTTAGTCAATTTACTATATGCAATACAACACAAATTGCTTTTTATAACTCAAACACATCAGTACAATAGAGTCTGCGTTAATGTGAAAATCCACAGCTCATTAGAAATGTGAAACTAAATTTGTGTTTTCAACCTCACATACTTCTCAAAATCCCATGCCGGATTTGCTAACACTCTCTAAGCTGTAGCACCTACATTAGGATACAGATACATAGATCTTATGGCCAGCCAAGTGGCGGGGTACCCTACTCACTGCATTTGTTTTAGGATATGGTACACCAGAGATAATTAAGTCAGCTGATAAGTTGAGAGTGGAAGGGTAATGCTTCAGTTAGTGGGAATAATACAAACTGTGAATAGCATATGTTACCAGCATCATTTTAACCAAGGCCTACTAGTAAAGCAATAGTGAGGAAAAGACTATTATGATCGCCGCACATTCATACAAATCTATAAGTCTGAAAAAATGCCCCAACTTCTTTCATCTTAGTTTTCCGTTGGGCATCCTCTCTACCCTGCTACTCATTTAAATACCAAGATAAATGTATCCTATTGCTTGCTAGGCAATTGATTGGCCCTCCTGTCAGATGACATCCTGCAGTAGCTTTATGATGTCAGGGCACCACTGGAACAATTGTCCTTGGTAAGGGTGACACAGGAGGATGAGATCTCAGCAATTATGCACTCGGTCACTATCTGCAATTAGGACTGAAAGGCAAGCAGGAGGTGGAACGGTTAAGGACTGAACTAGTCAAAGCATTGGGGGCTTTTTCAACGTGGGATGGAGATACAAAAAGACAGATGATCCTTAACAATCCATCTTGAATATCAGAGCCCATCATACAGACTGCAGTGGAAGAGGTGAAAGCAGCTTACTTCCATGTGAAAGTTAGACTATGGCTCTAACGTAAGGTAATACATTCCAGCCTCAAAGGCAGTCATTTCCTCAGATGGTATATTGCTGCACCAGGATCTAAAGCAGGTTTTGGTAGCCTTGGAGGCAGCCAGACCTTTATTAACCATCATGACTAAAACAAAGTGATCCACATTACTTCCATCTTGACAGAAATGATATTCAAGCAAGAGTACCCCACTTGAAAGTAGTGAAGACATTCAGATGCTGTGAACGTCTTTTAATCTCCCAAAGGAATGATTGTGAGTTTAACTTACCACATAAATTGGTAAAATGATACAGTATGCTTGAAGACTTCAGTGTTTTTATTTCTTTTTTTCTTTTTTGTTTAGTCTCGGCAATGCAGCGATAATCTGTTGGGCAACACTGCCACTGCTGGTCATTCAGTATAATCTGCAGATGGAAAAGTCCACTGTTAGTCAATTTACTATATGCAATACAACACAAATTGCTTTTTATAACTCAAACACATCAGTACAATAGAGTCTGCGTTAATGTGAAAATCCACAGCTCATTAGAAATGTGAAACTAAATTTGTGTTTTCAACCTCACATACTTCTCAAAATCCCATGCCGGATTTGCTAACACTCTCTAAGCTGTAGCACCTACATTAGGATGCAGATACATAGATCTTATGGCCAGCCAAGTGGCGGGGTACCCTACTCACTGCATTTGTTTTAGGATATGGTACACCAGAGATAATTAAGTCAGCTGATAAGTTGAGAGTGGAAGGGTAATGCTTCAGTTAGTGGGAATAATACAAACTGTGAATAGCATATGTTACCAGCATCATTTTAACCAAGGCCTACTAGTAAAGCAATAGTGAGGAAAAGACTATTATGATCGCCGCACATTCATACAAATCTATAAGTCTGAAAAAATGCCCCAACTTCTTTCATCTTAGTTTTCCGTTGGGCATCCTCTCTACCCTGCTACTCATTTAAATACCAAGATAAATGTATCCTATTGCTTGCTAGGCAATTGATTGGCCCTCCTGTCAGATGACATCCTGCAGTAGCTTTATGATGTCAGGGCACCACTGGAACAATTGTCCTTGGTAAGGGTGACACAGGAGGATGAGATCTCAGCAATTATGCACTCGGTCACTATCTGCAATTAGGACTGAAAGGCAAGCAGGAGGTGGAACGGTTAAGGACTGAACTAGTCAAAGCATTGGGGGCTTTTTCAACGTGGGATGGAGATACAAAAAGACAGATGATCCTTAACAATCCATCTTGAATATCAGAGCCCATCATACAGACTGCAGTGGAAGAGGTGAAAGCAGCTTACTTCCATGTGAAAGTTAGACTATGGCTCTAACGTAAGGTAATACATTCCAGCCTCAAAGGCAGTCATTTCCTCAGATGGTATATTGCTGCACCAGGATCTAAAGCAGGTTTTGGTAGCCTTGGAGGCAGCCAGACCTTTATTAACCATCATGACTAAAACAAAGTGATCCACATTACTTCCATCTTGACAGAAATGATATTCAAGCAAGAGTACCCCACTTGAAAGTAGTGAAGACATTCAGATGCTGTGAACGTCTTTTAATCGCCCAAAGGAATGATTGTGAGTTTAACTTACCACATAAATTGGTAAAATGATACAGTATGCTTGAAGACTTCAGTGTTTTTATTTCTTTTTTTCTTTTTTGTTTAGTCTCGGCAATGCAGCGATAATCTGTTGGGCAACACTGCCACTGCTGGTCATTCAGTATAATCTGCAGATGGAAAAGTCCACTGTTAGTCAATTTACTATATGCAATACAACACAAATTGCTTTTTATAACTCAAACACATCAGTACAATAGAGTCTGCGTTAATGTGAAAATCCACAGCTCATTAGAAATGTGAAACTAAATTTGTGTTTTCAACCTCACATACTTCTCAAAATCCCATGCCGGATTTGCTAACACTCTCTAAGCTGTAGCACCTACATTAGGATACAGATACATAGATCTTATGGCCAGCCAAGTGGCGGGGTACCCTACTCACTGCATTTGTTTTAGGATATGGTACACCAGAGATAATTAAGTCAGCTGATAAGTTGAGAGTGGAAGGGTAATGCTTCAGTTAGTGGGAATAATACAAACTGTGAATAGCATATGTTACCAGCATCATTTTAACCAAGGCCTACTAGTAAAGCAATAGTGAGGAAAAGACTATTATGATCGCCGCACATTCATACAAATCTATAAGTCTGAAAAAATGCCCCAACTTCTTTCATCTTAGTTTTCCGTTGGGCATCCTCTCTACCCTGCTACTCATTTAAATACCAAGATAAATGTATCCTATTGCTTGCTAGGCAATTGATTGGCCCTCCTGTCAGATGACATCCTGCAGTAGCTTTATGATGTCAGGGCACCACTGGAACAATTGTCCTTGGTAAGGGTGACACAGGAGGATGAGATCTCAGCAATTATGCACTCGGTCACTATCTGCAATTAGGACTGAAAGGCAAGCAGGAGGTGGAACGGTTAAGGACTGAACTAGTCAAAGCATTGGGGGCTTTTTCAACGTGGGATGGAGATACAAAAAGACAGATGATCCTTAACAATCCATCTTGAATATCAGAGCCCATCATACAGACTGCAGTGGAAGAGGTGAAAGCAGCTTACTTCCATGTGAAAGTTAGACTATGGCTCTAACGTAAGGTAATACATTCCAGCCTCAAAGGCAGTCATTTCCTCAGATGGTATATTGCTGCACCAGGATCTAAAGCAGGTTTTGGTAGCCTTGGAGGCAGCCAGACCTTTATTAACCATCATGACTAAAACAAAGTGATCCACATTACTTCCATCTTGACAGAAATGATATTCAAGCAAGAGTACCCCACTTGAAAGTAGTGAAGACATTCAGATGCTGTGAACGTCTTTTAATCTCCCAAAGGAATGATTGTGAGTTTAACTTACCACATAAATTGGTAAAATGATACAGTATGCTTGAAGACTTCAGTGTTTTTATTTCTTTTTTTCTTTTTTGTTTAGTCTCGGCAATGCAGCGATAATCTGTTGGGCAACACTGCCACTGCTGGTCATTCAGTATAATCTGCAGATGGAAAAGTCCACTGTTAGTCAATTTACTATATGCAATACAACACAAATTGCTTTTTATAACTCAAACACATCAGTACAATAGAGTCTGCGTTAATGTGAAAATCCACAGCTCATTAGAAATGTGAAACTAAATTTGTGTTTTCAACCTCACATACTTCTCAAAATCCCATGCCGGATTTGCTAACACTCTCTAAGCTGTAGCACCTACATTAGGATGCAGATACATAGATCTTATGGCCAGCCAAGTGGCGGGGTACCCTACTCACTGCATTTGTTTTAGGATATGGTACACCAGAGATAATTAAGTCAGCTGATAAGTTGAGAGTGGAAGGGTAATGCTTCAGTTAGTGGGAATAATACAAACTGTGAATAGCATATGTTACCAGCATCATTTTAACCAAGGCCTACTAGTAAAGCAATAGTGAGGAAAAGACTATTATGATCGCCGCACATTCATACAAATCTATAAGTCTGAAAAAATGCCCCAACTTCTTTCATCTTAGTTTTCCGTTGGGCATCCTCTCTACCCTGCTACTCATTTAAATACCAAGATAAATGTATCCTATTGCTTGCTAGGCAATTGATTGGCCCTCCTGTCAGATGACATCCTGCAGTAGCTTTATGATGTCAGGGCACCACTGGAACAATTGTCCTTGGTAAGGGTGACACAGGAGGATGAGATCTCAGCAATTATGCACTCGGTCACTATCTGCAATTAGGACTGAAAGGCAAGCAGGAGGTGGAACGGTTAAGGACTGAACTAGTCAAAGCATTGGGGGCTTTTTCAACGTGGGATGGAGATACAAAAAGACAGATGATCCTTAACAATCCATCTTGAATATCAGAGCCCATCATACAGACTGCAGTGGAAGAGGTGAAAGCAGCTTACTTCCATGTGAAAGTTAGACTATGGCTCTAACGTAAGGTAATACATTCCAGCCTCAAAGGCAGTCATTTCCTCAGATGGTATATTGCTGCACCAGGATCTAAAGCAGGTTTTGGTAGCCTTGGAGGCAGCCAGACCTTTATTAACCATCATGACTAAAACAAAGTGATCCACATTACTTCCATCTTGACAGAAATGATATTCAAGCAAGAGTACCCCACTTGAAAGTAGTGAAGACATTCAGATGCTGTGAACGTCTTTTAATCGCCCAAAGGAATGATTGTGAGTTTAACTTACCACATAAATTGGTAAAATGATACAGTATGCTTGAAGACTTCAGTGTTTTTATTTCTTTTTTTCTTTTTTGTTTAGTCTCGGCAATGCAGCGATAATCTGTTGGGCAACACTGCCACTGCTGGTCATTCAGTATAATCTGCAGATGGAAAAGTCCACTGTTAGTCAATTTACTATATGCAATACAACACAAATTGCTTTTTATAACTCAAACACATCAGTACAATAGAGTCTGCGTTAATGTGAAAATCCACAGCTCATTAGAAATGTGAAACTAAATTTGTGTTTTCAACCTCACATACTTCTCAAAATCCCATGCCGGATTTGCTAACACTCTCTAAGCTGTAGCACCTACATTAGGATACAGATACATAGATCTTATGGCCAGCCAAGTGGCGGGGTACCCTACTCACTGCATTTGTTTTAGGATATGGTACACCAGAGATAATTAAGTCAGCTGATAAGTTGAGAGTGGAAGGGTAATGCTTCAGTTAGTGGGAATAATACAAACTGTGAATAGCATATGTTACCAGCATCATTTTAACCAAGGCCTACTAGTAAAGCAATAGTGAGGAAAAGACTATTATGATCGCCGCACATTCATACAAATCTATAAGTCTGAAAAAATGCCCCAACTTCTTTCATCTTAGTTTTCCGTTGGGCATCCTCTCTACCCTGCTACTCATTTAAATACCAAGATAAATGTATCCTATTGCTTGCTAGGCAATTGATTGGCCCTCCTGTCAGATGACATCCTGCAGTAGCTTTATGATGTCAGGGCACCACTGGAACAATTGTCCTTGGTAAGGGTGACACAGGAGGATGAGATCTCAGCAATTATGCACTCGGTCACTATCTGCAATTAGGACTGAAAGGCAAGCAGGAGGTGGAACGGTTAAGGACTGAACTAGTCAAAGCATTGGGGGCTTTTTCAACGTGGGATGGAGATACAAAAAGACAGATGATCCTTAACAATCCATCTTGAATATCAGAGCCCATCATACAGACTGCAGTGGAAGAGGTGAAAGCAGCTTACTTCCATGTGAAAGTTAGACTATGGCTCTAACGTAAGGTAATACATTCCAGCCTCAAAGGCAGTCATTTCCTCAGATGGTATATTGCTGCACCAGGATCTAAAGCAGGTTTTGGTAGCCTTGGAGGCAGCCAGACCTTTATTAACCATCATGACTAAAACAAAGTGATCCACATTACTTCCATCTTGACAGAAATGATATTCAAGCAAGAGTACCCCACTTGAAAGTAGTGAAGACATTCAGATGCTGTGAACGTCTTTTAATCGCCCAAAGGAATGATTGTGAGTTTAACTTACCACATAAATTGGTAAAATGATACAGTATGCTTGAAGACTTCAGTGTTTTTATTTCTTTTTTTCTTTTTTGTTTAGTCTCGGCAATGCAGCGATAATCTGTTGGGCAACACTGCCACTGCTGGTCATTCAGTATAATCTGCAGATGGAAAAGTCCACTGTTAGTCAATTTACTATATGCAATACAACACAAATTGCTTTTTATAACTCAAACACATCAGTACAATAGAGTCTGCGTTAATGTGAAAATCCACAGCTCATTAGAAATGTGAAACTAAATTTGTGTTTTCAACCTCACATACTTCTCAAAATCCCATGCCGGATTTGCTAACACTCTCTAAGCTGTAGCACCTACATTAGGATACAGATACATAGATCTTATGGCCAGCCAAGTGGCGGGGTACCCTACTCACTGCATTTGTTTTAGGATATGGTACACCAGAGATAATTAAGTCAGCTGATAAGTTGAGAGTGGAAGGGTAATGCTTCAGTTAGTGGGAATAATACAAACTGTGAATAGCATATGTTACCAGCATCATTTTAACCAAGGCCTACTAGTAAAGCAATAGTGAGGAAAAGACTATTATGATCGCCGCACATTCATACAAATCTATAAGTCTGAAAAAATGCCCCAACTTCTTTCATCTTAGTTTTCCGTTGGGCATCCTCTCTACCCTGCTACTCATTTAAATACCAAGATAAATGTATCCTATTGCTTGCTAGGCAATTGATTGGCCCTCCTGTCAGATGACATCCTGCAGTAGCTTTATGATGTCAGGGCACCACTGGAACAATTGTCCTTGGTAAGGGTGACACAGGAGGATGAGATCTCAGCAATTATGCACTCGGTCACTATCTGCAATTAGGACTGAAAGGCAAGCAGGAGGTGGAACGGTTAAGGACTGAACTAGTCAAACATTGGGGGCTTTTTCAACGTGGGATGGAGATACAAAAAGACAGATGATCCTTAACAATCCATCTTGAATATCAGAGCCCATCATACAGACTGCAGTGGAAGAGGTGAAAGCAGCTTACTTCCATGTGAAAGTTAGACTATGGCTCTAACGTAAGGTAATACATTCCAGCCTCAAAGGCAGTCATTTCCTCAGATGGTATATTGCTGCACCAGGATCTAAAGCAGGTTTTGGTAGCCTTGGAGGCAGCCAGACCTTTATTAACCATCATGACTAAAACAAAGTGATCCACATTACTTCCATCTTGACAGAAATGATATTCAAGCAAGAGTACCCCACTTGAAAGTAGTGAAGACATTCAGATGCTGTGAACGTCTTTTAATCGCCCAAAGGAATGATTGTGAGTTTAACTTACCACATAAATTGGTAAAATGATACAGTATGCTTGAAGACTTCAGTGTTTTTATTTCTTTTTTTCTTTTTTGTTTAGTCTCGGCAATGCAGCGATAATCTGTTGGGCAACACTGCCACTGCTGGTCATTCAGTATAATCTGCAGATGGAAAAGTCCACTGTTAGTCAATTTACTATATGCAATACAACACAAATTGCTTTTTATAACTCAAACACATCAGTACAATAGAGTCTGCGTTAATGTGAAAATCCACAGCTCATTAGAAATGTGAAACTAAATTTGTGTTTTCAACCTCACATACTTCTCAAAATCCCATGCCGGATTTGCTAACACTCTCTAAGCTGTAGCACCTACATTAGGATACAGATACATAGATCTTATGGCCAGCCAAGTGGCGGGGTACCCTACTCACTGCATTTGTTTTAGGATATGGTACACCAGAGATAATTAAGTCAGCTGATAAGTTGAGAGTGGAAGGGTAATGCTTCAGTTAGTGGGAATAATACAAACTGTGAATAGCATATGTTACCAGCATCATTTTAACCAAGGCCTACTAGTAAAGCAATAGTGAGGAAAAGACTATTATGATCGCCGCACATTCATACAAATCTATAAGTCTGAAAAAATGCCCCAACTTCTTTCATCTTAGTTTTCCGTTGGGCATCCTCTCTACCCTGCTACTCATTTAAATACCAAGATAAATGTATCCTATTGCTTGCTAGGCAATTGATTGGCCCTCCTGTCAGATGACATCCTGCAGTAGCTTTATGATGTCAGGGCACCACTGGAACAATTGTCCTTGGTAAGGGTGACACAGGAGGATGAAATCTCAGCAATTATGCACTCGGTCACTATCTGCAATTAGGACTGAAAGGCAAGCAGGAGGTGGAACGGTTAAGGACTGAACTAGTCAAAGCATTGGGGGCTTTTTCAACGTGGGATGGAGATACAAAAAGACAGATGATCCTTAACAATCCATCTTGAATATCAGAGCCCATCATACAGACTGCAGTGGAAGAGGTGAAAGCAGCTTACTTCCATGTGAAAGTTAGACTATGGCTCTAACGTAAGGTAATACATTCCAGCCTCAAAGGCAGTCATTTCCTCAGATGGTATATTGCTGCACCAGGATCTAAAGCAGGTTTTGGTAGCCTTGGAGGCAGCCAGACCTTTATTAACCATCATGACTAAAACAAAGTGATCCACATTACTTCCATCTTGACAGAAATGATATTCAAGCAAGAGTACCCCACTTGAAAGTAGTGAAGACATTCAGATGCTGTGAACGTCTTTTAATCGCCCAAAGGAATGATTGTGAGTTTAACTTACCACATAAATTGGTAAAATGATACAGTATGCTTGAAGACTTCAGTGTTTTTATTTCTTTTTTTCTTTTTTGTTTAGTCTCGGCAATGCAGCGATAATCTGTTGGGCAACACTGCCACTGCTGGTCATTCAGTATAATCTGCAGATGGAAAAGTTCACTGTTAGTCAATTTACTATATGCAATACAACACAAATTGCTTTTTATAACTCAAACACATCAGTACAATAGAGTCTGCGTTAATGTGAAAATCCACAGCTCATTAGAAATGTGAAACTAAATTTGTGTTTTCAACCTCACATACTTCTCAAAATCCCATGCCGGATTTGCTAACACTCTCTAAGCTGTAGCACCTACATTAGGATACAGATACATAGATCTTATGGCCAGCCAAGTGGCGGGGTACCCTACTCACTGCATTTGTTTTAGGATATGGTACACCAGAGTTAATTAAGTCAGCTGATAAGTTGAGAGTGGAAGGGTAATGCTTCAGTTAGTGGGAATAATACAAACTGTGAATAGCATATGTTACCAGCATCATTTTAACCAAGGCCTACTAGTAAAGCAATGGTGAGGAAAAGACTATTATCATCGCCGCACATTCATACAAATCTATAAGTCTGAAAAAATGCCCCAACTTCTTTCATCTTAGTTTTCAGTTGGGCATCCTCTCTACCCTGCTACTCATTTATATACCAAGATAAATGTATCCTATTGCTTGCTAGGCAATTGATTGGCCCTCCTGTCAGATGACATCCTGCAGTAGCTTTATGATGTCAGGGCACCACTGGAACAATTGTCCTTGGTAAGGGTGACACAGGAGGATGAGATCTCAGCAATTATGCACTTGGTCACTATCTGCAATTAGGACTGAAAGGCAAGCAGGAGGTGGAACGGTTAAGGACTGAATTAGTCAAAGCATTGGGGGCTTTTTCAACATGGGATGGAGATACAAAAAGACAGATGATCCTTAACAATCCATCTTGAATATCAGAGCCCATCATACAGACTGCAGTGGAAGAGGTGAAAGCAGCTTACTTCCATGATAAAGTTAGACTATGGCTCTAACGTAAGGTAATACATTCCAGCCTCAAAGGCAGTCATTTCCTCAGATGGTATATTGCTGCACCAGGATCTAAAGCAGGTTTTGGTAGCCTTGGAGGCAGCCAGACCTTTATTAACCATCATGACTAAAACAAAGTGATCCACATTACTTCCATCTTGACAGAAATGATATTCAAGCAAGAGTACCCCACTTGAAAGTAGTGAAGACATTCAGATGCTGTGAACGTCTTTTAATCGCCCAAAGGAATGATTGTGAGTTTAACTTACCACATAAATTGGTAAAATGATACAGTATGCTTGAAGACTTCAGTGTTTTTATTTCTTTTTTTCTTTTTTGTTTAGTCTCGGCAATGCAGCGATAATCTGTTGGGCAACACTGCCACTGCTGGTCATTCAGTATAATCTGCAGATGGAAAAGTCCACTGTTAGTCAATTTACTATATGCAATACAACACAAATTGCTTTTTATAACTCAAACACATCAGTACAATAGAGTCTGCGTTAATGTGAAAATCCACAGCTCATTAGAAATGTGAAACTAAATTTGTGTTTTCAACCTCACATACTTCTCAAAATCCCATGCCGGATTTGCTAACACTCTCTAAGCTGTAGCACCTACATTAGGATACAGATACATAGATCTTATGGCCAGCCAAGTGGCGGGGTACCCTACTCACTGCATTTGTTTTAGGATATGGTACACCAGAGATAATTAAGTCAGCTGATAAGTTGAGAGTGGAAGGGTAATGCTTCAGTTAGTGGGAATAATACAAACTGTGAATAGCATATGTTACCAGCATCATTTTAACCAAGGCCTACTAGTAAAGCAATAGTGAGGAAAAGACTATTATGATCGCCGCACATTCATACAAATCTATAAGTCTGAAAAAATGCCCCAACTTCTTTCATCTTAGTTTTCCGTTGGGCATCCTCTCTACCCTGCTACTCATTTAAATACCAAGATAAATGTATCCTATTGCTTGCTAGGCAATTGATTGGCCCTCCTGTCAGATGACATCCTGCAGTAGCTTTATGATGTCAGGGCACCACTGGAACAATTGTCCTTGGTAAGGGTGACACAGGAGGATGAGATCTCAGCAATTATGCACTCGGTCACTATCTGCAATTAGGACTGAAAGGCAAGCAGGAGGTGGAACGGTTAAGGACTGAACTAGTCAAAGCATTGGGGGCTTTTTCAACGTGGGATGGAGATACAAAAAGACAGATGATCCTTAACAATCCATCTTGAATATCAGAGCCCATCATACAGACTGCAGTGGAAGAGGTGAAAGCAGCTTACTTCCATGTGAAAGTTAGACTATGGCTCTAACGTAAGGTAATACATTCCAGCCTCAAAGGCAGTCATTTCCTCAGATGGTATATTGCTGCACCAGGATCTAAAGCAGGTTTTGGTAGCCTTGGAGGCAGCCAGACCTTTATTAACCATCATGACTAAAACAAAGTGATCCACATTACTTCCATCTTGACAGAAATAATATTCAAGCAAGAGTACCCCACTTGAAAGTAATGAAGACATTCAGATGCTGTGAACGTCTTTTAATCGCCCAAAGGAATGATTGTGAGTTTAACTTACCACATAAATTGGTAAAATGATACAGTATGCTTGAAGACTTCAGTGTTTTTATTTCTTTTTTTCTTTTTTGTTTAGTCTCGGCAATGCAGCGATAATCTGTTGGGCAACACTGCCACTGCTGGTCATTCAGTATAATCTGCAGATGGAAAAGTCCACTGTTAGTCAATTTACTATATGCAATACAACACAAATTGCTTTTTATAACTCAAACACATCAGTACAATAGAGTCTGCGTTAATGTGAAAATCCACAGCTCATTAGAAATGTGAAACTAAATTTGTGTTTTCAACCTCACATACTTCTCAAAATCCCATGCCGGATTTGCTAACACTCTCTAAGCTGTAGCACCTACATTAGGATACAGATACATAGATCTTATGGCCAGCCAAGTGGCGGGGTACCCTACTCACTGCATTTGTTTTAGGATATGGTACACCAGAGTTAATTAAGTCAGCTGATAAGTTGAGAGTGGAAGGGTAATGCTTCAGTTAGTGGGAATAATACAAACTGTGAATAGCATATGTTACCAGCATCATTTTAACCAAGGCCTACTAGTAAAGCAATAGTGAGGAAAAGACTATTATGATCGCCGCACATTCATACAAATCTATAAGTCTGAAAAAATGCCCCAACTTCTTTCATCTTAGTTTTCCGTTGGGCATCCTCTCTACCCTGCTACTCATTTAAATACCAAGATAAATGTATCCTATTGCTTGCTAGGCAATTGATTGGCCCTCCTGTCAGATGACATCCTGCAGTAGCTTTATGATGTCAGGGCACCACTGGAACAATTGTCCTTGGTAAGGGTGACACAGGAGGATGAGATCTCAGCAATTATGCACTCGGTCACTATCTGCAATTAGGACTGAAAGGCAAGCAGGAGGTGGAACGGTTAAGGACTGAACTAGTCAAAGCATTGGGGGCTTTTTCAACGTGGGATGGAGATACAAAAAGACAGATGATCCTTAACAATCCATCTTGAATATCAGAGCCCATCATACAGACTGCAGTGGAAGAGGTGAAAGCAGCTTACTTCCATGTGAAAGTTAGACTATGGCTCTAACGTAAGGTAATACATTCCAGCCTCAAAGGCAGTCATTTCCTCAGATGGTATATTGCTGCACCAGGATCTAAAGCAGGTTTTGGTAGCCTTGGAGGCAGCCAGACCTTTATTAACCATCATGACTAAAACAAAGTGATCCACATTACTTCCATCTTGACAGAAATGATATTCAAGCAAGAGTACCCCACTTGAAAGTAGTGAAGACATTCAGATGCTGTGAACGTCTTTTAATCGCCCAAAGGAATGATTGTGAGTTTAACTTACCACATAAATTGGTAAAATGATACAGTATGCTTGAAGACTTCAGTGTTTTTATTTCTTTTTTTCTTTTTTGTTTAGTCTCGGCAATGCAGCGATAATCTGTTGGGCAACACTGCCACTGCTGGTCATTCAGTATAATCTGCAGATGGAAAAGTCCACTGTTAGTCAATTTACTATATGCAATACAACACAAATTGCTTTTTATAACTCAAACACATCAGTACAATAGAGTCTGCGTTAATGTGAAAATCCACAGCTCATTAGAAATGTGAAACTAAATTTGTGTTTTCAACCTCACATACTTCTCAAAATCCCATGCCGGATTTGCTAACACTCTCTAAGCTGTAGCACCTACATTAGGATACAGATACATAGATCTTATGGCCAGCCAAGTGGCGGGGTACCCTACTCACTGCATTTGTTTTAGGATATGGTACACCAGAGTTAATTAAGTCAGCTGATAAGTTGAGAGTGGAAGGGTAATGCTTCAGTTAGTGGGAATAATACAAACTGTGAATAGCATATGTTACCAGCATCATTTTAACCAAGGCCTACTAGTAAAGCAATAGTGAGGAAAAGACTATTATGATCGCCGCACATTCATACAAATCTATAAGTCTGAAAAAATGCCCTAACTTCTTTCATCTTAGTTTTCCGTTGGGCATCCTCTCTACCCTGCTACTCATTTAAATACCAAGATAAATGTATCCTATTGCTTGCTAGGCAATTGATTGGCCCTCCTGTCAGATGACATCCTGCAGTAGCTTTATGATGTCAGGGCACCACTGGAACAATTGTCCTTGGTAAGGGTGACACAGGAGGATGAGATCTCAGCAATTATGCACTCGGTCACTATCTGCAATTAGGACTGAAAGGCAAGCAGGAGGTGGAACGGTTAAGGACTGAACTAGTCAAAGCATTGGGGGCTTTTTCAACGTGGGATGGAGATACAAAAAGACAGATGATCCTTAACAATCCATCTTGAATATCAGAGCCCATCATACAGACTGCAGTGGAAGAGGTGAAAGCAGCTTACTTCCATGTGAAAGTTAGACTATGGCTCTAACGTAAGGTAATACATTCCAGCCTCAAAGGCAGTCATTTCCTCAGATGGTATATTGCTGCACCAGGATCTAAAGCAGGTTTTGGTAGCCTTGGAGGCAGCCAGACCTTTATTAACCATCATGACTAAAACAAAGTGATCCACATTACTTCCATCTTGACAGAAATGATATTCAAGCAAGAGTACCCCACTTGAAAGTAGTGAAGACATTCAGATGCTGTGAACGTCTTTTAATCGCCCAAAGGAATGATTGTGAGTTTAACTTACCACATAAATTGGTAAAATGATACAGTATGCTTGAAGACTTCAGTGTTTTTATTTCTTTTTTTCTTTTTTGTTTAGTCTCGGCAATGCAGCGATAATCTGTTGGGCAACACTGCCACTGCTGGTCATTCAGTATAATCTGCAGATGGAAAAGTCCACTGTTAGTCAATTTACTATATGCAATACAACACAAATTGCTTTTTATAACTCAAACACATCAGTACAATAGAGTCTGCGTTAATGTGAAAATCCACAGCTCATTAGAAATGTGAAACTAAATTTGTGTTTTCAACCTCACATACTTCTCAAAATCCCATGCCGGATTTGCTAACACTCTCTAAGCTGTAGCACCTACATTAGGATACAGATACATAGATCTTATGGCCAGCCAAGTGGCGGGGTACCCTACTCACTGCATTTGTTTTAGGATATGGTACACCAGAGATAATTAAGTCAGCTGATAAGTTGAGAGTGGAAGGGTAATGCTTCAGTTAGTGGGAATAATACAAACTGTGAATAGCATATGTTACCAGCATCATTTTAACCAAGGCCTACTAGTAAAGCAATAGTGAGGAAAAGACTATTATGATCGCCGCACATTCATACAAATCTATAAGTCTGAAAAAATGCCCCAACTTCTTTCATCTTAGTTTTCCGTTGGGCATCCTCTCTACCCTGCTACTCATTTAAATACCAAGATAAATGTATCCTATTGCTTGCTAGGCAATTGATTGGCCCTCCTGTCAGATGACATCCTGCAGTAGCTTTATGATGTCAGGGCACCACTGGAACAATTGTCCTTGGTAAGGGTGACACAGGAGGATGAGATCTCAGCAATTATGCACTCGGTCACTATCTGCAATTAGGACTGAAAGGCAAGCAGGAGGTGGAACGGTTAAGGACTGAACTAGTCAAAGCATTGGGGGCTTTTTCAACGTGGGATGGAGATACAAAAAGACAGATGATCCTTAACAATCCATCTTGAATATCAGAGCCCATCATACAGACTGCAGTGGAAGAGGTGAAAGCAGCTTACTTCCATGTGAAAGTTAGACTATGGCTCTAACGTAAGGTAATACATTCCAGCCTCAAAGGCAGTCATTTCCTCAGATGGTATATTGCTGCACCAGGATCTAAAGCAGGTTTTGGTAGCCTTGGAGGCAGCCAGACCTTTATTAACCATCATGACTAAAACAAAGTGATCCACATTACTTCCATCTTGACAGAAATGATATTCAAGCAAGAGTACCCCACTTGAAAGTAGTGAAGACATTCAGATGCTGTGAACGTCTTTTAATCGCCCAAAGGAATGATTGTGAGTTTAACTTACCACATAAATTGGTAAAATGATACAGTATGCTTGAAGACTTCAGTGTTTTTATTTCTTTTTTTCTTTTTTGTTTAGTCTCGGCAATGCAGCGATAATCTGTTGGGCAACACTGCCACTGCTGGTCATTCAGTATAATCTGCAGATGGAAAAGTCCACTGTTAGTCAATTTACTATATGCAATACAACACAAATTGCTTTTTATAACTCAAACACATCAGTACAATAGAGTCTGCGTTAATGTGAAAATCCACAGCTCATTAGAAATGTGAAACTAAATTTGTGTTTTCAACCTCACATACTTCTCAAAATCCCATGCCGGATTTGCTAACACTCTCTAAGCTGTAGCACCTACATTAGGATACAGATACATAGATCTTATGGCCAGCCAAGTGGCGGGGTACCCTACTCACTGCATTTGTTTTAGGATATGGTACACCAGAGTTAATTAAGTCAGCTGATAAGTTGAGAGTGGAAGGGTAATGCTTCAGTTAGTGGGAATAATACAAACTGTGAATAGCATATGTTACCAGCATCATTTTAACCAAGGCCTACTAGTAAAGCAATAGTGAGGAAAAGACTATTATGATCGCCGCACATTCATACAAATCTATAAGTCTGAAAAAATGCCCTAACTTCTTTCATCTTAGTTTTCCGTTGGGCATCCTCTCTACCCTGCTACTCATTTAAATACCAAGATAAATGTATCCTATTGCTTGCTAGGCAATTGATTGGCCCTCCTGTCAGATGACATCCTGCAGTAGCTTTATGATGTCAGGGCACCACTGGAACAATTGTCCTTGGTAAGGGTGACACAGGAGGATGAGATCTCAGCAATTATGCACTCGGTCACTATCTGCAATTAGGACTGAAAGGCAAGCAGGAGGTGGAACGGTTAAGGACTGAACTAGTCAAAGCATTGGGGGCTTTTTCAACGTGGGATGGAGATACAAAAAGACAGATGATCCTTAACAATCCATCTTGAATATCAGAGCCCATCATACAGACTGCAGTGGAAGAGGTGAAAGCAGCTTACTTCCATGTGAAAGTTAGACTATGGCTCTAACGTAAGGTAATACATTCCAGCCTCAAAGGCAGTCATTTCCTCAGATGGTATATTGCTGCACCAGGATCTAAAGCAGGTTTTGGTAGCCTTGGAGGCAGCCAGACCTTTATTAACCATCATGACTAAAACAAAGTGATCCACATTACTTCCATCTTGACAGAAATGATATTCAAGCAAGAGTACCCCACTTGAAAGTAGTGAAGACATTCAGATGCTGTGAACGTCTTTTAATCGCCCAAAGGAATGATTGTGAGTTTAACTTACCACATAAATTGGTAAAATGATACAGTATGCTTGAAGACTTCAGTGTTTTTATTTCTTTTTTTCTTTTTTGTTTAGTCTCGGCAATGCAGCGATAATCTGTTGGGCAACACTGCCACTGCTGGTCATTCAGTATAATCTGCAGATGGAAAAGTCCACTGTTAGTCAATTTACTATATGCAATACAACACAAATTGCTTTTTATAACTCAAACACATCAGTACAATAGAGTCTGCGTTAATGTGAAAATCCACAGCTCATTAGAAATGTGAAACTAAATTTGTGTTTTCAACCTCACATACTTCTCAAAATCCCATGCCGGATTTGCTAACACTCTCTAAGCTGTAGCACCTACATTAGGATACAGATACATAGATCTTATGGCCAGCCAAGTGGCGGGGTACCCTACTCACTGCATTTGTTTTAGGATATGGTACACCAGAGATAATTAAGTCAGCTGATAAGTTGAGAGTGGAAGGGTAATGCTTCAGTTAGTGGGAATAATACAAACTGTGAATAGCATATGTTACCAGCATCATTTTAACCAAGGCCTACTAGTAAAGCAATAGTGAGGAAAAGACTATTATGATCGCCGCACATTCATACAAATCTATAAGTCTGAAAAAATGCCCCAACTTCTTTCATCTTAGTTTTCCGTTGGGCATCCTCTCTACCCTGCTACTCATTTATATACCAAGATAAATGTATCCTATTGCTTGCTAGGCAATTGATTGGCCCTCCTGTCAGATGACATCCTGCAGTAGCTTTATGATGTCAGGGCACCACTGGAACAATTGTCCTTGGTAAGGGTGACACAGGAGGATGAGATCTCAGCAATTATGCACTCGGTCACTATCTGCAATTAGGACTGAAAGGCAAGCAGGAGGTGGAACGGTTAAGGACTGAACTAGTCAAAGCATTGGGGGCTTTTTCAACGTGGGATGGAGATACAAAAAGACAGATGATCCTTAACAATCCATCTTGAATATCAGAGCCCATCATACAGACTGCAGTGGAAGAGGTGAAAGCAGCTTACTTCCATGTGAAAGTTAGACTATGGCTCTAACGTAAGGTAATACATTCCAGCCTCAAAGGCAGTCATTTCCTCAGATGGTATATTGCTGCACCAGGATCTAAAGCAGGTTTTGGTAGCCTTGGAGGCAGCCAGACCTTTATTAACCATCATGACTAAAACAAAGTGATCCACATTACTTCCATCTTGACAGAAATGATATTCAAGCAAGAGTACCCCACTTGAAAGTAATGAAGACATTCAGATGCTGTGAACGTCTTTTAATCGCCCAAAGGAATGATTGTGAGTTTAACTTACCACATAAATTGGTAAAATGATACAGTATGCTTGAAGACTTCAGTGTTTTTATTTCTTTTTTTCTTTTTTGTTTAGTCTCGGCAATGCAGCGATAATCTGTTGGGCAACACTGCCACTACTGGTCATTCAGTATAATCTGCAGATGGAAAAGTCCACTGTTAGTCAATTTACTATATGCAATACAACACAAATTGCTTTTTATAACTCAAACACATCAGTACAATAGAGTCTGCGTTAATGTGAAAATCCACAGCTCATTAGAAATGTGAAACTAAATTTGTGTTTTCAACCTCACATACTTCTCAAAATCCCATGCCGGATTTGCTAACACTCTCTAAGCTGTAGCACCTACATTAGGATACAGATACATAGATCTTATGGCCAGCCAAGTGGCGGGGTACCCTACTCACTGCATTTGTTTTAGGATATGGTACACCAGAGTTAATTAAGTCAGCTGATAAGTTGAGAGTGGAAGGGTAATGCTTCAGTTAGTGGGAATAATACAAACTGTGAATAGCATATGTTACCAGCATCATTTTAACCAAGGCCTACTAGTAAAGCAATAGTGAGGAAAAGACTATTATGATCGCCGCACATTCATACAAATCTATAAGTCTGAAAAAATGCCCCAACTTCTTTCATCTTAGTTTTCCGTTGGGCATCCTCTCTACCCTGCTACTCATTTAAATACCAAGATAAATGTATCCTATTGCTTGCTAGGCAATTGATTGGCCCTCCTGTCAGATGACATCCTGCAGTAGCTTTATGATGTCAGGGCACCACTGGAACAATTGTCCTTGGTAAGGGTGACACAGGAGGATGAGATCTCAGCAATTATGCACTTGGTCACTATCTGCAATTAGGACTGAAAGGCAAGCAGGAGGTGGAACGGTTAAGGACTGAATTAGTCAAAGCATTGGGGGCTTTTTCAACGTGGGATGGAGATACAAAAAGACAGATGATCCTTAACAATCCATCTTGAATATCAGAGCCCATCATACAGACTGCAGTGGAAGAGGTGAAAGCAGCTTACTTCCATGTGAAAGTTAGACTATGGCTCTAACGTAAGGTAATACATTCCAGCCTCAAAGGCAGTCATTTCCTCAGATGGTATATTGCTGCACCAGGATCTAAAGCAGGTTTTGGTAGCCTTGGAGGCAGCCAGACCTTTATTAACCATCATGACTAAAACAAAGTGATCCACATTACTTCCATCTTGACAGAAATGATATTCAAGCAAGAGTACCCCACTTGAAAGTAGTGAAGACATTCAGATGCTGTGAACGTCTTTTAATCGCCCAAAGGAATGATTGTGAGTTTAACTTACCACATAAATTGGTAAAATGATACAGTATGCTTGAAGACTTCAGTGTTTTTATTTCTTTTTTTCTTTTTTGTTTAGTCTCGGCAATGCAGCGATAATCTGTTGGGCAACACTGCCACTGCTGGTCATTCAGTATAATCTGCAGATGGAAAAGTCCACTGTTAGTCAATTTACTATATGCAATACAACACAAATTGCTTTTTATAACTCAAACACATCAGTACAATAGAGTCTGCGTTAATGTGAAAATCCACAGCTCATTAGAAATGTGAAACTAAATTTGTGTTTTCAACCTCACATACTTCTCAAAATCCCATGCCGGATTTGCTAACACTCTCTAAGCTGTAGCACCTACATTAGGATACAGATACATAGATCTTATGGCCAGCCAAGTGGCGGGGTACCCTACTCACTGCATTTGTTTTAGGATATGGTACACCAGAGATAATTAAGTCAGCTGATAAGTTGAGAGTGGAAGGGTAATGCTTCAGTTAGTGGGAATAATACAAACTGTGAATAGCATATGTTACCAGCATCATTTTAACCAAGGCCTACTAGTAAAGCAATAGTGAGGAAAAGACTATTATGATCGCCGCACATTCATACAAATCTATAAGTCTGAAAAAATGCCCCAACTTCTTTCATCTTAGTTTTCCGTTGGGCATCCTCTCTACCCTGCTACTCATTTAAATACCAAGATAAATGTATCCTATTGCTTGCTAGGCAATTGATTGGCCCTCCTGTCAGATGACATCCTGCAGTAGCTTTATGATGTCAGGGCACCACTGGAACAATTGTCCTTGGTAAGGGTGACACAGGAGGATGAGATCTCAGCAATTATGCACTCGGTCACTATCTGCAATTAGGACTGAAAGGCAAGCAGGAGGTGGAACGGTTAAGGACTGAACTAGTCAAAGCATTGGGGGCTTTTTCAACGTGGGATGGAGATACAAAAAGACAGATGATCCTTAACAATCCATCTTGAATATCAGAGCCCATCATACAGACTGCAGTGGAAGAGGTGAAAGCAGCTTACTTCCATGTGAAAGTTAGACTATGGCTCTAACGTAAGGTAATACATTCCAGCCTCAAAGGCAGTCATTTCCTCAGATGGTATATTGCTGCACCAGGATCTAAAGCAGGTTTTGGTAGCCTTGGAGGCAGCCAGACCTTTATTAACCATCATGACTAAAACAAAGTGATCCACATTACTTCCATCTTGACAGAAATGATATTCAAGCAAGAGTACCCCACTTGAAAGTAGTGAAGACATTCAGATGCTGTGAACGTCTTTTAATCGCCCAAAGGAATGATTGTGAGTTTAACTTACCACATAAATTGGTAAAATGATACAGTATGCTTGAAGACTTCAGTGTTTTTATTTCTTTTTTTCTTTTTTGTTTAGTCTCGGCAATGCAGCGATAATCTGTTGGGCAACACTGCCACTGCTGGTCATTCAGTATAATCTGCAGATGGAAAAGTCCACTGTTAGTCAATTTACTATATGCAATACAACACAAATTGCTTTTTATAACTCAAACACATCAGTACAATAGAGTCTGCGTTAATGTGAAAATCCACAGCTCATTAGAAATGTGAAACTAAATTTGTGTTTTCAACCTCACATACTTCTCAAAATCCCATGCCGGATTTGCTAACACTCTCTAAGCTGTAGCACCTACATTAGGATACAGATACATAGATCTTATGGCCAGCCAAGTGGCGGGGTACCCTACTCACTGCATTTGTTTTAGGATATGGTACACCAGAGATAATTAAGTCAGCTGATAAGTTGAGAGTGGAAGGGTAATGCTTCAGTTAGTGGGAATAATACAAACTGTGAATAGCATATGTTACCAGCATCATTTTAACCAAGGCCTACTAGTAAAGCAATAGTGAGGAAAAGACTATTATGATCGCCGCACATTCATACAAATCTATAAGTCTGAAAAAATGCCCCAACTTCTTTCATCTTAGTTTTCCGTTGGGCATCCTCTCTACCCTGCTACTCATTTAAATACCAAGATAAATGTATCCTATTGCTTGCTAGGCAATTGATTGGCCCTCCTGTCAGATGACATCCTGCAGTAGCTTTATGATGTCAGGGCACCACTGGAACAATTGTCCTTGGTAAGGGTGACACAGGAGGATGAGATCTCAGCAATTATGCACTCGGTCACTATCTGCAATTAGGACTGAAAGGCAAGCAGGAGGTGGAACGGTTAAGGACTGAACTAGTCAAAGCATTGGGGGCTTTTTCAACGTGGGATGGAGATACAAAAAGACAGATGATCCTTAACAATCCATCTTGAATATCAGAGCCCATCATACAGACTGCAGTGGAAGAGGTGAAAGCAGCTTACTTCCATGTGAAAGTTAGACTATGGCTCTAACGTAAGGTAATACATTCCAGCCTCAAAGGCAGTCATTTCCTCAGATGGTATATTGCTGCACCAGGATCTAAAGCAGGTTTTGGTAGCCTTGGAGGCAGCCAGACCTTTATTAACCATCATGACTAAAACAAAGTGATCCACATTACTTCCATCTTGACAGAAATGATATTCAAGCAAGAGTACCCCACTTGAAAGTAATGAAGACATTCAGATGCTGTGAACGTCTTTTAATCGCCCAAAGGAATGATTGTGAGTTTAACTTACCACATAAATTGGTAAAATGATACAGTATGCTTGAAGACTTCAGTGTTTTTATTTCTTTTTTTCTTTTTTGTTTAGTCTCGGCAATGCAGCGATAATCTGTTGGGCAACACTGCCACTACTGGTCATTCAGTATAATCTGCAGATGGAAAAGTCCACTGTTAGTCAATTTACTATATGCAATACAACACAAATTGCTTTTTATAACTCAAACACATCAGTACAATAGAGTCTGCGTTAATGTGAAAATCCACAGCTCATTAGAAATGTGAAACTAAATTTGTGTTTTCAACCTCACATACTTCTCAAAATCCCATGCCGGATTTGCTAACACTCTCTAAGCTGTAGCACCTACATTAGGATACAGATACATAGATCTTATGGCCAGCCAAGTGGCGGGGTACCCTACTCACTGCATTTGTTTTAGGATATGGTACACCAGAGTTAATTAAGTCAGCTGATAAGTTGAGAGTGGAAGGGTAATGCTTCAGTTAGTGGGAATAATACAAACTGTGAATAGCATATGTTACCAGCATCATTTTAACCAAGGCCTACTAGTAAAGCAATAGTGAGGAAAAGACTATTATGATCGCCGCACATTCATACAAATCTATAAGTCTGAAAAAATGCCCCAACTTCTTTCATCTTAGTTTTCCGTTGGGCATCCTCTCTACCCTGCTACTCATTTAAATACCAAGATAAATGTATCCTATTGCTTGCTAGGCAATTGATTGGCCCTCCTGTCAGATGACATCCTGCAGTAGCTTTATGATGTCAGGGCACCACTGGAACAATTGTCCTTGGTAAGGGTGACACAGGAGGATGAGATCTCAGCAATTATGCACTTGGTCACTATCTGCAATTAGGACTGAAAGGCAAGCAGGAGGTGGAACGGTTAAGGACTGAATTAGTCAAAGCATTGGGGGCTTTTTCAACGTGGGATGGAGATACAAAAAGACAGATGATCCTTAACAATCCATCTTGAATATCAGAGCCCATCATACAGACTGCAGTGGAAGAGGTGAAAGCAGCTTACTTCCATGTGAAAGTTAGACTATGGCTCTAACGTAAGGTAATACATTCCAGCCTCAAAGGCAGTCATTTCCTCAGATGGTATATTGCTGCACCAGGATCTAAAGCAGGTTTTGGTAGCCTTGGAGGCAGCCAGACCTTTATTAACCATCATGACTAAAACAAAGTGATCCACATTACTTCCATCTTGACAGAAATGATATTCAAGCAAGAGTACCCCACTTGAAAGTAGTGAAGACATTCAGATGCTGTGAACGTCTTTTAATCGCCCAAAGGAATGATTGTGAGTTTAACTTACCACATAAATTGGTAAAATGATACAGTATGCTTGAAGACTTCAGTGTTTTTATTTCTTTTTTTCTTTTTTGTTTAGTCTCGCAATGCAGCGATAATCTGTTGGGCAACACTGCCACTGCTGGTCATTCAGTATAATCTGCAGATGGAAAAGTCCACTGTTAGTCAATTTACTATATGCAATACAACACAAATTGCTTTTTATAACTCAAACACATCAGTACAATAGAGTCTGCGTTAATGTGAAAATCCACAGCTCATTAGAAATGTGAAACTAAATTTGTGTTTTCAACCTCACATACTTCTCAAAATCCCATGCCGGATTTGCTAACACACTCTAAGCTGTAGCACCTACATTAGGATACAGATACATAGATCTTATGGCCAGCCAAGTGGCGGGGTACCCTACTCACTGCATTTGTTTTAGGATATGGTACACCAGAGATAATTAAGTCAGCTGATAAGTTGAGAGTGGAAGGGTAATGCTTCAGTTAGTGGGAATAATACAAACTGTGAATAGCATATGTTACCAGCATCATTTTAACCAAGGCCTACTAGTAAAGCAATGGTGAGGAAAAGACTATTATGATCGCCGCACATTCATACAAATCTATAAGTCTGAAAAAATGCCCCAACTTCTTTCATCTTAGTTTTCAGTTGGGCATCCTCTCTACCCTGCTACTCATTTATATACCAAGATAAATGTATCCTATTGCTTGCTAGGCAATTGATTGGCCCTCCTGTCAGATGACATCCTGCAGTAGCTTTATGATGTCAGGGCACCACTGGAACAATTGTCCTTGGTAAGGGTGACACAGGAGGATGAGATCTCAGCAATTATGCACTTGGTCACTATCTGCAATTAGGACTGAAAGGCAAGCAGGAGGTGGAACGGTTAAGGACTGAATTAGTCAAAGCATTGGGGGCTTTTTCAACGTGGGATGGAGATACAAAAAGACAGATGATCCTTAACAATCCATCTTGAATATCAGAGCCCATCATACAGACTGCAGTGGAAGAGGTGAAAGCAGCTTACTTCCATGTGAAAGTTAGACTATGGCTCTAACGTAAGGTAATACATTCCAGCCTCAAAGGCAGTCATTTCCTCAGATGGTATATTGCTGCACCAGGATCTAAAGCAGGTTTTGGTAGCCTTGGAGGCAGCCAGACCTTTATTAACCATCATGACTAAAACAAAGTGATCCACATTACTTCCATCTTGACAGAAATGATATTCAAGCAAGAGTACCCCACTTGAAAGTAGTGAAGACATTCAGATGCTGTGAACGTCTTTTAATCGCCCAAAGGAATGATTGTGAGTTTAACTTACCACATAAATTGGTAAAATGATACAGTATGCTTGAAGACTTCAGTGTTTTTATTTCTTTTTTTCTTTTTTGTTTAGTCTCGGCAATGCAGCGATAATCTGTTGGGCAACACTGCCACTGCTGGTCATTCAGTATAATCTGCAGATGGAAAAGTCCACTGTTAGTCAATTTACTATATGCAATACAACACAAATTGCTTTTTATAACTCAAACACATCAGTACAATAGAGTCTGCGTTAATGTGAAAATCCACAGCTCATTAGAAATGTGAAGCTAAATTTGTGTTTTCAACCTCACATACTTCTCAAAATCCCATGCCGGATTTGCTAACACTCTCTAAGCTGTAGCACCTACATTAGGATACAGATACATAGATCTTATGGCCAGCCAAGTGGCGTGGTACCCTACTCACTGCATTTGTTTTAGGATATGGTACACCAGAGATAATTAAGTCAGCTGATAAGTTGAGAGTGGAAGGGTAATGCTTCAGTTAGTGGGAATAATACAAACTGTGAATAGCATATGTTACCAGCATCATTTTAACCAAGGCCTACTAGTAAAGCAATAGTGAGGAAAAGACTATTATGATCGCCGCACATTCATACAAATCTATAAGTCTGAAAAAATGCCCTAACTTCTTTCATCTTAGTTTTCCGTTGGGCATCCTCTCTACCCTGCTACTCATTTAAATACCAAGATAAATGTATCCTATTGCTTGCTAGGCAATTGATTGGCCCTCCTGTCAGATGACATCCTGCAGTAGCTTTATGATGTCAGGGCACCACTGGAACAATTGTCCTTGGTAAGGGTGACACAGGAGGATGAGATCTCAGCAATTATGCACTCGGTCACTATCTGCAATTAGGACTGAAAGGCAAGCAGGAGGTGGAACGGTTAAGGACTGAACTAGTCAAAGCATTGGGGGCTTTTTCAACGTGGGATGGAGATACAAAAAGACAGATGATCCTTAACAATCCATCTTGAATATCAGAGCCCATCATACAGACTGCAGTGGAAGAGGTGAAAGCAGCTTACTTCCATGTGAAAGTTAGACTATGGCTCTAACGTAAGGTAATACATTCCAGCCTCAAAGGCAGTCATTTCCTCAGATGGTATATTGCTGCACCAGGATCTAAAGCAGGTTTTGGTAGCCTTGGAGGCAGCCAGACCTTTATTAAGCATCATGACTAAAACAAAGTGATCCACATTACTTCCATCTTGACAGAAATGATATTCAAGCAAGAGTACCCCACTTGAAAGTAGTGAAGACATTCAGATGCTGTGAACGTCTTTTAATCGCCCAAAGGAATGATTGTGAGTTTAACTTACCACATAAATTGGTAAAATGATACAGTATGCTTGAAGACTTCAGTGTTTTTATTTCTTTTTTTCTTTTTTGTTTAGTCTCGGCAATGCAGCGATAATCTGTTGGGCAACACTGCCACTGCTGGTCATTCAGTATAATCTGCAGATGGAAAAGTCCACTGTTAGTCAATTTACTATATGCAATACAACACAAATTGCTTTTTATAACTCAAACACATCAGTACAATAGAGTCTGCGTTAATGTGAAAATCCACAGCTCATTAGAAATGTGAAACTAAATTTGTGTTTTCAACCTCACATACTTCTCAAAATCCCATGCCGGATTTGCTAACACACTCTAAGCTGTAGCACCTACATTAGGATACAGATACATAGATCTTATGGCCAGCCAAGTGGCGGGGTACCCTACTCACTGCATTTGTTTTAGGATATGGTACACCAGAGATAATTAAGTCAGCTGATAAGTTGAGAGTGGAAGGGTAATGCTTCAGTTAGTGGGAATAATACAAACTGTGAATAGCATATGTTACCAGCATCATTTTAACCAAGGCCTACTAGTAAAGCAATGGTGAGGAAAAGACTATTATGATCGCCGCACATTCATACAAATCTATAAGTCTGAAAAAATGCCCCAACTTCTTTCATCTTAGTTTTCAGTTGGGCATCCTCTCTACCCTGCTACTCATTTATATACCAAGATAAATGTATCCTATTGCTTGCTAGGCAATTGATTGGCCCTCCTGTCAGATGACATCCTGCAGTAGCTTTATGATGTCAGGGCACCACTGGAACAATTGTCCTTGGTAAGGGTGACACAGGAGGATGAGATCTCAGCAATTATGCACTTGGTCACTATCTGCAATTAGGACTGAAAGGCAAGCAGGAGGTGGAACGGTTAAGGACTGAATTAGTCAAAGCATTGGGGGCTTTTTCAACGTGGGATGGAGATACAAAAAGACAGATGATCCTTAACAATCCATCTTGAATATCAGAGCCCATCATACAGACTGCAGTGGAAGAGGTGAAAGCAGCTTACTTCCATGTGAAAGTTAGACTATGGCTCTAACGTAAGGTAATACATTCCAGCCTCAAAGGCAGTCATTTCCTCAGATGGTATATTGCTGCACCAGGATCTAAAGCAGGTTTTGGTAGCCTTGGAGGCAGCCAGACCTTTATTAACCATCATGACTAAAACAAAGTGATCCACATTACTTCCATCTTGACAGAAATGATATTCAAGCAAGAGTACCCCACTTGAAAGTAGTGAAGACATTCAGATGCTGTGAACGTCTTTTAATCGCCCAAAGGAATGATTGTGAGTTTAACTTACCACATAAATTGGTAAAATGATACAGTATGCTTGAAGACTTCAGTGTTTTTATTTCTTTTTTTCTTTTTTGTTTAGTCTCGGCAATGCAGCGATAATCTGTTGGGCAACACTGCCACTGCTGGTCATTCAGTATAATCTGCAGATGGAAAAGTCCACTGTTAGTCAATTTACTATATGCAATACAACACAAATTGCTTTTTATAACTCAAACACATCAGTACAATAGAGTCTGCGTTAATGTGAAAATCCACAGCTCATTAGAAATGTGAAACTAAATTTGTGTTTTCAACCTCACATACTTCTCAAAATCCCATGCCGGATTTGCTAACACTCTCTAAGCTGTAGCACCTACATTAGGATACAGATACATAGATCTTATGGCCAGCCAAGTGGCGGGGTACCCTACTCACTGCATTTGTTTTAGGATATGGTACACCAGAGTTAATTAAGTCAGCTGATAAGTTGAGAGTGGAAGGGTAATGCTTCAGTTAGTGGGAATAATACAAACTGTGAATAGCATATGTTACCAGCATCATTTTAACCAAGGCCTACTAGTAAAGCAATAGTGAGGAAAAGACTATTATGATCGCCGCACATTCATACAAATCTATAAGTCTGAAAAAATGCCCCAACTTCTTTCATCTTAGTTTTCCGTTGGGCATCCTCTCTACCCTGCTACTCATTTAAATACCAAGATAAATGTATCCTATTGCTTGCTAGGCAATTGATTGGCCCTCCTGTCAGATGACATCCTGCAGTAGCTTTATGATGTCAGGGCACCACTGGAACAATTGTCCTTGGTAAGGGTGACACAGGAGGATGAGATCTCAGCAATTATGCACTCGGTCACTATCTGCAATTAGGACTGAAAGGCAAGCAGGAGGTGGAACGGTTAAGGACTGAACTAGTCAAAGCATTGGGGGCTTTTTCAACGTGGGATGGAGAAACAAAAAGACAGATGATCCTTAACAATCCATCTTGAATATCAGAGCCCATCATACAGACTGCAGTGGAAGAGGTGAAAGCAGCTTACTTCCATGTGAAAGTTAGACTATGGCTCTAACGTAAGGTAATACATTCCAGCCTCAAAGGCAGTCATTTCCTCAGATGGTATATTGCTGCACCAGGATCTAAAGCAGGTTTTGGTAGCCTTGGAGGCAGCCAGACCTTTATTAACCATCATGACTAAAACAAAGTGATCCACATTACTTCCATCTTGACAGAAATGATATTCAAGCAAGAGTACCCCACTTGAAAGTAGTGAAGACATTCAGATGCTGTGAACGTCTTTTAATCGCCCAAAGGAATGATTGTGAGTTTAACTTACCACATAAATTGGTAAAATGATACAGTATGCTTGAAGACTTCAGTGTTTTTATTTCTTTTTTTCTTTTTTGTTTAGTCTCGGCAATGCAGCGATAATCTGTTGGGCAACACTGCCACTGCTGGTCATTCAGTATAATCTGCAGATGGAAAAGTCCACTGTTAGTCAATTTACTATATGCAATACAACACAAATTGCTTTTTATAACTCAAACACATCAGTACAATAGAGTCTGCGTTAATGTGAAAATCCACAGCTCATTAGAAATGTGAAACTAAATTTGTGTTTTCAACCTCACATACTTCTCAAAATCCCATGCCGGATTTGCTAACACTCTCTAAGCTGTAGCACCTACATTAGGATACAGATACATAGATCTTATGGCCAGCCAAGTGGCGGGGTACCCTACTCACTGCATTTGTTTTAGGATATGGTACACCAGAGTTAATTAAGTCAGCTGATAAGTTGAGAGTGGAAGGGTAATGCTTCAGTTAGTGGGAATAATACAAACTGTGAATAGCATATGTTACCAGCATCATTTTAACCAAGGCCTACTAGTAAAGCAATAGTGAGGAAAAGACTATTATGATCGCCGCACATTCATACAAATCTATAAGTCTGAAAAAATGCCCCAACTTCTTTCATCTTAGTTTTCCGTTGGGCATCCTCTCTACCCTGCTACTCATTTAAATACCAAGATAAATGTATCCTATTGCTTGCTAGGCAATTGATTGGCCCTCCTGTCAGATGACATCCTGCAGTAGCTTTATGATGTCAGGGCACCACTGGAACAATTGTCCTTGGTAAGGGTGACACAGGAGGATGAGATCTCAGCAATTATGCACTCGGTCACTATCTGCAATTAGGACTGAAAGGCAAGCAGGAGGTGGAACGGTTAAGGACTGAACTAGTCAAAGCATTGGGGGCTTTTTCAACGTGGGATGGAGAAACAAAAAGACAGATGATCCTTAACAATCCATCTTGAATATCAGAGCCCATCATACAGACTGCAGTGGAAGAGGTGAAAGCAGCTTACTTCCATGTGAAAGTTAGACTATGGCTCTAACGTAAGGTAATACATTCCAGCCTCAAAGGCAGTCATTTCCTCAGATGGTATATTGCTGCACCAGGATCTAAAGCAGGTTTTGGTAGCCTTGGAGGCAGCCAGACCTTTATTAAGCATCATGACTAAAACAAAGTGATCCACATTACTTCCATCTTGACAGAAATGATATTCAAGCAAGAGTACCCCACTTGAAAGTAGTGAAGACATTCAGATGCTGTGAACGTCTTTTAATCGCCCAAAGGAATGATTGTGAGTTTAACTTACCACATAAATTGGTAAAATGATACAGTATGCTTGAAGACTTCAGTGTTTTTATTTCTTTTTTTCTTTTTTGTTTAGTCTCGGCAATGCAGCGATAATCTGTTGGGCAACACTGCCACTGCTGGTCATTCAGTATAATCTGCAGATGGAAAAGTCCACTGTTAGTCAATTTACTATATGCAATACAACACAAATTGCTTTTTATAACTCAAACACATCAGTACAATAGAGTCTGCGTTAATGTGAAAATCCACAGCTCATTAGAAATGTGAAACTAAATTTGTGTTTTCAACCTCACATACTTCTCAAAATCCCATGCCGGATTTGCTAACACTCTCTAAGCTGTAGCACCTACATTAGGATACAGATACATAGATCTTATGGCCAGCCAAGTGGCGGGGTACCCTACTCACTGCATTTGTTTTAGGATATGGTACACCAGAGTTAATTAAGTCAGCTGATAAGTTGAGAGTGGAAGGGTAATGCTTCAGTTAGTGGGAATAATACAAACTGTGAATAGCATATGTTACCAGCATCATTTTAACCAAGGCCTACTAGTAAAGCAATAGTGAGGAAAAGACTATTATGATCGCCGCACATTCATACAAATCTATAAGTCTGAAAAAATGCCCCAACTTCTTTCATCTTAGTTTTCCGTTGGGCATCCTCTCTACCCTGCTACTCATTTAAATACCAAGATAAATGTATCCTATTGCTTGCTAGGCAATTGATTGGCCCTCCTGTCAGATGACATCCTGCAGTAGCTTTATGATGTCAGGGCACCACTGGAACAATTGTCCTTGGTAAGGGTGACACAGGAGGATGAGATCTCAGCAATTATGCACTCGGTCACTATCTGCAATTAGGACTGAAAGGCAAGCAGGAGGTGGAACGGTTAAGGACTGAACTAGTCAAAGCATTGGGGGCTTTTTCAACGTGGGATGGAGAAACAAAAAGACAGATGATCCTTAACAATCCATCTTGAATATCAGAGCCCATCATACAGACTGCAGTGGAAGAGGTGAAAGCAGCTTACTTCCATGTGAAAGTTAGACTATGGCTCTAACGTAAGGTAATACATTCCAGCCTCAAAGGCAGTCATTTCCTCAGATGGTATATTGCTGCACCAGGATCTAAAGCAGGTTTTGGTAGCCTTGGAGGCAGCCAGACCTTTATTAAGCATCATGACTAAAACAAAGTGATCCACATTACTTCCATCTTGACAGAAATGATATTCAAGCAAGAGTACCCCACTTGAAAGTAGTGAAGACATTCAGATGCTGTGAACGTCTTTTAATCGCCCAAAGGAATGATTGTGAGTTTAACTTACCACATAAATTGGTAAAATGATACAGTATGCTTGAAGACTTCAGTGTTTTTATTTCTTTTTTTCTTTTTTGTTTAGTCTCGGCAATGCAGCGATAATCTGTTGGGCAACACTGCCACTGCTGGTCATTCAGTATAATCTGCAGATGGAAAAGTCCACTGTTAGTCAATTTACTATATGCAATACAACACAAATTGCTTTTTATAACTCAAACACATCAGTACAATAGAGTCTGCGTTAATGTGAAAATCCACAGCTCATTAGAAATGTGAAACTAAATTTGTGTTTTCAACCTCACATACTTCTCAAAATCCCATGCCGGATTTGCTAACACTCTCTAAGCTGTAGCACCTACATTAGGATACAGATACATAGATCTTATGGCCAGCCAAGTGGCGTGGTACCCTACTCACTGCATTTGTTTTAGGATATGGTACACCAGAGATAATTAAGTCAGCTGATAAGTTGAGAGTGGAAGGGTAATGCTTCAGTTAGTGGGAATAATACAAACTGTGAATAGCATATGTTACCAGCATCATTTTAACCAAGGCCTACTAGTAAAGCAATAGTGAGGAAAAGACTATTATGATCGCCGCACATTCATACAAATCTATAAGTCTGAAAAAATGCCCTAACTTCTTTCATCTTAGTTTTCCGTTGGGCATCCTCTCTACCCTGCTACTCATTTAAATACCAAGATAAATGTATCCTATTGCTTGCTAGGCAATTGATTGGCCCTCCTGTCAGATGACATCCTGCAGTAGCTTTATGATGTCAGGGCACCACTGGAACAATTGTCCTTGGTAAGGGTGACACAGGAGGATGAGATCTCAGCAATTATGCACTCGGTCACTATCTGCAATTAGGACTGAAAGGCAAGCAGGAGGTGGAACGGTTAAGGACTGAACTAGTCAAAGCATTGGGGGCTTTTTCAACGTGGGATGGAGATACAAAAAGACAGATGATCCTTAACAATCCATCTTGAATATCAGAGCCCATCATACAGACTGCAGTGGAAGAGGTGAAAGCAGCTTACTTCCATGTGAAAGTTAGACTATGGCTCTAACGTAAGGTAATACATTCCAGCCTCAAAGGCAGTCATTTCCTCAGATGGTATATTGCTGCACCAGGATCTAAAGCAGGTTTTGGTAGCCTTGGAGGCAGCCAGACCTTTATTAAGCATCATGACTAAAACAAAGTGATCCACATTACTTCCATCTTGACAGAAATGATATTCAAGCAAGAGTACCCCACTTGAAAGTAGTGAAGACATTCAGATGCTGTGAACGTCTTTTAATCGCCCAAAGGAATGATTGTGAGTTTAACTTACCACATAAATTGGTAAAATGATACAGTATGCTTGAAGACTTCAGTGTTTTTATTTCTTTTTTTCTTTTTTGTTTAGTCTCGGCAATGCAGCGATAATCTGTTGGGCAACACTGCCACTACTGGTCATTCAGTATAATCTGCAGATGGAAAAGTCCACTGTTAGTCAATTTACTATATGCAATACAACACAAATTGCTTTTTATAACTCAAACACATCAGTACAATAGAGTCTGCGTTAATGTGAAAATCCACAGCTCATTAGAAATGTGAAACTAAATTTGTGTTTTCAACCTCACATACTTCTCAAAATCCCATGCCGGATTTGCTAACACTCTCTAAGCTGTAGCACCTACATTAGGATACAGATACATAGATCTTATGGCCAGCCAAGTGGCGGGGTACCCTACTCACTGCATTTGTTTTAGGATATGGTACACCAGAGTTAATTAAGTCAGCTGATAAGTTGAGAGTGGAAGGGTAATGCTTCAGTTAGTGGGAATAATACAAACTGTGAATAGCATATGTTACCAGCATCATTTTAACCAAGGCCTACTAGTAAAGCAATAGTGAGGAAAAGACTATTATGATCGCCGCACATTCATACAAATCTATAAGTCTGAAAAAATGCCCCAACTTCTTTCATCTTAGTTTTCCGTTGGGCATCCTCTCTACCCTGCTACTCATTTAAATACCAAGATAAATGTATCCTATTGCTTGCTAGGCAATTGATTGGCCCTCCTGTCAGATGACATCCTGCAGTAGCTTTATGATGTCAGGGCACCACTGGAACAATTGTCCTTGGTAAGGGTGACACAGGAGGATGAGATCTCAGCAATTATGCACTTGGTCACTATCTGCAATTAGGACTGAAAGGCAAGCAGGAGGTGGAACGGTTAAGGACTGAATTAGTCAAAGCATTGGGGGCTTTTTCAACGTGGGATGGAGATACAAAAAGACAGATGATCCTTAACAATCCATCTTGAATATCAGAGCCCATCATACAGACTGCAGTGGAAGAGGTGAAAGCAGCTTACTTCCATGTGAAAGTTAGACTATGGCTCTAACGTAAGGTAATACATTCCAGCCTCAAAGGCAGTCATTTCCTCAGATGGTATATTGCTGCACCAGGATCTAAAGCAGGTTTTGGTAGCCTTGGAGGCAGCCAGACCTTTATTAACCATCATGACTAAAACAAAGTGATCCACATTACTTCCATCTTGACAGAAATGATATTCAAGCAAGAGTACCCCACTTGAAAGTAGTGAAGACATTCAGATGCTGTGAACGTCTTTTAATCGCCCAAAGGAATGATTGTGAGTTTAACTTACCACATAAATTGGTAAAATGATACAGTATGCTTGAAGACTTCAGTGTTTTTATTTCTTTTTTTCTTTTTTGTTTAGTCTCGCAATGCAGCGATAATCTGTTGGGCAACACTGCCACTGCTGGTCATTCAGTATAATCTGCAGATGGAAAAGTCCACTGTTAGTCAATTTACTATATGCAATACAACACAAATTGCTTTTTATAACTCAAACACATCAGTACAATAGAGTCTGCGTTAATGTGAAAATCCACAGCTCATTAGAAATGTGAAACTAAATTTGTGTTTTCAACCTCACATACTTCTCAAAATCCCATGCCGGATTTGCTAACACACTCTAAGCTGTAGCACCTACATTAGGATACAGATACATAGATCTTATGGCCAGCCAAGTGGCGGGGTACCCTACTCACTGCATTTGTTTTAGGATATGGTACACCAGAGATAATTAAGTCAGCTGATAAGTTGAGAGTGGAAGGGTAATGCTTCAGTTAGTGGGAATAATACAAACTGTGAATAGCATATGTTACCAGCATCATTTTAACCAAGGCCTACTAGTAAAGCAATGGTGAGGAAAAGACTATTATGATCGCCGCACATTCATACAAATCTATAAGTCTGAAAAAATGCCCCAACTTCTTTCATCTTAGTTTTCAGTTGGGCATCCTCTCTACCCTGCTACTCATTTATATACCAAGATAAATGTATCCTATTGCTTGCTAGGCAATTGATTGGCCCTCCTGTCAGATGACATCCTGCAGTAGCTTTATGATGTCAGGGCACCACTGGAACAATTGTCCTTGGTAAGGGTGACACAGGAGGATGAGATCTCAGCAATTATGCACTTGGTCACTATCTGCAATTAGGACTGAAAGGCAAGCAGGAGGTGGAACGGTTAAGGACTGAATTAGTCAAAGCATTGGGGGCTTTTTCAACGTGGGATGGAGATACAAAAAGACAGATGATCCTTAACAATCCATCTTGAATATCAGAGCCCATCATACAGACTGCAGTGGAAGAGGTGAAAGCAGCTTACTTCCATGTGAAAGTTAGACTATGGCTCTAACGTAAGGTAATACATTCCAGCCTCAAAGGCAGTCATTTCCTCAGATGGTATATTGCTGCACCAGGATCTAAAGCAGGTTTTGGTAGCCTTGGAGGCAGCCAGACCTTTATTAACCATCATGACTAAAACAAAGTGATCCACATTACTTCCATCTTGACAGAAATGATATTCAAGCAAGAGTACCCCACTTGAAAGTAGTGAAGACATTCAGATGCTGTGAACGTCTTTTAATCGCCCAAAGGAATGATTGTGAGTTTAACTTACCACATAAATTGGTAAAATGATACAGTATGCTTGAAGACTTCAGTGTTTTTATTTCTTTTTTTCTTTTTTGTTTAGTCTCGGCAATGCAGCGATAATCTGTTGGGCAACACTGCCACTGCTGGTCATTCAGTATAATCTGCAGATGGAAAAGTCCACTGTTAGTCAATTTACTATATGCAATACAACACAAATTGCTTTTTATAACTCAAACACATCAGTACAATAGAGTCTGCGTTAATGTGAAAATCCACAGCTCATTAGAAATGTGAAGCTAAATTTGTGTTTTCAACCTCACATACTTCTCAAAATCCCATGCCGGATTTGCTAACACTCTCTAAGCTGTAGCACCTACATTAGGATACAGATACATAGATCTTATGGCCAGCCAAGTGGCGTGGTACCCTACTCACTGCATTTGTTTTAGGATATGGTACACCAGAGATAATTAAGTCAGCTGATAAGTTGAGAGTGGAAGGGTAATGCTTCAGTTAGTGGGAATAATACAAACTGTGAATAGCATATGTTACCAGCATCATTTTAACCAAGGCCTACTAGTAAAGCAATAGTGAGGAAAAGACTATTATGATCGCCGCACATTCATACAAATCTATAAGTCTGAAAAAATGCCCTAACTTCTTTCATCTTAGTTTTCCGTTGGGCATCCTCTCTACCCTGCTACTCATTTAAATACCAAGATAAATGTATCCTATTGCTTGCTAGGCAATTGATTGGCCCTCCTGTCAGATGACATCCTGCAGTAGCTTTATGATGTCAGGGCACCACTGGAACAATTGTCCTTGGTAAGGGTGACACAGGAGGATGAGATCTCAGCAATTATGCACTCGGTCACTATCTGCAATTAGGACTGAAAGGCAAGCAGGAGGTGGAACGGTTAAGGACTGAACTAGTCAAAGCATTGGGGGCTTTTTCAACGTGGGATGGAGATACAAAAAGACAGATGATCCTTAACAATCCATCTTGAATATCAGAGCCCATCATACAGACTGCAGTGGAAGAGGTGAAAGCAGCTTACTTCCATGTGAAAGTTAGACTATGGCTCTAACGTAAGGTAATACATTCCAGCCTCAAAGGCAGTCATTTCCTCAGATGGTATATTGCTGCACCAGGATCTAAAGCAGGTTTTGGTAGCCTTGGAGGCAGCCAGACCTTTATTAAGCATCATGACTAAAACAAAGTGATCCACATTACTTCCATCTTGACAGAAATGATATTCAAGCAAGAGTACCCCACTTGAAAGTAGTGAAGACATTCAGATGCTGTGAACGTCTTTTAATCGCCCAAAGGAATGATTGTGAGTTTAACTTACCACATAAATTGGTAAAATGATACAGTATGCTTGAAGACTTCAGTGTTTTTATTTCTTTTTTTCTTTTTTGTTTAGTCTCGGCAATGCAGCGATAATCTGTTGGGCAACACTGCCACTGCTGGTCATTCAGTATAATCTGCAGATGGAAAAGTCCACTGTTAGTCAATTTACTATATGCAATACAACACAAATTGCTTTTTATAACTCAAACACATCAGTACAATAGAGTCTGCGTTAATGTGAAAATCCACAGCTCATTAGAAATGTGAAACTAAATTTGTGTTTTCAACCTCACATACTTCTCAAAATCCCATGCCGGATTTGCTAACACACTCTAAGCTGTAGCACCTACATTAGGATACAGATACATAGATCTTATGGCCAGCCAAGTGGCGGGGTACCCTACTCACTGCATTTGTTTTAGGATATGGTACACCAGAGATAATTAAGTCAGCTGATAAGTTGAGAGTGGAAGGGTAATGCTTCAGTTAGTGGGAATAATACAAACTGTGAATAGCATATGTTACCAGCATCATTTTAACCAAGGCCTACTAGTAAAGCAATGGTGAGGAAAAGACTATTATGATCGCCGCACATTCATACAAATCTATAAGTCTGAAAAAATGCCCCAACTTCTTTCATCTTAGTTTTCAGTTGGGCATCCTCTCTACCCTGCTACTCATTTATATACCAAGATAAATGTATCCTATTGCTTGCTAGGCAATTGATTGGCCCTCCTGTCAGATGACATCCTGCAGTAGCTTTATGATGTCAGGGCACCACTGGAACAATTGTCCTTGGTAAGGGTGACACAGGAGGATGAGATCTCAGCAATTATGCACTTGGTCACTATCTGCAATTAGGACTGAAAGGCAAGCAGGAGGTGGAACGGTTAAGGACTGAATTAGTCAAAGCATTGGGGGCTTTTTCAACGTGGGATGGAGATACAAAAAGACAGATGATCCTTAACAATCCATCTTGAATATCAGAGCCCATCATACAGACTGCAGTGGAAGAGGTGAAAGCAGCTTACTTCCATGTGAAAGTTAGACTATGGCTCTAACGTAAGGTAATACATTCCAGCCTCAAAGGCAGTCATTTCCTCAGATGGTATATTGCTGCACCAGGATCTAAAGCAGGTTTTGGTAGCCTTGGAGGCAGCCAGACCTTTATTAACCATCATGACTAAAACAAAGTGATCCACATTACTTCCATCTTGACAGAAATGATATTCAAGCAAGAGTACCCCACTTGAAAGTAGTGAAGACATTCAGATGCTGTGAACGTCTTTTAATCGCCCAAAGGAATGATTGTGAGTTTAACTTACCACATAAATTGGTAAAATGATACAGTATGCTTGAAGACTTCAGTGTTTTTATTTCTTTTTTTCTTTTTTGTTTAGTCTCGGCAATGCAGCGATAATCTGTTGGGCAACACTGCCACTGCTGGTCATTCAGTATAATCTGCAGATGGAAAAGTCCACTGTTAGTCAATTTACTATATGCAATACAACACAAATTGCTTTTTATAACTCAAACACATCAGTACAATAGAGTCTGCGTTAATGTGAAAATCCACAGCTCATTAGAAATGTGAAACTAAATTTGTGTTTTCAACCTCACATACTTCTCAAAATCCCATGCCGGATTTGCTAACACTCTCTAAGCTGTAGCACCTACATTAGGATACAGATACATAGATCTTATGGCCAGCCAAGTGGCGGGGTACCCTACTCACTGCATTTGTTTTAGGATATGGTACACCAGAGTTAATTAAGTCAGCTGATAAGTTGAGAGTGGAAGGGTAATGCTTCAGTTAGTGGGAATAATACAAACTGTGAATAGCATATGTTACCAGCATCATTTTAACCAAGGCCTACTAGTAAAGCAATAGTGAGGAAAAGACTATTATGATCGCCGCACATTCATACAAATCTATAAGTCTGAAAAAATGCCCCAACTTCTTTCATCTTAGTTTTCCGTTGGGCATCCTCTCTACCCTGCTACTCATTTAAATACCAAGATAAATGTATCCTATTGCTTGCTAGGCAATTGATTGGCCCTCCTGTCAGATGACATCCTGCAGTAGCTTTATGATGTCAGGGCACCACTGGAACAATTGTCCTTGGTAAGGGTGACACAGGAGGATGAGATCTCAGCAATTATGCACTCGGTCACTATCTGCAATTAGGACTGAAAGGCAAGCAGGAGGTGGAACGGTTAAGGACTGAACTAGTCAAAGCATTGGGGGCTTTTTCAACGTGGGATGGAGAAACAAAAAGACAGATGATCCTTAACAATCCATCTTGAATATCAGAGCCCATCATACAGACTGCAGTGGAAGAGGTGAAAGCAGCTTACTTCCATGTGAAAGTTAGACTATGGCTCTAACGTAAGGTAATACATTCCAGCCTCAAAGGCAGTCATTTCCTCAGATGGTATATTGCTGCACCAGGATCTAAAGCAGGTTTTGGTAGCCTTGGAGGCAGCCAGACCTTTATTAACCATCATGACTAAAACAAAGTGATCCACATTACTTCCATCTTGACAGAAATGATATTCAAGCAAGAGTACCCCACTTGAAAGTAGTGAAGACATTCAGATGCTGTGAACGTCTTTTAATCGCCCAAAGGAATGATTGTGAGTTTAACTTACCACATAAATTGGTAAAATGATACAGTATGCTTGAAGACTTCAGTGTTTTTATTTCTTTTTTTCTTTTTTGTTTAGTCTCGGCAATGCAGCGATAATCTGTTGGGCAACACTGCCACTGCTGGTCATTCAGTATAATCTGCAGATGGAAAAGTCCACTGTTAGTCAATTTACTATATGCAATACAACACAAATTGCTTTTTATAACTCAAACACATCAGTACAATAGAGTCTGCGTTAATGTGAAAATCCACAGCTCATTAGAAATGTGAAACTAAATTTGTGTTTTCAACCTCACATACTTCTCAAAATCCCATGCCGGATTTGCTAACACTCTCTAAGCTGTAGCACCTACATTAGGATACAGATACATAGATCTTATGGCCAGCCAAGTGGCGGGGTACCCTACTCACTGCATTTGTTTTAGGATATGGTACACCAGAGTTAATTAAGTCAGCTGATAAGTTGAGAGTGGAAGGGTAATGCTTCAGTTAGTGGGAATAATACAAACTGTGAATAGCATATGTTACCAGCATCATTTTAACCAAGGCCTACTAGTAAAGCAATAGTGAGGAAAAGACTATTATGATCGCCGCACATTCATACAAATCTATAAGTCTGAAAAAATGCCCCAACTTCTTTCATCTTAGTTTTCCGTTGGGCATCCTCTCTACCCTGCTACTCATTTAAATACCAAGATAAATGTATCCTATTGCTTGCTAGGCAATTGATTGGCCCTCCTGTCAGATGACATCCTGCAGTAGCTTTATGATGTCAGGGCACCACTGGAACAATTGTCCTTGGTAAGGGTGACACAGGAGGATGAGATCTCAGCAATTATGCACTCGGTCACTATCTGCAATTAGGACTGAAAGGCAAGCAGGAGGTGGAACGGTTAAGGACTGAACTAGTCAAAGCATTGGGGGCTTTTTCAACGTGGGATGGAGAAACAAAAAGACAGATGATCCTTAACAATCCATCTTGAATATCAGAGCCCATCATACAGACTGCAGTGGAAGAGGTGAAAGCAGCTTACTTCCATGTGAAAGTTAGACTATGGCTCTAACGTAAGGTAATACATTCCAGCCTCAAAGGCAGTCATTTCCTCAGATGGTATATTGCTGCACCAGGATCTAAAGCAGGTTTTGGTAGCCTTGGAGGCAGCCAGACCTTTATTAAGCATCATGACTAAAACAAAGTGATCCACATTACTTCCATCTTGACAGAAATGATATTCAAGCAAGAGTACCCCACTTGAAAGTAGTGAAGACATTCAGATGCTGTGAACGTCTTTTAATCGCCCAAAGGAATGATTGTGAGTTTAACTTACCACATAAATTGGTAAAATGATACAGTATGCTTGAAGACTTCAGTGTTTTTATTTCTTTTTTTCTTTTTTGTTTAGTCTCGGCAATGCAGCGATAATCTGTTGGGCAACACTGCCACTGCTGGTCATTCAGTATAATCTGCAGATGGAAAAGTCCACTGTTAGTCAATTTACTATATGCAATACAACACAAATTGCTTTTTATAACTCAAACACATCAGTACAATAGAGTCTGCGTTAATGTGAAAATCCACAGCTCATTAGAAATGTGAAACTAAATTTGTGTTTTCAACCTCACATACTTCTCAAAATCCCATGCCGGATTTGCTAACACTCTCTAAGCTGTAGCACCTACATTAGGATACAGATACATAGATCTTATGGCCAGCCAAGTGGCGGGGTACCCTACTCACTGCATTTGTTTTAGGATATGGTACACCAGAGTTAATTAAGTCAGCTGATAAGTTGAGAGTGGAAGGGTAATGCTTCAGTTAGTGGGAATAATACAAACTGTGAATAGCATATGTTACCAGCATCATTTTAACCAAGGCCTACTAGTAAAGCAATAGTGAGGAAAAGACTATTATGATCGCCGCACATTCATACAAATCTATAAGTCTGAAAAAATGCCCCAACTTCTTTCATCTTAGTTTTCCGTTGGGCATCCTCTCTACCCTGCTACTCATTTAAATACCAAGATAAATGTATCCTATTGCTTGCTAGGCAATTGATTGGCCCTCCTGTCAGATGACATCCTGCAGTAGCTTTATGATGTCAGGGCACCACTGGAACAATTGTCCTTGGTAAGGGTGACACAGGAGGATGAGATCTCAGCAATTATGCACTCGGTCACTATCTGCAATTAGGACTGAAAGGCAAGCAGGAGGTGGAACGGTTAAGGACTGAACTAGTCAAAGCATTGGGGGCTTTTTCAACGTGGGATGGAGAAACAAAAAGACAGATGATCCTTAACAATCCATCTTGAATATCAGAGCCCATCATACAGACTGCAGTGGAAGAGGTGAAAGCAGCTTACTTCCATGTGAAAGTTAGACTATGGCTCTAACGTAAGGTAATACATTCCAGCCTCAAAGGCAGTCATTTCCTCAGATGGTATATTGCTGCACCAGGATCTAAAGCAGGTTTTGGTAGCCTTGGAGGCAGCCAGACCTTTATTAAGCATCATGACTAAAACAAAGTGATCCACATTACTTCCATCTTGACAGAAATGATATTCAAGCAAGAGTACCCCACTTGAAAGTAGTGAAGACATTCAGATGCTGTGAACGTCTTTTAATCGCCCAAAGGAATGATTGTGAGTTTAACTTACCACATAAATTGGTAAAATGATACAGTATGCTTGAAGACTTCAGTGTTTTTATTTCTTTTTTTCTTTTTTGTTTAGTCTCGGCAATGCAGCGATAATCTGTTGGGCAACACTGCCACTGCTGGTCATTCAGTATAATCTGCAGATGGAAAAGTCCACTGTTAGTCAATTTACTATATGCAATACAACACAAATTGCTTTTTATAACTCAAACACATCAGTACAATAGAGTCTGCGTTAATGTGAAAATCCACAGCTCATTAGAAATGTGAAACTAAATTTGTGTTTTCAACCTCACATACTTCTCAAAATCCCATGCCGGATTTGCTAACACTCTCTAAGCTGTAGCACCTACATTAGGATACAGATACATAGATCTTATGGCCAGCCAAGTGGCGTGGTACCCTACTCACTGCATTTGTTTTAGGATATGGTACACCAGAGATAATTAAGTCAGCTGATAAGTTGAGAGTGGAAGGGTAATGCTTCAGTTAGTGGGAATAATACAAACTGTGAATAGCATATGTTACCAGCATCATTTTAACCAAGGCCTACTAGTAAAGCAATAGTGAGGAAAAGACTATTATGATCGCCGCACATTCATACAAATCTATAAGTCTGAAAAAATGCCCTAACTTCTTTCATCTTAGTTTTCCGTTGGGCATCCTCTCTACCCTGCTACTCATTTAAATACCAAGATAAATGTATCCTATTGCTTGCTAGGCAATTGATTGGCCCTCCTGTCAGATGACATCCTGCAGTAGCTTTATGATGTCAGGGCACCACTGGAACAATTGTCCTTGGTAAGGGTGACACAGGAGGATGAGATCTCAGCAATTATGCACTCGGTCACTATCTGCAATTAGGACTGAAAGGCAAGCAGGAGGTGGAACGGTTAAGGACTGAACTAGTCAAAGCATTGGGGGCTTTTTCAACGTGGGATGGAGATACAAAAAGACAGATGATCCTTAACAATCCATCTTGAATATCAGAGCCCATCATACAGACTGCAGTGGAAGAGGTGAAAGCAGCTTACTTCCATGTGAAAGTTAGACTATGGCTCTAACGTAAGGTAATACATTCCAGCCTCAAAGGCAGTCATTTCCTCAGATGGTATATTGCTGCACCAGGATCTAAAGCAGGTTTTGGTAGCCTTGGAGGCAGCCAGACCTTTATTAAGCATCATGACTAAAACAAAGTGATCCACATTACTTCCATCTTGACAGAAATGATATTCAAGCAAGAGTACCCCACTTGAAAGTAGTGAAGACATTCAGATGCTGTGAACGTCTTTTAATCGCCCAAAGGAATGATTGTGAGTTTAACTTACCACATAAATTGGTAAAATGATACAGTATGCTTGAAGACTTCAGTGTTTTTATTTCTTTTTTTCTTTTTTGTTTAGTCTCGGCAATGCAGCGATAATCTGTTGGGCAACACTGCCACTGCTGGTCATTCAGTATAATCTGCAGATGGAAAAGTCCACTGTTAGTCAATTTACTATATGCAATACAACACAAATTGCTTTTTATAACTCAAACACATCAGTACAATAGAGTCTGCGTTAATGTGAAAATCCACAGCTCATTAGAAATGTGAAACTAAATTTGTGTTTTCAACCTCACATACTTCTCAAAATCCCATGCCGGATTTGCTAACACACTCTAAGCTGTAGCACCTACATTAGGATACAGATACATAGATCTTATGGCCAGCCAAGTGGCGGGGTACCCTACTCACTGCATTTGTTTTAGGATATGGTACACCAGAGATAATTAAGTCAGCTGATAAGTTGAGAGTGGAAGGGTAATGCTTCAGTTAGTGGGAATAATACAAACTGTGAATAGCATATGTTACCAGCATCATTTTAACCAAGGCCTACTAGTAAAGCAATGGTGAGGAAAAGACTATTATGATCGCCGCACATTCATACAAATCTATAAGTCTGAAAAAATGCCCCAACTTCTTTCATCTTAGTTTTCAGTTGGGCATCCTCTCTACCCTGCTACTCATTTATATACCAAGATAAATGTATCCTATTGCTTGCTAGGCAATTGATTGGCCCTCCTGTCAGATGACATCCTGCAGTAGCTTTATGATGTCAGGGCACCACTGGAACAATTGTCCTTGGTAAGGGTGACACAGGAGGATGAGATCTCAGCAATTATGCACTCGGTCACTATCTGCAATTAGGACTGAAAGGCAAGCAGGAGGTGGAACGGTTAAGGACTGAATTAGTCAAAGCATTGGGGGCTTTTTCAACGTGGGATGGAGATACAAAAAGACAGATGATCCTTAACAATCCATCTTGAATATCAGAGCCCATCATACAGACTGCAGTGGAAGAGGTGAAAGCAGCTTACTTCCATGTGAAAGTTAGACTATGGCTCTAACGTAAGGTAATACATTCCAGCCTCAAAGGCAGTCATTTCCTCAGATGGTATATTGCTGCACCAGGATCTAAAGCAGGTTTTGGTAGCCTTGGAGGCAGCCAGACCTTTATTAACCATCATGACTAAAACAAAGTGATCCACATTACTTCCATCTTGACAGAAATGATATTCAAGCAAGAGTACCCCACTTGAAAGTAGTGAAGACATTCAGATGCTGTGAACGTCTTTTAATCGCCCAAAGGAATGATTGTGAGTTTAACTTACCACATAAATTGGTAAAATGATACAGTATGCTTGAAGACTTCAGTGTTTTTATTTCTTTTTTTCTTTTTTGTTTAGTCTCGGCAATGCAGCGATAATCTGTTGGGCAACACTGCCACTGCTGGTCATTCAGTATAATCTGCAGATGGAAAAGTCCACTGTTAGTCAATTTACTATATGCAATACAACACAAATTGCTTTTTATAACTCAAACACATCAGTACAATAGAGTCTGCGTTAATGTGAAAATCCACAGCTCATTAGAAATGTGAAACTAAATTTGTGTTTTCAACCTCACATACTTCTCAAAATCCCATGCCGGATTTGCTAACACTCTCTAAGCTGTAGCACCTACATTAGGATACAGATACATAGATCTTATGGCCAGCCAAGTGGCGGGGTACCCTACTCACTGCATTTGTTTTAGGATATGGTACACCAGAGTTAATTAAGTCAGCTGATAAGTTGAGAGTGGAAGGGTAATGCTTCAGTTAGTGGGAATAATACAAACTGTGAATAGCATATGTTACCAGCATCATTTTAACCAAGGCCTACTAGTAAAGCAATAGTGAGGAAAAGACTATTATGATCGCCGCACATTCATACAAATCTATAAGTCTGAAAAAATGCCCCAACTTCTTTCATCTTAGTTTTCCGTTGGGCATCCTCTCTACCCTGCTACTCATTTAAATACCAAGATAAATGTATCCTATTGCTTGCTAGGCAATTGATTGGCCCTCCTGTCAGATGACATCCTGCAGTAGCTTTATGATGTCAGGGCACCACTGGAACAATTGTCCTTGGTAAGGGTGACACAGGAGGATGAGATCTCAGCAATTATGCACTCGGTCACTATCTGCAATTAGGACTGAAAGGCAAGCAGGAGGTGGAACGGTTAAGGACTGAACTAGTCAAAGCATTGGGGGCTTTTTCAACGTGGGATGGAGAAACAAAAAGACAGATGATCCTTAACAATCCATCTTGAATATCAGAGCCCATCATACAGACTGCAGTGGAAGAGGTGAAAGCAGCTTACTTCCATGTGAAAGTTAGACTATGGCTCTAACGTAAGGTAATACATTCCAGCCTCAAAGGCAGTCATTTCCTCAGATGGTATATTGCTGCACCAGGATCTAAAGCAGGTTTTGGTAGCCTTGGAGGCAGCCAGACCTTTATTAAGCATCATGACTAAAACAAAGTGATCCACATTACTTCCATCTTGACAGAAATGATATTCAAGCAAGAGTACCCCACTTGAAAGTAGTGAAGACATTCAGATGCTGTGAACGTCTTTTAATCGCCCAAAGGAATGATTGTGAGTTTAACTTACCACATAAATTGGTAAAATGATACAGTATGCTTGAAGACTTCAGTGTTTTTATTTCTTTTTTTCTTTTTTGTTTAGTCTCGGCAATGCAGCGATAATCTGTTGGGCAACACTGCCACTGCTGGTCATTCAGTATAATCTGCAGATGGAAAAGTCCACTGTTAGTCAATTTACTATATGCAATACAACACAAATTGCTTTTTATAACTCAAACACATCAGTACAATAGAGTCTGCGTTAATGTGAAAATCCACAGCTCATTAGAAATGTGAAACTAAATTTGTGTTTTCAACCTCACATACTTCTCAAAATCCCATGCCGGATTTGCTAACACTCTCTAAGCTGTAGCACCTACATTAGGATACAGATACATAGATCTTATGGCCAGCCAAGTGGCGGGGTACCCTACTCACTGCATTTGTTTTAGGATATGGTACACCAGAGATAATTAAGTCAGCTGATAAGTTGAGAGTGGAAGGGTAATGCTTCAGTTAGTGGGAATAATACAAACTGTGAATAGCATATGTTACCAGCATCATTTTAACCAAGGCCTACTAGTAAAGCAATAGTGAGGAAAAGACTATTATGATCGCCGCACATTCATACAAATCTATAAGTCTGAAAAAATGCCCCAACTTCTTTCATCTTAGTTTTCCGTTGGGCATCCTCTCTACCCTGCTACTCATTTAAATACCAAGATAAATGTATCCTATTGCTTGCTAGGCAATTGATTGGCCCTCCTGTCAGATGACATCCTGCAGTAGCTTTATGATGTCAGGGCACCACTGGAACAATTGTCCTTGGTAAGGGTGACACAGGAGGATGAGATCTCAGCAATTATGCACTCGGTCACTATCTGCAATTAGGACTGAAAGGCAAGCAGGAGGTGGAACGGTTAAGGACTGAACTAGTCAAAGCATTGGGGGCTTTTTCAACGTGGGATGGAGATACAAAAAGACAGATGATCCTTAACAATCCATCTTGAATATCAGAGCCCATCATACAGACTGCAGTGGAAGAGGTGAAAGCAGCTTACTTCCATGTGAAAGTTAGACTATGGCTCTAACGTAAGGTAATACATTCCAGCCTCAAAGGCAGTCATTTCCTCAGATGGTATATTGCTGCACCAGGATCTAAAGCAGGTTTTGGTAGCCTTGGAGGCAGCCAGACCTTTATTAACCATCATGACTAAAACAAAGTGATCCACATTACTTCCATCTTGACAGAAATGATATTCAAGCAAGAGTACCCCACTTGAAAGTAGTGAAGACATTCAGATGCTGTGAACGTCTTTTAATCGCCCAAAGGAAGGATTGTGAGTTTAACTTACCACATAAATTGGTAAAATGATGCAGTATGCTTGAAGACTTCAGTGTTTTTCTTTCTTTTTTTTTGTTTTTTTGTTTAGTCTCGGCAATGCAGCGATAATCTGTTGGGCAACACTGCCACTGCTGGTCATTCAGTATAATCTGCAGATGGAAAAGTCCACTGTTAGTCAATTTACTATATGCAATACAACACAAATTGCTTTTTATAACTCAAACACATCAGTACAATAGAGTCTGCGTTAATGTGAAAATCCACAGCTCATTAGAAATGTGAAACTAAATTTGTGTTTTCAACCTCACATACTTCTCAAAATCCCATGCCGGATTTGCTAACACTCTCTAAGCTGTAGCACCTACATTAGGATACAGATACATAGATCTTATGGCCAGCCAAGTGGCGGGGTACCCTACTCACTGCATTTGTTTTAGGATATGGTACACCAGAGATAATTAAGTCAGCTGATAAGTTGAGAGTGGAAGGGTAATGCTTCAGTTAGTGGGAATAATACAAACTGTGAATAGCATATGTTACCAGCATCATTTTAACCAAGGCCTACTAGTAAAGCAATAGTGAGGAAAAGACTATTATGATCGCCGCACATTCATACAAATCTATAAGTCTGAAAAAATGCCCCAACTTCTTTCATCTTAGTTTTCCGTTGGGCATCCTCTCTACCCTGCTACTCATTTAAATACCAAGATAAATGTATCCTATTGCTTGCTAGGCAATTGATTGGCCCTCCTGTCAGATGACATCCTGCAGTAGCTTTATGATGTCAGGGCACCACTGGAACAATTGTCCTTGGTAAGGGTGACACAGGAGGATGAGATCTCAGCAATTATGCACTCGGTCACTATCTGCAATTAGGACTGAAAGGCAAGCAGGAGGTGGAACGGTTAAGGACTGAACTAGTCAAAGCATTGGGGGCTTTTTCAACGTGGGATGGAGATACAAAAAGACAGATGATCCTTAACAATCCATCTTGAATATCAGAGCCCATCATACAGACTGCAGTGGAAGAGGTGAAAGCAGCTTACTTCCATGTGAAAGTTAGACTATGGCTCTAACGTAAGGTAATACATTCCAGCCTCAAAGGCAGTCATTTCCTCAGATGGTATATTGCTGCACCAGGATCTAAAGCAGGTTTTGGTAGCCTTGGAGGCAGCCAGACCTTTATTAACCATCATGACTAAAACAAAGTGATCCACATTACTTCCATCTTGACAGAAATGATATTCAAGCAAGAGTACCCCACTTGAAAGTAGTGAAGACATTCAGATGCTGTGAACGTCTTTTAATCGCCCAAAGGAATGATTGTGAGTTTAACTTACCACATAAATTGGTAAAATGATACAGTATGCTTGAAGACTTCAGTGTTTTTATTTCTTTTTTTCTTTTTTGTTTAGTCTCGGCAATGCAGCGATAATCTGTTGGGCAACACTGCCACTGCTGGTCATTCAGTATAATCTGCAGATGGAAAAGTCCACTGTTAGTCAATTTACTATATGCAATACAACACAAATTGCTTTTTATAACTCAAACACATCAGTACAATAGAGTCTGCGTTAATGTGAAAATCCACAGCTCATTAGAAATGTGAAACTAAATTTGTGTTTTCAACCTCACATACTTCTCAAAATCCCATGCCGGATTTGCTAACACTCTCTAAGCTGTAGCACCTACATTAGGATACAGATACATAGATCTTATGGCCAGCCAAGTGGCGGGGTACCCTAATCACTGCATTAGGATATGGTACACCAGAGTTAATTAAGTCAGCTGATAAGTTGAGTGGAAGGGTAATGCTTCAGTTAGTGGGAATAATACAAACTGTGAATAGCATATGTTACCAGCATCATTTTAACCAAGGCCTACTAGTAAAGCAATGGTGAGGAAAAGACTATTATGAACGCCGCACATTCATACAAATCTATAAGTCTGAAAAAATGCCCCAACTTCTTTCATCTTAGTTTTCCGTTGGGCATCCTCTCTACCCTGCTACTCATTTAAATACCAAGATAAATGTATCCTATTGCTTGCTAGGCAATTGATTGGCCCTCCTGTCAGATGACATCCTGCAGTAGCTTTATGATGTCAGGGCACCACTGGAACAATTGTCCTTGGTAAGGGTGACACAGGAGGATGAGATCTCAGCAAGTATGCACTCGGTCACTATCTGCAATTAGGACTGAAAGGCAAGCAGGAGGTGGAACGGTTAAGGACTGAACTAGTCAAAGCATTGGGGGCTTTTTCAACGTGGGATGGAGATACAAAAAGACAGATGATCCTTAACAATCCATCTTGAATATCAGAGCCCATCATACAGACTGCAGTGGAAGAGGTGAAAGCAGCTTACTTCCATGTGAAAGTTAGACTATGGCTCTAACGTAAGGTAATACATTCCAGCCTCAAAGGCAGTCATTTCCGCAGATGGTATATTGCTGCACCAGGATCTAAAGCAGGTTTTGGTAGCCTTGGAGGCAGCCAGACCTTTATTAACCATCATGACTAAAACAAAGTGATCCACATTACTTCCATCTTGACAGAAATGATATTCAAGCAAGAGTACCCCATTTGAAAGTAGTGAAGACATTCAGATGCTGTGAACGTCTTTTAATCGCCCAAAGGAATGATTGTGAGTTTAACTTACCACATAAATTGGTAAAATGATGCAGTATGCTTGAAGACTTCAGTGTTTTTCTTTCTTTTTTTTTTTTTTTTTGTTTAGTCTCGGCAATGCAGCGATAATCTGTTGGGCAACACTGCCACTGCTGGTCATTCAGTATAATCTGCAGATGGAAAAGTCCACTGTTAGTCAATTTACTATATGCAATACAACACAAATTGCTTTTTATAACTCAAACACATCAGTACAATAGAGTCTGCGTTAATGTGAAAATCCACAGCTCATTAGAAACGTGAAACTAAATTTGTGTTTTCAACCTCACATACTTCTCAAAATCCCATGCCGGATTTGCTAACACTCTCTAAGCTGTAGCACCTACATTAGGATACAGATACATAGATCTTATGGCCAGCCAAGTGGCGGGGTACCCTACTCACTGCATTTGTTTTAGGATATGGTACACCAGAGTTAATTAAGTCAGCTGATAAGTTGAGTGGAAGGGTAATGCTTCAGTTAGTGGGAATAATACAAACTGTGAATAGCATATGTTACCAGCATCATTTTAACCAAGGCCTACTAGTAAAGCAATGGTGAGGAAAAGACTATTATGATCGCCGCACATTCATACAAATCTATAAGTCTGAAAAAATGCCCCAACTTCTTTCATCTTAGTTTTCAGTTGGGCATCCTCTCTACCCTGCTACTCATTTATATACCAAGATAAATGTATCCTATTGCTTGCTAGGCAATTGATTGGCCCTCCTGTCAGATGACATCCTGCAGTAGCTTTATGATGTCAGGGCACCACTGGAACAATTGTCCTTGGTAAGGGTGACACAGGAGGATGAGATCTCAGCAATTATGCACTCGGTCACTATCTGCAATTAGGACTGAAAGGCAAGCAGGAGGTGGAACGGTTAAGGACTGAACCAGTCAAAGCATTGGGGGCTTTTTCAACGTGGGATGGAGATACAAAAAGACAGATGATCCTTAACAATCCATCTTGAATATCAGAGGCATTCATACAGACTGCAGTGGAAGAGGTGAAAGCAGCTTACTTCCATGTGAAAGTTAGACTATGGCTCTAACGTAAGGTAATACATTCCAGCCTCAAAGGGAGTCATTTCCTCAGATGGTATATTGCTGCACCAGGATCTAAAGCAGGTTTTGGTAGCCTTGGAGGCAGCCAGACCTTTATTAACCATCATGACTAAAACAAAGTGATCCACATTACTTCCATCTTGACAGAAATGATATTCAAGCAAGAGTACCCCACTTGAAAGTAGTGAAGACATTCAGATGCTGTGAACGTCTTTTAATGCCCAAAGGAATGATTGTGAGTTTAACTTACCACATAAATTGGTAAAATGATGCAGTATGCTTGAAGACTTCAGTGTTTTTATTTCTTTTTTTCTTTTTTGTTTAGTCTCGGCAATGCAGCGATAATCTGTTGGGCAACACTGCCACTGCTGGTCATTCAGTATAATCTGCAGATGGAAAAGTCCACTGTTAGTCAATTTACTATATGCAATACAACACAAATTGCTTTTTATAACTCAAACACATCAGTACAATAGAGTCTGCGTTAATGTGAAAATCCACAGCTCATTAGAAATGTGAAACTAAATTTGTGTTTTCAACCTCACATACTTAACAAAATCCCATGCCGGATTTGCTAACACTCTCTAAGCTGTAGCACCTACATTAGGATACAGATACATAGATCTTATGGCCAGCCAAGTGGCGGGGTACCCTACTCACTGCATTTGTTTTAGGATATGGTACACCAGAGTTAATTAAGTCAGCTGATAAGTTGAGAGTGGAAGGGTAATGCTTCAGTTAGTGGGAATAATACAAACTGTGAATAGCATATGTTACCAGCATCATTTTAACCAAGGCCTACTAGTAAAGCAATGGTGAGGAAAAGACTATTATGATCGCCGCACATTCATACAAATCTAGAAGTCTGAAAAAATGCCCCAACTTCTTTCATCTTAGTTTTCCGTTGGGCATCCTCTCTACCCTGCTACTCATTTAAATACCAAGATAAATGTATCCTATTGCTTGCTAGGCAATTGATTGGCCCTCCTGTCAGATGACATCCTGCAGTAGCTTTATGATGTCAGGGCACCACTGGAACAATTGTCCTTGGTAAGGGTGACACAGGAGGATGAGATCTCAGCAAGTATGCACTCGGTCACTATCTGCAATTAGGACTGAAAGGCAAGCAGGAGGTGGAACGGTTAAGGACTGAACTAGTCAAAGCATTGGGGGCTTTTTCAACGTGGGATGGAGATACAAAAAGACAGATGATCCTTAACAATCCATCTTGAATATCAGAGCCCATCATACAGACTGCAGTGGAAGAGGTGAAAGCAGCTTACTTCCATGTGAAAGTTAGTCTATGGCTCTAACGTAAGGTAATACATTCCAGCCTCAAAGGCAGTCATTTCCGCAGATGGTATATTGCTGCACCAGGATCTAAAGCAGGTTTTGGTAGCCTTGGAGGCAGCCAGACCTTTATTAACCATCATGACTAAAACAAAGTGATCCACATTACTTCCATCTTGACAGAAATGATATTCAAGCAAGAGTACCCCATTTGAAAGTAGTGAAGACATTCAGATGCTGTGAACGTCTTTTAATCGCCCAAAGGAATGATTGTGAGTTTAACTTACCACATAAATTGGTAAAATGATGCAGTATGCTTGAAGACTTCAGTGTTTTTCTTTCTTTTTTTTTTTTTTTTGTTTAGTCTCGGCAATGCAGCGATAATCTGTTGGGCAACACTGCCACTGCTGGTCATTCAGTATAATCTGCAGATGGAAAAGTCCACTGTTAGTCAATTTACTATATGCAATACAACACAAATTGCTTTTTATAACTCAAACACATCAGTACAATAGAGTCTGCGTTAATGTGAAAATCCACAGCTCATTAGAAACGTGAAACTAAATTTGTGTTTTCAACCTCACATACTTCTCAAAATCCCATGCTGGATTTGCTAACACTCTCTAAGCTGTAGCACCTACATTAGGATACAGATACATAGATCTTATGGCCAGCCAAGTGGCGGGGTACCCTACTCACTGCATTTGTTTTAGGATATGGTACACCAGAGTTAATTAAGTCAGCTGATAAGTTGAGTGGAAGGGTAATGCTTCAGTTAGTGGGAATAATACAAACTGTGAATAGCATATGTTACCAGCATCATTTTAACCAAGGCCTACTAGTAAAGCAATGGTGAGGAAAAGACTATTATGATCGCCGCACATTCATACAAATCTATAAGTCTGAAAAAATGCCCCAACTTCTTTCATCTTAGTTTTCAGTTGGGCATCCTCTCTACCCTGCTACTCATTTATATACCAAGATAAATGTATCCTATTGCTTGCTAGGCAATTGATTGGCCCTCCTGTCAGATGACATCCTGCAGTAGCTTTATGATGTCAGGGCACCACTGGAACAATTGTCCTTGGTAAGGGTGACACAGGAGGATGAGATCTCAGCAATTATGCACTCGGTCACTATCTGCAATTAGGACTGAAAGGCAAGCAGGAGGTGGAACGGTTAAGGACTGAACCAGTCAAAGCATTGGGGGCTTTTTCAACGTGGGATGGAGATACAAAAAGACAGATGATCCTTAACAATCCATCTTGAATATCAGAGGCATTCATACAGACTGCAGTGGAAGAGGTGAAAGCAGCTTACTTCCATGTGAAAGTTAGACTATGGCTCTAACGTAAGGTAATACATTCCAGCCTCAAAGGGAGTCATTTCCTCAGATGGTATATTGCTGCACCAGGATCTAAAGCAGGTTTTGGTAGCCTTGGAGGCAGCCAGACCTTTATTAACCATCATGACTAAAACAAAGTGATCCACATTACTTCCATCTTGACAGAAATGATATTCAAGCAAGAGTACCCCACTTGAAAGTAGTGAAGACATTCAGATGCTGTGAACGTCTTTTAATGCCCAAAGGAATGATTGTGAGTTTAACTTACCACATAAATTGGTAAAATGATGCAGTATGCTTGAAGACTTCAGTGTTTTTATTTCTTTTTTTCTTTTTTGTTTAGTCTCGGCAATGCAGCGATAATCTGTTGGGCAACACTGCCACTGCTGGTCATTCAGTATAATCTGCAGATGGAAAAGTCCACTGTTAGTCAATTTACTATATGCAATACAACACAAATTGCTTTTTATAACTCAAACACATCAGTACAATAGAGTCTGCGTTAATGTGAAAATCCACAGCTCATTAGAAATGTGAAACTAAATTTGTGTTTTCAACCTCACATACTTCTCAAAATCCCATGCCGGATTTGCTAACACTCTCTAAGCTGTAGCACCTACATTAGGATACAGATACATAGATCTTATGGCCAGCCAAGTGGCGGGGTACCCTACTCACTGCATTTGTTTTAGGATATGGTACACCAGAGTTAATTAAGTCAGCTGATAAGTTGAGAGTGGAAGGGTAATGCTTCAGTTAGTGGGAATAATACAAACTGTGAATAGCATATGTTACCAGCATCATTTTAACCAAGGCCTACTAGTAAAGCAATGGTGAGGAAAAGACTATTATGATCGCTGCACATTCATACAAATCTAGAAGTCTGAAAAAATGCCCCAACTTCTTTCATCTTAGTTTTCCGTTGGGCATCCTCTCTACCCTGCTACTCATTTAAATACCAAGATAAATGTATCCTATTGCTTGCTAGGCAATTGATTGGCCCTCCTGTCAGATGACATCCTGCAGTAGCTTTATGATGTCAGGGCACCACTGGAACAATTGTCCTTGGTAAGGGTGACACAGGAGGATGAGATCTCAGCAATTATGCACTCGGTCACTATCTGCAATTAGGACTGAAAGGCAAGCAGGAGGTGGAACGGTTAAGGACTGAACTAGTCAAAGCATTGGGGGCTTTTTCAACGTGGGATGGAGATACAAAAAGACAGATGATCCTTAACAATCCATCTTGAATATCAGAGCCCATCATACAGACTGCAGTGGAAGAGGTGAAAGCAGCTTACTTCCATGTGAAAGTTAGACTATGGCTCTAACGTAAGGTAATACATTCCAGCCTCAAAGGCAGTCATTTCCGCAGATGGTATATTGCTGCACCAGGATCTAAAGCAGGTTTTGGTAGCCTTGGAGGCAGCCAGACCTTTATTAACCATTATGACTAAAACAAAGTGATCCACATTACTTCCATCTTGACAGAAATGATATTCAAGCAAGAGTACCCCACTTGAAAATAGTGAAGACATTCAGATGCTGTGAACGTCTTTTAATGCCCAAAGGAATGATTGTGAGTTTAACTTACCACATAAATTGGTAAAATGATGCAGTATGCTTGAAGACTTCAGTGTTTTTATTTATTTTTATTTTTTTTGTTTAGTCTCGGCAATGCAGCGATAATCTGTTGGGCAACACTGCCACTGCTGGTCATTCAGTATAATCTGCAGATGGAAAAGTCCACTGTTAGTCAATTTACTATATGCAATACAACACAAATTGCTTTTTATAACTCAAACACATCAGTACAATAGAGTCTGCGTTAATGTGAAAATCCACAGCTCATTAGAAATGTGAAACTAAATTTGTGTTTTCAACCTCACATACTTCTCAAAATCCCATGCCGGATTTGCTAACACTCTCTAAGCTGTAGCACCTACATTAGGATACAGATACATAGATCTTATGGCCAGCCAAGTGGCGGGGTACCCTACTCACTGCATTTGTTTTAGGATATGGTACACCAGAGTTAATTAAGTCAGCTGATAAGTTGAGAGTGGAAGGGTAATGCTTCAGTTAGTGGGAATAATACAAACTGTGAATAGCATATGTTACCAGCATCATTTTAACCAAGGCCTACTAGTAAAGCAATGGTGAGGAAAAGACTATTATGATCGCCGCACATTCATACAAATCTATAAGTCTGAAAAAATGCCCCAACTTCTTTCATCTTAGTTTTCCGTTGGGCATCCTCTCTACCCTGCTACTCATTTAAATACCAAGATAAATGTATCCTATTGCTTGCTAGGCAATTGATTGGCCCTCCTGTCAGATGACATCCTGCAGTAGCTTTATGATGTCAGGGCACCACTGGAACAATTGTCCTTGGTAAGGGTGACACAGGAGGATGAGATCTCAGCAATTATGCACTCGGTCCCTATCTGCAATTAGGACTGAAAGGCAAGCAGGAGGTGGAACGGTTAAGGACTGAACTAGTCAAAGCATTGGGGGCTTTTTCAACGTGGGATGGAGATACAAAAAGACAGATGATCCTTAACAATCCATCTTGAATATCAGAGCCCATCATACAGACTGCAGTGGAAGAGGTGAAAGCAGCTTACTTCCATGTGAAAGTTAGACTATGGCTCTAACGTAAGGTAATACATTCCAGCCTCAAAGGCAGTCATTTCCGCAGATGGTATATTGCTGCACCAGGATCTAAAGCAGGTTTTGGTAGCCTTGGAGGCAGCCAGACCTTTATTAACCATCATGACTAAAACAAAGTGATCCACATTACTTCCATCTTGACAGAAATGATATTCAAGCAAGAGTACCCCATTTGAAAGTAGTGAAGACATTCAGATGCTGTGAACGTCTTTTAATCGCCCAAAGGAATGATTGTGAGTTTAACTTACCACATAAATTGGTAAAATGATGCAGTATGCTTGAAGACTTCAGTGTTTTTCTTTCTTTTTTTTTTTTTTTTTGTTTAGTCTCGGCAATGCAGCGATAATCTGTTGGGCAACACTGCCACTGCTGGTCATTCAGTATAATCTGCAGATGGAAAAGTCCACTGTTAGTCAATTTACTATATGCAATACAACACAAATTGCTTTTTATAACTCAAACACATCAGTACAATAGAGTCTGCGTTAATGTGAAAATCCACAGCTCATTAGAAACGTGAAACTAAATTTGTGTTTTCAACCTCACATACTTCTCAAAATCCCATGCCGGATTTGCTAACACTCTCTAAGCTGTAGCACCTACATTAGGATACAGATACATAGATCTTATGGCCAGCCAAGTGGCGGGGTACCCTACTCACTGCATTAGGATATGGTACACCAGAGTTAATTAAGTCAGCTGATAAGTTGAGTGGAAGGGTAATGCTTCAGTTAGTGGGAATAATACAAACTGTGAATAGCATATGTTACCAGCATCATTTTAACCAAGGCCTACTAGTAAAGCAATGGTGAGGAAAAGACTATTATGATCGCCGCACATTCATACAAATCTATAAGTCTGAAAAAATGCCCCAACTTCTTTCATCTTAGTTTTCAGTTGGGCATCCTCTCTACCCTGCTACTCATTTATATACCAAGATAAATGTATCCTATTGCTTGCTAGGCAATTGATTGGCCCTCCTGTCAGATGACATCCTGCAGTAGCTTTATGATGTCAGGGCACCACTGGAACAATTGTCCTTGGTAAGGGTGACACAGGAGGATGAGATCTCAGCAATTATGCACTCGGTCACTATCTGCAATTAGGACTGAAAGGCAAGCAGGAGGTGGAACGGTTAAGGACTGAACCAGTCAAAGCATTGGGGGCTTTTTCAACGTGGGATGGAGATACAAAAAGACAGATGATCCTTAACAATCCATCTTGAATATCAGAGGCATTCATACAGACTGCAGTGGAAGAGGTGAAAGCAGCTTACTTCCATGTGAAAGTTAGACTATGGCTCTAACGTAAGGTAATACATTCCAGCCTCAAAGGGAGTCATTTCCTCAGATGGTATATTGCTGCACCAGGATCTAAAGCAGGTTTTGGTAGCCTTGGAGGCAGCCAGACCTTTATTAACCATCATGACTAAAACAAAGTGATCCACATTACTTCCATCTTGACAGAAATGATATTCAAGCAAGAGTACCCCACTTGAAAGTAGTGAAGACATTCAGATGCTGTGAACGTCTTTTAATGCCCAAAGGAATGATTGTGAGTTTAACTTACCACATAAATTGGTAAAATGATGCAGTATGCTTGAAGACTTCAGTGTTTTATTTTTTTTTTTTTTTTTTGTTTAGTCTCGGCAATGCAGCGATAATCTGTTGGGCAACACTGCCACTGCTGGTCATTCAGTATAATCTGCAGATGGAAAAGTCCACTGTTAGTCAATTTACTATATGCAATACAACACAAATTGCTTTTTATAACTCAAACACATCAGTACAATAGAGTCTGCGTTAATGTGAAAATCCACAGCTCATTAGAAATGTGAAACTAAATTTGTGTTTTCAACCTCACATACTTCTCAAAATCCCATGCCGGATTTGCTAACACTCTCTAAGCTGTAGCAACCTACATTAGGATACAGATACATAGATCTTATGGCCAGCCAAGTGGCGGGGTACCCTACTCACTGCATTTGTTTTAGGATATGGTACACCAGAGTTAATTAAGTCAGCTGATAAGTTGAGTGGAAGGGTAATGCTTCAGTTAGTGGGAATAATAAAAACTGTGAATAGCATATGTTACCAGCATCATTTTAACCAAGGCCTACTAGTAAAGCAATAGTGAGGAAAAGACTATTATGATCGCCGCACATTCATACAAATCTATAAGTCTGAAAAAATGCCCCAACTTCTTTCATCTTAGTTTTCCGTTGGGCATCCTCTCTACCCTGCTACTCATTTATATACCAAGATAAATGTATCCTATTGCTTGCTAGGCAATTGATTGGCCCTCCTGTCAGATGACATCCTGCAGTAGCTTTATGATGTCAGGGCACCACTGGAACAATTGTCCTTGGTAAGGGTGACACAGGAGGATGAGATCTCAGCAATTATGCACTTGGTCACTATCTGCAATTAGGACTGAAAGGCAAGCAGGAGGTGGAACGGTTAAGGACTGAATTAGTCAAAGCATTGGGGGCTTTTTCAACGTGGGATGGAGATACAAAAAGACAGATGATCCTCAACAATCCATCTTGAATATCAGAGCCCATCATACAGACTGCAGTGGAAGAGGTGAAAGCAGCTTACTTCCATGTGAAAGTTAGACTATGGCTCTAACGTAAGGTAATACATTCCAGCCTCAAAGGCAGTCATTTCCTCAGATGGTATATTGCTGCACCAGGATCTAAAGCAGGTTTTGGTAGCCTTGGAGGCAGCCAGACCTTTATTAACCATCATGACTAAAACAAAGTGATCCACATTACTTCCATCTTGACAGAAATGATATTCAAGCAAGAGTACCCCACTTGAAAGTAGTGAAGACATTCAGATGCTGTGAACGTCTTTTAATGCCCATAGGAATGATTGTGAGTTTAACTTACCACATAAATTGGTAAAATGATGCAGTATGCTTGAAGACTTCAGTGTTTTATTTATTTATTTTTTTTTTGTTTAGTCTCGGCAATGCAGCGATAATCTGTTGGGCAACACTGCCACTGCTGGTCATTCAGTATAATCTGCAGATGGAAAAGTCCACTGTTAGTCAATTTACTATATGCAATACAACACAAATTGCTTTTTATAACTCAAACACATCAGTACAATAGAGTCTGCGTTAATGTGAAAATCCACAGCTCATTAGAAATGTGAAACTAAATTTGTGTTTTCAACCTCACATACTTCTCAAAATCCCATGCCGGATTTGCTAACACTCTCTAAGCTGTAGCACCTACATTAGGATACAGATACATAGATCTTATGGCCAGCCAAGTGGCGGGGTACCCTACTCACTGCATTTGTTTTAGGATATGGTACACCAGAGTTAATTAAGTCAGCTGATAAGTTGAGTGGAAGGGTAATGCTTCAGTTAGTGGGAATAATAAAAACTGTGAATAGCATATGTTACCAGCATCATTTTAACCAAGGCCTACTAGTAAAGCAATAGTGAGGAAAAGACTATTATGATCGCCGCACATTCATACAAATCTATAAGTCTGAAAAAATGCCCCAACTTCTTTCATCTTAGTTTTCCGTTGGGCATCCTCTCTACCCTGCTACTCATTTAAATACCAAGATAAATGTATCCTATTGCTTGCTAGGCAATTGATTGGCCCTCCTGTCAGATGACATCCTGCAGTAGCTTTATGATGTCAGGGCACCACTGGAACAATTGTCCTTGGTAAGGGTGACACAGGAGGATGAGATCTCAGCAATTATGCACTCGGTCACTATCTGCAATTAGGACTGAAAGGCAAGCAGGAGGTGGAACGGTTAAGGACTGAACTAGTCAACGCATTGGGGGCTTTTTCAACGTGGGATGGAGATACAAAAAGACAGATGATCCTTAACAATCCATCTTGAATATCAGAGCCCATCATACAGACTGCAGTGGAAGAGGTGAAAGCAGCTTACTTCCATGTGAAAGTTAGACTATGGCTCTAACGTAAGGTAATACATTCCAGCCTCAAAGGCAGTCATTTCCTCAGATGGTATATTGCTGCACCAGGATCTAAAGCAGGTTTTGGTAGCCTTGGAGGCAGCCAGACCTTTATTAACCATCATGACTAAAACAAAGTGATCCACATTACTTCCATCTTGACAGAAATGATATTCAAGCAAGAGTACCCCACTTGAAAGTAGTGAAGACATTCAGATGCTGTGAACGTCTTTTAATCGCCCAAAGGAATGATTGTGAGTTTAACTTACCACATAAATTGGTAAAATGATGCAGTATGCTTGAAGACTTCAGTGTTTTTCTTTCTTTTTTTTTTTTTTTTTTGTTTAGTCTCGGCAATGCAGCGATAATCTGTTGGGCAACACTGCCACTGCTGGTCATTCAGTATAATCTGCAGATGGAAAAGTCCACTGTTAGTCAATTTACTATATGCAATACAACACAAATTGCTTTTTATAACTCAAACACATCAGTACAATAGAGTCTGCGTTAATGTGAAAATCCACAGCTCATTAGAAATGTGAAACTAAAATTGTGTTTTCAACCTCACATACTTCTCAAAATCCCATGCCGGATTTGCTAACACTCTCTAAGCTGTAGCACCTACATTAGGATACAGATACATAGATCTTATGGCCAGCCAAGTGGCGGGGTACCCTACTCACTGCATTTGATTTAGGATGTCATGATTCGAAACGCCGCCCCGCACGATAGCGGCGCTGGAACACCAACAACCAGAATCCCAGGCGCCGGCCGGCAGCACGTGATCTCCGGAAGCACACTTAACGCGGCTCCTCCCAGGAGGCGGGGCCAATGATTCCTTTCATCGAGGCTGAGCGTTCGGACTCGGACGCTATCTTGGCTTCCCGCTTGTCTTCGTTTCCAGGGTGCCTCCGTTTCCTGCTTGCTAGGAGATCCAGGTAACTTTCCTAGTTCTACCGGGGTGTGCTACGCCTCGTGGCACTCCTCCGCTGGCGCCGCCAGCAACGCCGACAACATTCTTCGCTAGGCTCTCTGCTCAGCTTCCGGGCAGCGAGCAAGACTTCCAGAGATCGCCTTCTTCTTGCTGGTGCGAAACCCCTCCGCGCTCCTCCGCCCCAGGATTCCGGGCGTGACGTTGAAGCGCCGGGTTTCCGCACCGCCTTCCCTTCAGGTTCCGTCGTATCCGGCACGGGAGAAACCCGATCCGGCTCCTAGCGCTCCTCCGCCCAAGGATTGAGGGCGTGACGTAGTAGCGCCAGGAACAGTCATCGCTTGACCCTGGACTTCTCCGTAAAGGAACGGAAGAAGTTTAGAGCCCTCCGAGCGCTCCTCCGCCATTGCAAACTCCGAGAGGCGTTGAGTGGTAGCGCCTACCCCAGATAACAATCCACCCCTTCGAGACACTGGGCTCTACGTCCCAGCTACCCGTGAAGTAACGCGGTAGCCACCTGTCCTAGCCCACACACGGGACTTAAGCAGTTCTGGTGTTGCGCGGACATACCTCGCAGGGAGGACAGAAGCCCAGGTGAGCAGTAATCACAGGCACAGGGTGGGAGCTGAGTCCTGAAGAACCGCCTTGGAGTAATCGGTCATCTTCTCTCTTTTCAGGTCTCCATCCCCGCGGTCCCTACCCTTCCTTCCCTCGCCCACCTGTCTCCCAAGTCCGAGGGTGTTATACATACACCGGACTGGGGACGGATGGGAGGTGGACCCATAACTAGCCACATCGTCATCCCGAGGAGAGGACCCCAGGGCAGCATAACAAGGATATGGTACACCAGAGTTAATTAAGTCAGCTGATAAGTTGAGAGTGGAAGGGTAATGCTTCAGTTAGTGGGAATAATACAAACTGTGAATAGCATATGTTACCAGCATCATTTTAACCAAGGCCTACTAGTAAAGCAATGGTGAGTAAAAGACTATGATGATCGCCGCACATTCATACAAATAAAACTGCTAATTGCTAATAAAAACTAGCAATGCCCTTGCAAAACTGTATGTAGCATGAGAATAACAAACAATAGTGTTATCACCTGAGAATTTCAGAACAAAAACTACCCACAGCTAGTTCCCCTTAAAGATCAAATAAGGAAACCACATTCTAGACTACTCATCCTTTCATAATTTCATCAGACAGGATGGGCAGTAACATAGAAAATGTATTTATTAATTTTATTAATGCTAATAATCTTTAAAACAGTATTACTGAGTAGCCAATTAAATGTCTCATGGCTATTTCACAGACAGTTTAGACAGGCTCAAAAGAAATTTGAGAAAAAGAGAGAGAACACATACATTTGCCTACCCTTAATTTGTAGAGGAGCTAGCCTCTTTCCCCCATTTTTGACAGTAGGAAACCTGTAACAGGTTTCATTCTGTCAACACTATCAACCCCAATTTATAGCAACTGGGCATAAACAAACTCTGAGAAGCTAAATAGCACATTCCTTTAGCAAATGTACAAATGTAACACGAGGGCACATGAATTCAAACTAAATCCCATTGCTTCCTTAATTCAGCCCTAAAAGCATTAGTGCTATACATATGGCAGAGCCATTGTCTTAATAAGAGCTCACATATACCATTATTATTCAATCTGTTCATATTAGTGCACAAAAACTTGCTTTTGCCAAAAAAAGTACGCAAAACCTCTTTCTGTCCCTGCCCTGCCATTTCGTCTTTCAAATGTCGAAATGTCAAAGCAAATGTTGCGCTGAGCCCTGCTAGGCTTCTAAATGTAGAACTTCGACCTTTAACCTATTCAGCTGTTCCATCTCATGTGCAAGATTTTCATGCAGTTTTACAAATTCAAAGTGACCCTGGAGATTGAGAGCGCAACAACCCACTCCATTCCTGTCTACCAGCAATTCAGAAGCTTAATAACTTCTGCCAGTTTTTTGTACATATTTATATTTGTAAGCAGTGTGCTGAGTGCTTGTCTAGCAGTATAGATGTCAGCTATTCGTTCTATACTTACATATGTGCATTTACTGGAGCCTAAGGCAGTTTAAAAGCTGCTCTGATTGGAATAACCTCATTTAAATAGGGAATTTTACTCAATTTCGACTTTGATGTTTGGGGCACTTAAAAATGAATATCCTACAATGATTTTGCATAATAGTCATCCCCAGAATGTCCTCTACATATCCCAGAGATGTGGCATCAGAAATGTATAATGTCTACCCTTATAAAAATAAGTTTTGTACGCCTGGGTAAAGTGACAATTCACATGTAAGTGACCCCCTATTGCTGTATAGCACGGCTTAAATTCAATTCGGATGCTAGGAGGTCACAGCATCATTATTAGGCATTATAAATATTAAAAAACGAATTTAATGCACCTATTTTAAATAACATTTTTTATATAATCAAAATATATATATTATATTATATTATATATTATATATAAACACACATTTAACCCACAGATCAACACTTAGGACAGAAACAAAAGACAGCCCACAGACTGTACTTAAACCAAACTATTTGTAAATACTAGTTGTAAGTCATATTCACTAGATTTGGCTGGCAGAACACCAAGAAAAAAACGCTCTGCATATCACCATTTATGAATGTTACTAAGTGCACAGACCAGGATCCTTTCTATGTACATATTTAGTTCCTCAGGGTACTAGTCACCAAGGAAAAAATACGTTTCTATACCTTAACCTAGTTAAGTATCCCCTCTAGGGGAGCCGGCTAATTCAATACAAGTTCCAAGGGTACCTACACAAATGCAACACATTCTACGATGTGTGCTAAGAACAGGCATGCCAAAAATATTGCAGCATATACAATATTATACACAAAGTAGCACTTAACTCAAAGTGTGCCGTCCAAGTTTACAAAAGTTTCTCATTACCTGCCTACATAAACTGCAGTTTACATATTTCCAAATTCCAAATATTGGCCAATTTCCATACAAATCCAAGAAGCGTCGTAACAAACGACCTTACCAAGTACAAGTTTCCAGATTCTAACTGCCAAGTTCTGAGTGACCAAATGGTCAGAGACAGAATCTCAGTTTTAGGGTACCTTTTTACTAGAGTCCTGTTCTGTCCTCCTCAGTAGATTCCTGTCTCCCATCAGGATCACTCCCTTGGATAGCCACTTCTCTGATGAGCCTCAGAGAGAGCACCAATTGTAGAAATAAAAACCTAATCTGGGGCTTCACTGATACAACTGGTCCTTTTAAACCAACAAACAAGAGATTGGCACAGAAGCTGTAATATAAAAGACATCTTTTTATTTAACCTCTAAAGAGGTAAAAATGCGTCATACAGTATTCTCAAATCACTGTAGGAGACATTTCTAAGGAGTACAGAGAACAGGGGCATTATATACCCACACAGGGGCTTAAAAAAGGCGGTACAAGTACACATGAGAAGAGTTATGCACATAAATGGTCATACAGAAACTGCACAGTCAACAAGTAGGAGGAGTAATAAGTTGCTGACATCAGTTAGAACAGCCTGACAGTTCTATACTAGGAACAGATGCACTCTACTAGCTAAGCAAATCTGAGCATGTGCAAGACTCTGGGAGAGGGAAACAGCAAATGGCCAGCACATAGCTAACTAAAATTGCTGCCAAGTACAAAATGGCTTTCAGCTCATGCTAAGAGATTAATGCAATCTTCAACAAGACCACCTTATTTTTACATGATGGTTACTGCATGATTTACATGTCAAGCAGTCAAACATGTCCTTGGCTCTGTGTATGGGTTCCTAGAGCCATGCAAGAATCCTGGCTTGGCTCTCATTCATTTGTTGGCTCGCCCAACTGCAAAAAAATTCTATATGTTTATGAATAATTTCTCATTGAGAGAGCCGAAACTCATCAGATAAGCATATCAGACACGAGTCCTGATGAGGTGGATAAAGAACATCTACTTCATTAGGACTTGTGTTTGATACATACAATGGATCCGCATACACATCAGATAGATTAGTACTCTGCCGTGGGGTTCTCCCATTTGTTTTTAATATTTTATGTATATTTGTGGATTTTATGTTGAGCAGCGTTGTGGGGGGTTAAGCAGTGTATTGGTTTTTATATTGATGTGATGTATTTTTCCCCCAACAGCAATATATGAAATTTGCTATATGCTCCATGTTGATATGATGTAAATGTTGGTGTGTGTATACACATTAAAGCTTTGTGTAACTTTTTACCTTGGTGCTACTTGAGGATGAGTTCATAGTGCACAAGGAGATATTTTGGTTGAGTGTGTTGAATGATTGAAATATCATTAGTGTGCTATATAGTTTCTGCAATGGAAGCTTTTATCCTTCTCGTTTTACAGTGCCCTGCACCACTGGAACAATTGTCCTTGGTAAGGGTGACACAGGAGGATGAGATCTCAGCAATTATGCACTCGGTCACTATCTGCAATTAGGACTGAAAGGCAAGCAGGAGGTGGAACGGTTAAGGACTGAACCAGTCAAAGCATTGGGGGCTTTTTCAACGTGGGATGGAGATACAAAAAGACAGATGATCCTTAACAATCCATCTTGAATATCAGAGGCATTCATACAGACTGCAGTGGAAGAGGTGAAAGCAGCTTACTTCCATGTGAAAGTTAGACTATGGCTCTAACGTAAGGTAATACATTCCAGCCTCAAAGGGAGTCATTTCCTCAGATGGTATATTGCTGCACCAGGATCTAAAGCAGGTTTTGGTAGCCTTGGAGGCAGCCAGACCTTTATTAACCATCATGACTAAAACAAAGTGATCCACATTACTTCCATCTTGACAGAAATGATATTCAAGCAAGAGTACCCCACTTGAAAGTAGTGAAGACATTCAGATGCTGTGAACGTCTTTTAATGCCCAAAGGAATGATTGTGAGTTTAACTTACCACATAAATTGGTAAAATGATGCAGTATGCTTGAAGACTTCAGTGTTTTATTTATTTTTTTTTTTTTTGTTTAGTCTCGGCAATGCAGCGATAATCTGTTGGGCAACACTGCCACTGCTGGTCATTCAGTATAATCTGCAGATGGAAAAGTCCACTGTTAGTCAATTTACTATATGCAATACAACACAAATTGCTTTTTATAACTCAAACACATCAGTACAATAGAGTCTGCGTTAATGTGAAAATCCACAGCTCATTAGAAATGTGAAACTAAATTTGTGTTTTCAACCTCACATACTTCTCAAAATCCCATGCCGGATTTGCTAACACTCTCTAAGCTGTAGCAACCTACATTAGGATACAGATACATAGATCTTATGGCCAGCCAAGTGGCGGGGTACCCTACTCACTGCATTTGTTTTAGGATATGGTACACCAGAGTTAATTAAGTCAGCTGATAAGTTGAGTGGAAGGGTAATGCTTCAGTTAGTGGGAATAATAAAAACTGTGAATAGCATATGTTACCAGCATCATTTTAACCAAGGCCTACTAGTAAAGCAATAGTGAGGAAAAGACTATTATGATCGCCGCACATTCATACAAATCTATAAGTCTGAAAAAATGCCCCAACTTCTTTCATCTTAGTTTTCCGTTGGGCATCCTCTCTACCCTGCTACTCATTTAAATACCAAGATAAATGTATCCTATTGCTTGCTAGGCAATTGATTGGCCCTCCTGTCAGATGACATCCTGCAGTAGCTTTATGATGTCAGGGCACCACTGGAACAATTGTCCTTGGTAAGGGTGACACAGGAGGATGAGATCTCAGCAATTATGCACTTGGTCACTATCTGCAATTAGGACTGAAAGGCAAGCAGGAGGTGGAACGGTTAAGGACTGAATTAGTCAAAGCATTGGGGGCTTTTTCAACGTGGGATGGAGATACAAAAAGACAGATGATCCTCAACAATCCATCTTGAATATCAGAGCCCATCATACAGACTGCAGTGGAAGAGGTGAAAGCAGCTTACTTCCATGTGAAAGTTAGACTATGGCTCTAACGTAAGGTAATACATTCCAGCCTCAAAGGCAGTCATTTCCTCAGATGGTATATTGCTGCACCAGGATCTAAAGCAGGTTTTGGTAGCCTTGGAGGCAGCCAGACCTTTATTAACCATCATGACTAAAACAAAGTGATCCACATTACTTCCATCTTGACAGAAATGATATTCAAGCAAGAGTACCCCACTTGAAAGTAGTGAAGACATTCAGATGCTGTGAACGTCTTTTAATGCCCATAGGAATGATTGTGAGTTTAACTTACCACATAAATTGGTAAAATGATGCAGTATGCTTGAAGACTTCAGTGTTTTATTTATTTATTTTTTTTTTGTTTAGTCTCGGCAATGCAGCGATAATCTGTTGGGCAACACTGCCACTGCTGGTCATTCAGTATAATCTGCAGATGGAAAAGTCCACTGTTAGTCAATTTACTATATGCAATACAACACAAATTGCTTTTTATAACTCAAACACATCAGTACAATAGAGTCTGCGTTAATGTGAAAATCCACAGCTCATTAGAAATGTGAAACTAAATTTGTGTTTTCAACCTCACATACTTCTCAAAATCCCATGCCGGATTTGCTAACACTCTCTAAGCTGTAGCACCTACATTAGGATACAGATACATAGATCTTATGGCCAGCCAAGTGGCGGGGTACCCTACTCACTGCATTTGTTTTAGGATATGGTACACCAGAGTTAATTAAGTCAGCTGATAAGTTGAGTGGAAGGGTAATGCTTCAGTTAGTGGGAATAATAAAAACTGTGAATAGCATATGTTACCAGCATCATTTTAACCAAGGCCTACTAGTAAAGCAATAGTGAGGAAAAGACTATTATGATCGCCGCACATTCATACAAATCTATAAGTCTGAAAAAATGCCCCAACTTCTTTCATCTTAGTTTTCCGTTGGGCATCCTCTCTACCCTGCTACTCATTTAAATACCAAGATAAATGTATCCTATTGCTTGCTAGGCAATTGATTGGCCCTCCTGTCAGATGACATCCTGCAGTAGCTTTATGATGTCAGGGCACCACTGGAACAATTGTCCTTGGTAAGGGTGACACAGGAGGATGAGATCTCAGCAATTATGCACTCGGTCACTATCTGCAATTAGGACTGAAAGGCAAGCAGGAGGTGGAACGGTTAAGGACTGAACTAGTCAACGCATTGGGGGCTTTTTCAACGTGGGATGGAGATACAAAAAGACAGATGATCCTTAACAATCCATCTTGAATATCAGAGCCCATCATACAGACTGCAGTGGAAGAGGTGAAAGCAGCTTACTTCCATGTGAAAGTTAGACTATGGCTCTAAGGTAAGGTAATACATTCCAGCCTCAAAGGCAGTCATTTCCTCAGATGGTATATTGCTGCACCAGGATCTAAAGCAGGTTTTGGTAGCCTTGGAGGCAGCCAGACCTTTATTAACCATCATGACTAAAACAAAGTGATCCACATTACTTCCATCTTGACAGAAATGATATTCAAGCAAGAGTACCCCACTTGAAAGTAGTGAAGACATTCAGATGCTGTGAACGTCTTTTAATCGCCCAAAGGAATGATTGTGAGTTTAACTTACCACATAAATTGGTAAAATGATGCAGTATGCTTGAAGACTTCAGTGTTTTTCTTTCTTTTTTTTTTTTTTTTTTGTTTAGTCTCGGCAATGCAGCGATAATCTGTTGGGCAACACTGCCACTGCTGGTCATTCAGTATAATCTGCAGATGGAAAAGTCCACTGTTAGTCAATTTACTATATGCAATACAACACAAATTGCTTTTTATAACTCAAACACATCAGTACAATAGAGTCTGCGTTAATGTGAAAATCCACAGCTCATTAGAAATGTGAAACTAAAATTGTGTTTTCTACCTCACATACTTCTCAAAATCCCATGCCGGATTTGCTAACACTCTCTAAGCTGTAGCACCTACATTAGGATACAGATACATAGATCTTATGGCCAGCCAAGTGGCGGGGTACCCTACTCACTGCATTTGATTTAGGATGTCATGATTCGAAACGCCGCCCCGCACGATAGCGGCGCTGGAACACCAACAACCAGAATCCCAGGCGCCGGCCGGCAGCACGTGATCTCCGGAAGCACACTTAACGCGGCTCCTCCCAGGAGGCGGGGCCAATGATTCCTTTCATCGAGGCTGAGCGTTCGGACTCGGACGCTATCTTGGCTTCCCGCTTGTCTTCGTTTCCAGGGTGCCTCCGTTTCCTGCTTGCTAGGAGATCCAGGTAACTTTCCTAGTTCTACCGGGGTGTGCTACGCCTCGTGGCACTCCTCCGCTGGCGCCGCCAGCAACGCCGACAACATTCTTCGCTAGGCTCTCTGCTCAGCTTCCGGGCAGCGAGCAAGACTTCCAGAGATCGCCTTCTTCTTGCTGGTGCGAAACCCCTCCGCGCTCCTCCGCCCCAGGATTCCGGGCGTGACGTTGAAGCGCCGGGTTTCCGCACCGCCTTCCCTTCAGGTTCCGTCGTATCCGGCACGGGAGAAACCCGATCCGGCTCCTAGCGCTCCTCCGCCCAAGGATTGAGGGCGTGACGTAGTAGCGCCAGGAACAGTCATCGCTTGACCCTGGACTTCTCCGTAAAGGAACGGAAGAAGTTTAGAGCCCTCCGAGCGCTCCTCCGCCATTGCAAACTCCGAGAGGCGTTGAGTGGTAGCGCCTACCCCAGATAACAATCCACCCCTTCGAGACACTGGGCTCTACGTCCCAGCTACCCGTGAAGTAACGCGGTAGCCACCTGTCCTAGCCCACACACGGGACTTAAGCAGTTCTGGTGTTGCGCGGACATACCTCGCAGGGAGGACAGAAGCCCAGGTGAGCAGTAATCACAGGCACAGGGTGGGAGCTGAGTCCTGAAGAACCGCCTTGGAGTAATCGGTCATCTTCTCTCTTTTCAGGTCTCCATCCCCGCGGTCCCTACCCTTCCTTCCCTCGCCCACCTGTCTCCCAAGTCCGAGGGTGTTATACATACACCGGACTGGGGACGGATGGGAGGTGGACCCATAACTAGCCACATCGTCATCCCGAGGAGAGGACCCCAGGGCAGCATAACAAGGATATGGTACACCAGAGTTAATTAAGTCAGCTGATAAGTTGAGAGTGGAAGGGTAATGCTTCAGTTAGTGGGAATAATACAAACTGTGAATAGCATATGTTACCAGCATCATTTTAACCAAGGCCTACTAGTAAAGCAATGGTGAGTAAAAGACTATGATGATCGCCGCACATTCATACAAATAAAACTGCTAATTGCTAATAAAAACTAGCAATGCCCTTGCAAAACTGTATGTAGCATGAGAATAACAAACAATAGTGTTATCACCTGAGAATTTCAGAACAAAAACTACCCACAGCTAGTTCCCCTTAAAGATCAAATAAGGAAACCACATTCTAGACTACTCATCCTTTCATAATTTCATCAGACAGGATGGGCAGTAACATAGAAAATGTATTTATTAATTTTATTAATGCTAATAATCTTTAAAACAGTATTACTGAGTAGCCAATTAAATGTCTCATGGCTATTTCACAGACAGTTTAGACAGGCTCAAAAGAAATTTGAGAAAAAGAGAGAGAACACATACATTTGCCTACCCTTAATTTGTAGAGGAGCTAGCCTCTTTCCCCCATTTTTGACAGTAGGAAACCTGTAACAGGTTTCATTCTGTCAACACTATCAACCCCAATTTATAGCAACTGGGCATAAACAAACTCTGAGAAGCTAAATAGCACATTCCTTTAGCAAATGTACAAATGTAACACGAGGGCACATGAATTCAAACTAAATCCCATTGCTTCCTTAATTCAGCCCTAAAAGCATTAGTGCTATACATATGGCAGAGCCATTGTCTTAATAAGAGCTCACATATACCATTATTATTCAATCTGTTCATATTAGTGCACAAAAACTTGCTTTTGCCAAAAAAAGTACGCAAAACCTCTTTCTGTCCCTGCCCTGCCATTTCGTCTTTCAAATGTCGAAATGTCAAAGCAAATGTTGCGCTGAGCCCTGCTAGGCTTCTAAATGTAGAACTTCGACCTTTAACCTATTCAGCTGTTCCATCTCATGTGCAAGATTTTCATGCAGTTTTACAAATTCAAAGTGACCCTGGAGATTGAGAGCGCAACAACCCACTCCATTCCTGTCTACCAGCAATTCAGAAGCTTAATAACTTCTGCCAGTTTTTTGTACATATTTATATTTGTAAGCAGTGTGCTGAGTGCTTGTCTAGCAGTATAGATGTCAGCTATTCGTTCTATACTTACATATGTGCATTTACTGGAGCCTAAGGCAGTTTAAAAGCTGCTCTGATTGGAATAACCTCATTTAAATAGGGAATTTTACTCAATTTCGACTTTGATGTTTGGGGCACTTAAAAATGAATATCCTACAATGATTTTGCATAATAGTCATCCCCAGAATGTCCTCTACATATCCCAGAGATGTGGCATCAGAAATGTATAATGTCTACCCTTATAAAAATAAGTTTTGTACGCCTGGGTAAAGTGACAATTCACATGTAAGTGACCCCCTATTGCTGTATAGCACGGCTTAAATTCAATTCGGATGCTAGGAGGTCACAGCATCATTATTAGGCATTATAAATATTAAAAAACGAATTTAATGCACCTATTTTAAATAACATTTTTTATATAATCAAAATATATATATTTTATTTTAATAAATCCAATCATTTTGATGAGTCCACATATGAAAAGCAAGCTGCATCCCTTGCCTATCACTTTTAAACACATTCATTCACAGGCCTAAGAACAGAAACCGAACTTGAAAGTTGCGCCACTTTTAAAGGACAGCCATTATTATTTAACATCAAAAACCACTCTTATCCTCATTTAAAAAGGCATTAAGAAAAGAAATCCCTACTGTCAATCTGTCCTCTGTTTATCAAAAATAATGAAACTATATTTCTAACTTTTAAAACAGCAGTCTGAAATGCAGGATTTGACTTAAGGGGTAGTGACTTTAGCTGTTTTCTGTGGCCGGAGTCAGAAATACCCACGTGCTGACACAGCTGCTTGACACGTAAAGGCGTCGAATTCACACGCCTTTCAAGTCAGCCTTTCGAGCCAGGCAGCACAAATCTGTTGTTCTGTAATGTGTATTCAGGTCTGCAACAACCAACTCACTCAGATAATGTGAATGCCTGTTAATACCTAATACAGAAGGATAAATGCGGTGACATTTTGTATCTTAATTTTATCTATTGCAAAACACACAATTTCGTTTTTTGAAGCTTTTTTATTCCTATTAAATGTGGATTCTAATTTTATCTTTAACATTGTGGCAATTTGCACACATGTATAGTGTCTTACTCTGTCAATTTAATGATAGCGTGCAGCTATTTAGCATATATTATATAATTCATTGCTGGATTCTTTTAAAATATATTTTATTTTAATGATATTTGCCATAACAGAATGATGACAAAAAAAAACATTGAGCTCATTCCAGACATTTTCAAAACGGTGTCATACACAATACAGGGCACTTAAGGCTAGCCATTCTGGCACCAAGAGCGCAATCGCTACTTACAAGTACCACTAATGACAAACCACAGACATTTAAACACACATTTAACCCACAGATCAACACTTAGGACAGAAACAAAAGACAGCCCACAGACTGTACTTAAACCAAACTATTTGTAAATACTAGTTGTAAGTCATATTCACTAGATTTGGCTGGCAGAACACCAAGAAAAAAACGCTCTGCATATCACCATTTATGAATGTTACTAAGTGCACAGACCAGGATCCTTTCTATGTACATATTTAGTTCCTCAGGGTACTAGTCACCAAGGAAAAAATACGTTTCTATACCTTAACCTAGTTAAGTATCCCCTCTAGGGGAGCCGGCTAATTCAATACAAGTTCCAAGGGTACCTACACAAATGCAACACATTCTACGATGTGTGCTAAGAACAGGCATGCCAAAAATATTGCAGCATATACAATATTATACACAAAGTAGCACTTAACTCAAAGTGTGCCGTCCAAGTTTACAAAAGTTTCTCATTACCTGCCTACATAAACTGCAGTTTACATATTTCCAAATTCCAAATATTGGCCAATTTCCATACAAATCCAAGAAGCGTCGTAACAAACGACCTTACCAAGTACAAGTTTCCAGATTCTAACTGCCAAGTTCTGAGTGACCAAATGGTCAGAGACAGAATCTCAGTTTTAGGGTACCTTTTTACTAGAGTCCTGTTCTGTCCTCCTCAGTAGATTCCTGTCTCCCATCAGGATCACTCCCTTGGATAGCCACTTCTCTGATGAGCCTCAGAGAGAGCACCAATTGTAGAAATAAAAACCTAATCTGGGGCTTCACTGATACAACTGGTCCTTTTAAACCAACAAACAAGAGATTGGCACAGAAGCTGTAATATAAAAGACATCTTTTTATTTAACCTCTAAAGAGGTAAAAATGCGTCATACAGTATTCTCAAATCACTGTAGGAGACATTTCTAAGGAGTACAGAGAACAGGGGCATTATATACCCACACAGGGGCTTAAAAAAGGCGGTACAAGTACACATGAGAAGAGTTATGCACATAAATGGTCATACAGAAACTGCACAGTCAACAAGTAGGAGGAGTAATAAGTTGCTGACATCAGTTAGAACAGCCTGACAGTTCTATACTAGGAACAGATGCACTCTACTAGCTAAGCAAATCTGAGCATGTGCAAGACTCTGGGAGAGGGAAACAGCAAATGGCCAGCACATAGCTAACTAAAATTGCTGCCAAGTACAAAATGGCTTTCAGCTCATGCTAAGAGATTAATGCAATCTTCAACAAGACCACCTTATTTTTACATGATGGTTACTGCATGATTTACATGTCAAGCAGTCAAACATGTCCTTGGCTCTGTGTATGGGTTCCTAGAGCCATGCAAGAATCCTGGCTTGGCTCTCATTCATTTGTTGGCTCGCCCAACTGCAAAAAAATTCTATATGTTTATGAATAATTTCTCATTGAGAGAGCCGAAACTCATCAGATAAGCATATCAGACACGAGTCCTGATGAGGTGGATAAAGAACATCTACTTCATTAGGACTTGTGTTTGATACATACAATGGATCCGCATACACATCAGATAGATTAGTACTCTGCCGTGGGGTTCTCCCATTTGTTTTTAATATTTTATGTATATTTGTGGATTTTATGTTGAGCAGCGTTGTGGGGGGTTAAGCAGTGTATTGGTTTTTATATTGATGTGATGTATTTTTCCCCCAACAGCAATATATGAAATTTGCTATATGCTCCATGTTGATATGATGTAAATGTTGGTGTGTGTATACACATTAAAGCTTTGTGTAACTTTTTACCTTGGTGCTACTTGAGGATGAGTTCATAGTGCACAAGGAGATATTTTGGTTGAGTGTGTTGAATGATTGAAATATCATTAGTGTGCTATATAGTTTCTGCAATGGAAGCTTTTATCCTTCTCGTTTTACAGTGCCCTGTCCACTTGGTTTGAGGGATCTCTATAATTTTCTATTTATTAATTTCACCACATAGGCTTTTGTTGCGGTGGCTCGATTAATATTTAAGTGTTTGGTAACGTCTATTCGCCAGAGTTGCATTTTATCGGGTGCCGTAAATAGCACCCCAATTACCAGGCCTTATGTATGAGGGCTATGGTTTTTAAAATGCTACATCTTTTATTCCAGTGCTAGCCACCTACCTCGCCTTACCCCTTATCAACATCACCTTGACCTGGTGACCTCCTTGAGCAGAGGGCACAGGTGGATTCACAGCTGTTCAGATCAAAGTGGGAAAAGGAAAAAAGGAGCAAGAGCAGACCTGAATAGGTTGCGGGTCCCCACCTTGCAGAGTGTGCCCCCAGAAAAAAGTCTCCCACTTGTGGTTGCCACTTCAGCTGGTGTTTCTATGGAGGCCAGAAAAAAGATAGTAACTGCCTCCCACTACACCAGCTGTATCTAATCTCCTTCGTTTCCCTCTCCCCTCTGTTTCTCCAAACCCTTCTCTACCCTGTCTCCGCCAATCCTCTGCATGCACACACATTGTATTATGAACTTCCTAAACTTCCTGCTCTAACTTACCCCTGAACCCATGTTCCCCCTACTCTGTTTCCCTAAAGTTACATACTCCCTTCTTGATCTCCTGCCTCTTTTCTCTCCCTTGTTTTCACTTTGTCATCTTATCTCACTATCTTGCTTTCCATCTGTTCTCTTGTACTCCTCACACTCAAACCTTATCTTAGAGATCTTACGTTTCTCAGATCCATTCCGAATGGTTAACTTAATTCAGATTTCGCATTGCTGTAAGAATATACACACAACCAACCACACATATATATATATATATACACACACACAACCACATATATACACACACAACCATATATTATGTATACACACACACACGTAAAAAAAAACATTTTTGATATTTATCAACATCCAACGAGTGTTTAAACTAATTACATACACAAACTAAAGGGTAGAATAATAAAGAAAAAAGTAACATACAATTGACAAGAACATATAACAAATAATAATGGATTCAAAACCTATAAAAACAATTTGAAACAGTTGATCATAGGGGACCTGTCACAGTGACTTGGCCTAAAAGATTTTCTCAAATTAACTGGTGTTCAAAACATTTGTGATGTGGTGAATGGAACAGTGTACCCCCAAGTCAATAGCCATGTGAAAGCCAGTGCGAAGAAACATTGCTAATGAAACTCATGACAATAATCAAACAAAGCAGCCAAAAAGGAACACATTTGTTATTACCAATTAGCAAAAAGCCTCAAAATGAGTGCACAACTGTATTTCCCATCCTTTTGCCACGGTCAACTATTTGCATCATTGTATTTCAATACCATAATGCGTTTCACAATTGCCCCATACTATCAGCATTATAGGTAGATTGAGCTGCATCTTGTGCATCCTATGTTCAACTGTGTAAGTGACAGCGAGTGAAGAAAACCTGGCACGCATCCCAAAATCCGTCAAAAGTCCCACCCATATTCCAGCAGTTAATGTGGAATTGTGGACATATTTCGCAGAGCCTCTCTTATGTAAACATAAAATAAAACAAACGTTCACATGGAACAACACAGTCTCAACCGTAATGAAAGAATGAATATATATATTTTTTTATGTATTTATTTATTTTTCCCCCGGACGAGGCCAAGTGGATACGCGGCCAGTTTTAACAAGCAATCCTGCTCATATCCTGGGAAATACCACGGGGCCTATGTCAAAACGCATTACGTATTTGGATATGAATGCGCAGCGGGCAAAACACAGGCAACCAACTAAAGCTCCCTTATATCTGACAACCAAATACAGCTTCACTAATCTCCTATCCAGCACCCAGGTCACGGGTAATTTTCGGCCGAAAAAGGAACATGTAACTCTCGTATGGCCTCACGTATGATGCTCGGCATCCGCGTTAAATACTTTTAAAACATACTCCTGATACGAGCCAAACCGAGCCCGAGCAACAACACCAGGTCTTATTAGAATTTCGAAACAGACTGCCCCCAAAGGCGCCAATATTTATAACGTCTGACGTCATTTAAATTGGACGTCACATGCGTCTTACCCTTAAAGGAGAAACCTGATTTGTAAATACGTGAAGCCAGGTGAGCCCCTGTATAGTTGATTCGCATCGTGAATCCAAAGCGTGTAGTATAAATGCCACAAGCAACCGCCAGTTTCCGTTTTGGTCATAAGGACCTTATGGCCAGATCGGCATAATAATAAATGCAGAGCAAATACATAAAAATACGAGTTTCTGTCCTATCATGGGTCACTTGTCTTGTGATGAAAATAGGCATCACCAATAAGTTGTTTTGCAGTGAGTGCATCGTGTTTTTCTCACTAATTGGGACTTCAGAAACCCTACAGTTATATGAAAAATATATTATAAGAGGTATTAAAAAGAGCATTACTATATCACTAATTAGTATGCGGTCCATCCCATGAAATAACAGTCCAAGACTAATATCCGAAAAAAAAGACATTCGGAACACACCCGGCCAGTATGATGTTACTTATCACGGTATGTTTTTAAAAAGTATGGAACTCTGAATGCCGAAAGCTATACTAGTGGCTATATCAAAGTCGCATCGCTATGTTCCTTTTTGGTTTTGCCCAAAAATTACTTGTGACATGGGTGCTAGATATGGATGGGGTATTCGTGAAGCTGCTTATTCAATATGAAGGGGGCTTATGTTGGTTGTGGCTTTGCCTGCTTCGGATTCATGCTTTGTTGTGGCTTTGCCTGCTTCGGATTCAAGCTTGGATGGCTTTGCCTGCTACAGATTCATGCTTTGTTGTGGCTTTGCCTGCTTCAGATTCATGCTTGGTTGTGGCTCTGCCTGCTTCAGATTCATGCTTGGCTGTGGCTCTGCCTGCTTCAGATTCATGCTGTTGCTCTGCCTGCTTCAGATTCATGATTGGTTGTGGCTTTGCCTGCTTTAGATTCATACTTTGTTGTGACTTTGCCTGCTTCAGATTAATGCTTGGGTGTGTGCTTTGCCTGCTACAGATTCATATCCAAATGCATAATGCGTTCTGACATCTGGGGCGCTCGTGGTACTCCCCACATGAGCAGGATTGCTTGTTAAAACTGGCCGCGTATCCACATGGCCTCGTCCGAAGCATATATGCTGCTGTTCTAGTTGGTGGTGCTAAGCTGCTGTTACGAGTTGTCCGGGGGCCGGGCTTGGCTCCGCCCCCCATATTTGACGTCTTATCACCCACCGGGCCTCCATTGATCACCCGTCTTCGCCGGCCGGGCTTGGCTCCGCCGGACTACATCCCCCACGAGCCTTAGGGGCAGGACGCCTCACAACAACGCGCCAGGAGGCGCTTAAAGCTGGGCTCGGTGCTGAGCCCCTTGGTCTGCTGCTGTTCTAGTTGGTGGGGCTAAGCTGCTGTTACGAGTTGTCCAGGGGCCGGGCTTGGCTCCGCCCCCCATATTTGACGTCTAAACACCCACCGGGGCTCCCTTGATCACCCGTCTTCGCCGGCCGGGCTTGGCTCCGCCGGACTACATCCCCCACGAGCCTTAGGGGCAGGTCGCCTCACAACAACGCGCCAGGAGGCGCTTAAAGCTGGGCTCGGTCCCTCGCCCCGTGAGGATGCGCGCGGGACAAGCCGGGCTAAGCGGGACCGTCTGTAGCCGTCGGGGGCCGGAGGAGGCTGGGCTGGGCCACCCCCTTGAAACTTGCTCTTTCTGTCACATGGAACTGCTCTACCCGCAAAGGTACCTCGTATCCTCCACCCGAGGACATAATGATATAATTATCCAAAATGCGCGTAGTTGGACCAACAACCTTTATTTACTGTTTTTTGTCTCCAGGCCACGCTTTGTTTAGTGGGGTGGTAGCACCAAGCTCGGTGTATGAGGGTTTTGTTAACTTAATTTTAGCACTGAGTAAAAAGGGCATAATGTCAAAGCCTGCCTCTTCCTGTCGCATTACCAGGCTTCAGGCTGCAACGGCACAACCTCCCCCAAGCCTTACCGCCATTGATAAGATGCTACAGAAGACAATTGGGGTTGTAGCATCTGCTATAGAGAATACGGAAAGGCGATTGTCCATCACTCCGGCTGCCCCTCCCCTTCAGTCGATTGGGGATTATTCTGCTGGCACTGTTAACCCCCCTGATTTTAGCTCCTCTCTCATGTGCTCCTTTGCGGAGTTGCCCTGCGCACAAATTGCACAAGATGTCACTAACCTCCCCGAGGTCTCCAATATACTCTCACTTCCCATTGTTGGAAATATTTCTAAACCATGCTCGAGAAGAAAGAAAGGTAAAAATAAAAAGCTGGTTAAAGTTCCTTCATCTTCAGCGGATGTTGTGCAGGTTGTTGCTAGTCCCTGTGCGAACAATTTGGGAACTCCTGTCTGGGTCACACATCTTCTATCTGACTTTGAATCACATATTGGAAAGATCATTGGCTCATATATCAAGCCATTAACATCTAGGCTTGACAGATTGATCTCCACGATTAACAACTCAGGCCTAGGGAAATCCCAATTGCCCGGTCCCTCAGGAATCTCTGGCATTGATAAATCTACTCCTAGCCCTGATCCCATAATTTCATTAGCCGGCATAAATACAACAGCCGTACCGGCTCTGGTACCCGCAAATCCTTCACCTGATCCCGCCTTACTCCCGACTAGGGCAGGCATAGTAGATGTGGGAAAATCCTCAGCCCTGAGGGGATCTATCGAAAACAGACCAGACCCATTGTACCACCAACCTCGACCCAGTGGAAGAGGTGGAAATAGTTTGGAGGTGGGGACCTCCCCAGCCTTGCCCACCCTTGACCTGCAGACGGAATCCTTACCATATGTTGTGGTCCTTGTGGGGGTTCCCTCTTTAAGTCAGGGGAAAAGTGAGGACCACTTCGAACTAAAAAACAAATGTGTTCAATGGCTTAATAAGAATAGGCCTCTTCCTACTAACATCCCTGGTGAAATATTGGGTGTAAGAAGGGTAGACTGGATTGGGACCGGGCCCAAAACCATAATGGGAAATTGTGTGGTGATCAACTTTAGGAATTCCAGGGCAGTAGAATACATCTGTAGCAGATCGCTACCTTGGTCAAATACCCAAATCTTCCCCTTGCACCTATCATATTTCTATCCTACTTCCCACCGGAGCTCTGGGCAGGATATAGCTAGTCGACAGGAGGGGAGCCAGAATATTTTGCCATCTAAAACCCATCAGGGCACCACATACCGGGAGATTTACCATCCATATTCCCCTTTACTCTCTTACTTTCCATTGAGAAATAGGTATAGCGGGTTGGAGCAGATCGAATGACGCCCGGTGTGGCAGAGCTCTTTACCTCAAAGAGATAATGCACGGAGTATGTTAATAGGGCAATCGGTGGGTATTGGTGGCAGTATCACCCTTCAAAAGCAAACAAGGAATAGCTTAGAAAGTATCGAGCTAAACCCCTGTAGGCGGGATGGGATTATGGGAGTTACAACAATTGTTCCGGTAGTGTCCCAGAAGGTGGTACAACTGCTCTCTTGGAACATTGCTGGGCTACAAAAAAAGGTGAGCTTACCAGATTGGAATATCTTCATTGAGAAATTTGACATTTGTATGTTCCAAGAGACATGGAGTTTGCTTCCGGTATATAAATCAGGGTATTCGACCTTATTTATCCCTGCAATAAGTTCAGGAAAGGGTAGACCAGCTGGGGGACTACATGTCTGGATCAAGATCGAACTAAATTGGGATATCACTGTCAATAAAACAGGGACTGAGGATATTTTACATTTTTCAATCCAAGGGCAAGATATGAACTGCAAGATAGACCTATATAATGTTTATGCAAGAGGGTCTCCAGGGGACCAAATGTCTAGCACAATAGCAGCCTTAGAGCTAGAAATAGCTGGCAGCTCCCCGTTCTCTAAAACTATCGTAGGAGGTGACTTTAATTGCACCTTCGAACCTTTAACCAGAGACAATTCCCTGGGAATAGAGGAGGAAGATTCTAGATGGTCTATTCCAGCCTTGTCATTAGCACCAATTAGAAAATGGTCTCCGAGGGCAATCCAGATCAATGCCCTGACCCTGCAATATCACCTGAGAGCATTAAATGGTAGAACAAGCTCAGACCCAGACGGGGCATTTACCTTTAATAGGCTTAACGGCCCGTCAAGAATAGATTATATTTTACTTGACGTCAACCTCTGGAGAGATTTAATCGATATGGATGTAATACCATCCCAGGACAGTGACCATAACCCCCTCTGTACAAAGATAAGGTGGGGATTAAAAAAGGAAAATAGAAATAAAGCCCCACTAATGCATACTAAGGAGGTTGTTCCGTACAATTCTAATCGCCGGTTGAAATGGGAGAGGGTCTCATCACAGGAAGGGATCCTAGATAAGATTAATGAGCACTTAGTAGAGATGACTGCAGACTTAGAGCAATTTACAGCTGTAAAAGAAAATGTACAGGGCCCTTCACTCCCTCTAGTTTATAAAAACGTGATAGAGAAAGTGGGCCAATTTTTTATAATACAGGGAGGTAGTGCCAGACAGAACCATACTCAGGCAAAAACAAGTAATCCCTGGTATACGGCTCAATGTAGGGGTAAAAGGAAGGTGTTAACCACAGCCCTGCTCAAAAAGAATCCTTCACTAGTTAGAGCGGCTAGGAGGGATTATGCAAGGTCTCTAGTGATGACAAAACGGGACTGGGAAGAACAACACTGGCAGAATCTTAAAATTGCTTCCCTGAGTAAGAACTCCTGCACATTCTGGGATCTAATTAACAAAGCCAGGAGAGGGAGATCGGATCGCTAACCATATATCAGAACAACAATGGTTCCCACATTTCTATGACCTGTACTATGTTGTAGATGAGCCAAGTTTTCCATCTCTGATAATGGATAGTGATGATACAGTTTCCATGGTTCCCGAAGACCCCTTCTCCTTTAACGAGGTTAAAACGGCTATCAAACATCTGGTTCCGGGAAAGGCTGCAGGTCCTGACAGGATACCTGGGGATCTTCTCCTAAATGACCCAGTAACCTGGGCTAAATTGATCTCCCTATTAATGAACCTGATTTTAAGAGGCCACCCAGTCCCGGATTCATGGAAGGGAGCTGAGGTGGTAACAGTGTTTAAAAGGGGGGCGAGGGACGACCCTGCCAACTACAGACCGATCAGCCTGATAGACGTGGTCCAGAAGGTGGTTGGCAGGGTCATCATATCCAGGGTAGGATCGTGGATAGAAGAAAAAAACATCCTCTCCCACTTTCAAGCGGGTTTTAGGCAGAAGGTGGAAACGATGGATCAGATCTTCCGATTTTTTGCTATTTATTGGAAGGTTGTGACCATTGGGAAGGGCAGTTTGTACTTGGCGTTTATAGATCTCAAAACAGATTTCGATCTGGTTCCTCGATATAGATTATGGGATGTTCTACAAAAGATGGGCTTCCCTGTTACCCTCCTTGAATTAATTAAAAAATTGCACGAAGGGAATTATGCAAGGATCAGATGGGGTACTCAGGGCCAGTTGACTGAGAGGGTGGCCGCGGGGAGGGGGGTCCGCCAGGGATGTGTTATGGCGCCGACTCTTTTCTCCCTTTTTGTGAACGGAGTGGTGGACCACTTGAGGGAGGACTCAGCCGACACCCCGTCCCTGGCGGGGGGAAAAACACCCACCCTGCTCTTTGCGGATGACACGCTCCTGATCTCTAAAACCCCGACTGGCCTTCAAAAATTGCTGGATCGATTTAGCTCGTTCTGTGAGGATAGAGGTCTTACTATCAATACTTCCAAAACAAAGCTCATGGCCTTCTCGCCAGCAAAGAGATTTAAGAATAACGTCTCCCTTAATGGTACCCCATTGGAGCTGGTAGACTCATTCGACTATTTGGGTGTAAGGGTCAATAGTCGAATGAATTGGAATGATCATCTGGCCAAAATGCTTCTAAATCATAAGCGAGTATCTGGAGCAATTTTGCGGGAACAGCGAGAGTCCACGAGCAAACCTGTAGCCCCGGCTCTTACTATGTATGAAGGACAAGTACTGCCCTTGGCACTCTATGGATCTGAGCTGTGGGGCTTTGAGGACACAACCAATCTGGTGAGCTCAGAAAATAAGTTTTTGAGAGAATTGGTGTCACTTCCCATCTCCACCCCGATAAAACCACTATGTCTAGATATGGGTAGGCGTCTATTAAAAGACATAGTCTGCCTACGCCCGTTACTCTTCTGGGTTCGTCTTAGGAGGTCGCCAGAACTCTCAAACTATGCGGCTGTCTTGGATGAACTAATTTTGCTCAACTCAGGCAACAAGATTAAGTGGTTGAGTAAACTTAGACAGCTGTACTGAAATTAGGGCTGAATGAAATATGGGTTAGCCAATCACCACCCTCCAAGCATGTCATGAAGAAACTATATTGGGACTGGGTACAGGAGGAGGCTATACGTAGAGGCAAAAAGGGCACCCTTACAGAGCGGTTTATAGAATTTAAACCCGAAAGGAAACTCGAACCGTTCCTTGACTTTATACAAAAACCCCTGGATAGATCCCTCTATCTAAAACTAAGGTTTGGGACCCTCCCAGTGAATGAATTTACTGCTGGGTGGAACAACTCAAGCTCTATAGCTAAATCCTGCCCTGGGTGTGCAGCCCCTAAGGAGTCTGTGGCTCACTTTCTTTTTGCTTGTCCAGCTTACAGGGGTGCAAGACCGTCATGGCTTAAACCAATATGTAGGGAGTGGGGCCTAAGGTGTCACAAGATGGCCCTGCGAGTTTTTACTACTGATACGTTGTGACGGATCCTTTCCCCCGGTCCCCAATCCCTCACGCCCACCACCCGGACTACCTCCTCTCCAGAACTGTCCCTTCCCGGACTCACAATTCCGAAGGATCTCCAAAGCGTCCGTGACAACGGAGTCCCCACCCCTCTCTCTCTTTCAGGGTCCAATCAGGAGTGACGACGGAGCGGAAGGAGTCGCCCGGTGCCCCGGAAGTCCCGCCTACCTACAACCAGACGCCCACAGAAAAAGCGGATCCGAAGAGACTGGAGGGGTCGAAAGATCGTGGCAGGAACTCTCGGCTGGCGATAACGCGGAGAACGAAGACGGAAGCGGAGAACTCGAGGAGTGGTCGGAAGAGTGGTGGAGTCCCACGGAGGAAGCTGAAGAGCGGCCGTAACTCGGAGGAGAGTTACGGCGGAGCGCGTGAGTACCTTCCACCATACCTTCAGTCTGTTAAGTACTCTATGTATCCACGTAATCTTCCCTTGTATATAGCGTCTCTCTCTTCACCATCCCGTCCCGCCACCTTGTAAATTGTGTACAGCACCCTACACCGTGTACAGAGCCTGGTCTCACGAACCTTTCCGAGCACTCTTCCTTTATCAACCCTTGTCTTTCCCCCTCTTACCCTTTTCCCACACAGTCTGCTTTCTCCTCTTCACCTTTTGGTAACGGGGCCAGAGTCTTCATCTGAGTCCCAGCAGGACTAACGGCTCCTCTTTCTTTCTCTTCCGGTCCTCCGAGGAGCACCCACCCTGTCTACTGTCGCCGGTTACAGCCAAGAACGGAGACGTCCCTGAAGTACCGACCCCGACGACCCGACCCCGACGACCGCGACGAGGGATTCTTCCACAGCTACCTCCAAACCTTCCACCCGTGTAAACAGAACTTCTGCTCAATAAAACAACACTATAGCCCACTATATCTGGCCTCCTCGTCTGACTTTCCTGCCCGCAATACCCACACGCCGACATACGTCCTCCTTGGTCATAGTCTGCGGGGTAGCTAAATTTTTGGGCAGTGCATGGCAGACCCACGTGCGCAGGATAAAACAAACTCTTTAATGATGTTATATGAATTATGATACGTCGTTTTTATGAGGTTATGTACTCTGTTTTTAATGTATATCTTATTTTAATGAATTTTGTAAATTTTATGCACTTTTTACACATGATTGGATTGGTGTTTGGTTTTTAGTTGTATAGGACGTGTATACTTCTAGGCTAAATATGTTTTGAATATATTATCACTATTACTATATGAGTGATATCTGGACGTATGGAGCACCCTGTAGGGAATTAATAAGTTTGCCCTTTTTTGCTGCTATTTCTCCTAGTCATCCTTTGAGCTTTGAACATTGGCACTTCCTCACATGTTGCTGCTATTTGCAATACTGATAATAGTCTTGTGTTGATCATAAATTGTTTATGTGGGTCGTTTTTAACCCCTTCCATGCTGCGCAGATTCCGCCGCTGTGCTGACGGAATCTTGCGCGGGCGTGGTCATGACGGAACGGTTCCGTCATGAGCACAGCTCAACCGTGGCTCATGACGGAACCGTTCCGTCATGAGCACCGAAGGGGTTAATAGAACCTGTGGGCTTTTTAATGCAACTTAATAATTCGACCATCCTCGCTGCTATTTTCTGAAATATCTGCATTTTGCACTTGGCACTTTAGCATATGTTGCTGCTATCAAACATACGTGATAATTTTGCAATGTTGCGCTGATTTGTTTTATAGACGACCCCTGCTCTTTAAACTTAAAGAAGATGGATTAATGTAAATGTTTTCTAGGATTAACTATGTGTGAAATGTTTGTACTTTTATGGATAGTGCATATCCGAATAAAGATCAATAACGATATATGGGTTCATTACGATTGAGACTGTGTTGTCCCTTGCAAACGTTTGCTTCGTATTTTGTTTACAAAAAAGAGGCTCTGTGAAGCATGTCTTTTCTTCCACATTATAGGAACATGAGTGGGACTTTGACGGATTTTGGGATGCGTGCTAGGTTTTCTTCACCCCGTTGTCACTTTCACAATTGAACATAAGATGCACAAGATGCAGCTCAATCCACTTATTATGTGATAGTGTGGATTAATTGTGAAACGGTTTATGGTATTGAAATACAATGATGATTACGTGGTGCTTGGCTTCCTGAGACTGACGGTTTTGGGATTACCAGGTCTCTCGTGTGTCTCTTCTCGTGTGGTGCACCTCTTTTTTGTTGTGAATTACATTGATTCCTTAGGAAATAGGCATTGTAACAGTGGGTGCTACTGAGTGTGCACACGATTTTCCCTTAAATAGAGGGTTAGCACAGGGAGAGTTATATTAGGTTAGGTGCTGGTCAACTGAAGGTTCCACTGTTATCTTTTGTTTTACATTTGTTAACCCTTCCTTAGCACTAACCTACTCCTGTAATCTCATCATTATAAGCTCACTCACACATATCAAGGTCTGAGTTGAGCGATGCTGGGCTTTAAAGACAGACGACAAGAGTTAGCCCAGGACCTGTTTGCTACAAGTTCAAGACCAAGAGGTTCAGATCCGAATACTCCTAAAGTAGAAGGATTAAAACTTAAGTTTCAACGTTTGGAAAAGTTGAAAAAACATGAAATGTCCAGATGGTGGGACGGAACCACCCTGGAAAAATATATTGAAAATGACAAAATACCACGGGGTCTACGAATTTTAATTTTTCCTACGTTTGAGGACTTAGACAAGGAACAATTGGAGGATTGGGAGGGAAACCTCCGCAGTGCCTCTATTAATATGATGCGTATTTTGATTAAAACGTAGAGAAAAAGGGACTTAAATTACAACAAGAAATTGAAGAATTGGAGAAGGAAATAGCCAATTCTGATTTAAAGGAAACAGGAAAGAAAAACTATGCTATTCTTGATGAGATACTGGAGGGATACCAAACATATTTGAGGGATAAGAAGGTAAAGAAGATTAGGAGAGATGACAAGGACTATAAGGATGGGAGAGTATACACTTTCTCCCACAAGTATGACAATGCCAAGATTCCAGGAGAAGGTAAAAGACCAAGGGAAGACACCCTGGAGTTGACTTCCTCTAGCAGCATAAACTCATTGTCATCAGTAGCCAGTTCAGTGGCCGCAGAGGACTTAGTGGAAGCCACAGAAATTGAAAACAGGCCTAACAACAATTTTTTAGTAGAGATGGAAAGACTCAGATTAGGAGCAAGAACAGGAGTAAAAGATCAAAAGTCAGAAGGGGTGGGAGGAGATGGCAGGACCTCAAACAGAAACATCAACAAAAAGACAAAACCGGAACCAGTGAGCAGAATAACCAGATCAAAGAGAACAGAGAACTAACACATTTGGAGAATGTAGTAGACAGTGCAGATAAGGGACTCACTATTGTCAACTTGTCAACTAGGATACTCTCTAATGATGACATTTCTGTCCTAAGCAAGGGACTTGGGTTTTGTCCTAATCAAGTGAGTGGGGAGGTCGATTTATTTGTTGATCTTTTTAAATTTATCCGCCTGTTGAAACTTAAGGATCATTTTGTGCGAAATCCATCCATCTGTGATAGACCTTTTGTTGAAACTGTACATCCAACTCATACGGTTCATGAAATAAATGTTATCAAAAGCATGATGTCTGTTGAACTAGAAACATCTATAAATATTGAACTTGTCAGGAATGAACTTGATATTGTAGAGGATGTTACTATTGATAGCGGTCTAAAACCAAAATCCAAATTTATCCCTGTTGGCACCCACCCTAATATTGATATTTTTAAACAAAGAGTTACCCAGGGCTTTTACCAACGTCTGGAACATCCTATACCTTCCCATCAAAGGAAATTTAATCTGACTCCTAGGGAAAATACGGCTCTAAAAAATCTCAAATCAGATTCTTCGATCATTATACGTGAGGCTGACAAAGGGGGCAATGTTGTCGTTATGGAAAAACTAGACTATATGAAAGAAATAGACCGTCAATTGGCTGACACCTCCTGCTACACAAAATTATTGACAAACCCTTTTAATGCTCTTACCATACATATAAATATGAGACTCACTGAATGGTGTGAAGTTGGTCTCTTGAGTGAGGAAGAATGCAGATATTTGACAATCTCAGAACCTACCTTTCCGTGCATCTACATTCTTCCAAAAATACACAAGGGCGGCCAGTTTCCACCGGGCCGCCCTATTATATCTGGAGTAAACTCACCCACGGAAAAACTTTCCGAATATGTGGACTCATATATTCAGCCACTGGTGCAAAATTTACCTGCATACATTAAAGATACGAAAGACATCTTGGGGAAGTTTGAGGGATTCAAATGGTCGGAGTCCCTTGTTTTTGTGACAATGGACGTTGCTAGTCTATACACCTGCATCAAGAAGGAGTTTGGGATGAAAGCATTACAATCCTTCTTGGGCCAGAGAACGGCTGATCATTACTCTCATAATGAAGTATTACTAGAAATGACCGATATCATTTTGTCCCCAAAGAATTTCCTACATGATTCTACATGGTTCCATCAAATCCAGGGTACGGCCATGGGTTCCAGGTTTGCTCCCGCTTACGCCGGGCTCTTTATGGGCTGGTTTGAGCGGGAGCATGCCTGGGGTCGTCATGCGGCAGGCTGGATGGAACATGTGATCTTTTGGGGTAGGTACATCGACGATGTAATCATGCTATGGGATGGACCTATCGCCAAACTAATGGATTATCATGTCTACCTTAATGATAACCCGTTCAACGTGAGCATTACCATCAGTTACAGCCATCGGGAAATAGATTTCCTGGATATTACATTTTTTATCCAAGATGATCTTATACATAGCCGTACTCATAGGAAGATCACGGCCTGTAACAGCACACTGCACTATCAATGCTCACATCCCCAACATGTTATTTCTAACATCCCTTATGGGGAAATGATCCGTATGCGCCGTAATTGTAGCATGGATGAGACATTTGCTCACAGTGTAGAAGAGACCAAGAAACGATTCCGGGACAGAGGATATCCGGAAACTGTTTTGAAAAAAGCTCACACAAAGGCATTGCAAGTTTCGAGACAAGATACTCTAGCTACCAAGCCAATCAACAACTCTAGGAAGTCCCCCATTGCATTTGGCACTCAATTTGACGATCGTAGTAATAAGGTTTATAATGTCTTAAGAAAACATTGGCATTTGTTGATGAAAATACCTTGCCTTAAAGATATTATTCCAACTAAACCTAAGATCACATACAGAAGAGGGCAAAACTTACGAAATATCTTATGCCCAAGTTATGTCACCACCCCGAAACAACCAACCTGGCTTAATTCCAAGATGACTGGTTTTTACACATGCAATCAATGCAATGTTTGCAGATTGGGGAAGAATAAAACCAAGACCTTTTGCTTCAATACCAAACGAAGCTACTCAATAAACCATCTAATCAATTGCAACTCCAAATATGTAACGTATGTGGTAGGTTGTCCTTGTGACAAGATATATGTGGGTAGCACTAAAAGGGCTTTGAAAGTAAGAATTCAGGAGCATGTTCGAGCCCGTCGGAATGGTGATCACAGATACCCACTTACCTATCACATGCAGGAAAATCATACAACGGAAGAAGAGCTGTGGTTCATGGGAATAGATCATATACCCGCCAATTTGAGGGGTGGCAATCTGGAACTTTCCCTGAGAAGGAATGAGGCAGGTTGGATCTGTAAATTGCGTAGTGTGGAATTTGGACATAATAGTGATGACGAAATGCATTACTTTTTGTAATACCATCATTCTGCCAGCTTGTCCTCACTTACCTGTTTGAAAATAAGCAAATTGTCAGGTACAACCTAAGTTGCCTTAATTACTGTGACTATCTGAATTTAATATGTAGAAACATTGTTTCTGTGATTATATGGCTGTCACATGTCTTTCCGCTCCTTTCTTTTATCTCTTGACCTCGTTTTACTCACTGTTTCCCTTTCTTATATAGTTTTTGTAATGGCTATACTTCTGTGTCAGTTCTTTCTTATACCTCTGTATCAGTCTCCTCCTATGTCAGATCAGATTTAGGTATATCAATAGGTGTCTTGAGTGGGTGTTATTGTTATCTGCATTGTTCCTTTGCATTACCTTAATGCTTATGTTTGATCTGTGCACGTGGCGTGGTGCATGATTTTCCATCTTCGATTTTTTTTCTGGCACTTTGTGTTGGTGGTGCTTTATTCAGACGGACATATACTGTCCAGTCTATTGGGACATGATTCCCTTTATTATAGGGTCATTTACGTCTACCTATCGGGTGAGTTCATCTGCCCCGGATTGGGGGGAGGGGGGGTTGTAACTTCGTTAGACATGTTCTCTCTCTCGTTTGAGAATATATCATTCCCCTCATTATATTGGCACTTAGAAATTCTGGGAGCGCACTATTCGTTATTCAATTCAGTTTTTGATTTGTGAATTTTTCGTTTATTCTTGGCAGATATAGTAATTAAAATAGTGCTTTACGCGCTTAGATGGTCATGTCCCTGTGGAGTTGGGTACACATATTTCATGTACCCCAACCGTTTCCGTGCCGTTTTTAGTATTTGCTCTCCTATAACTGGGGAACTATACATTTTTCACCATGCTAAGATGGCCGCCACCGTAGTGTCAGAGGAACATTGACTAGACGCACGCTGCTTTGGTTCTGCACTACCCCCACAACCGGTCGTTTTTTTATTCTCCGTTGAGTCAAGTTATATATTTTCTCACAGTATATGTCATTTGTTTTTGGTTTACGTTGTAGGTTGATCATATTAGTAACCTTGATATAGGTAGTTGGGATATTATTGTAATCGCCAACGAGTCGGTCTTAAACAAATTGGTTGCTATGGTAACAACCCATGTGATGTCTTCACCGGGACCCGTCACGCGCGCTATTTAAAGATCGCGTTCCTTAGAGACAGGTTTCCTGCCGGGGTATTTTACCGTTATTCTATCTGTTGAAGACTGGGCATGAACATTTGTCCGGCAACTATTGTATTGCGGTAAGGTTCGAATCGTGCATCGCGCTGTTTACGAAGGATTGTGTGGGCTTTTAAACTCGACAGTTGGGAATTTTCCCTTCGCTTCCGTTCACTTTCTGAACTTGATGAGTACGTTGTTGAGACTAGTCTAAAATGGGTTCTTGATTAATAGAGCAATATGGGCCCTTTAGTTACTTTTGTGCATTATGTGTTGATCTTGGCTCTTGGTTTATCTGAGGAAGAAATATATTCTCCCCGTTTGTCTGTCATTAATTATATGGTGGCTGTGCAATAAGATAGGATTTCATGCTTAAATCATTATAGATAGATGTTTACTTAATTGTAATCTTAGAAACTCTGAAATAATAGTTGACTTTCTTTATTCCCATTCCTAACTGTTTATCTATTTTATTTATTTAATTTATTTAATTTTTGTTTTGTAAAATACATCCCGGATTCCTATTTTTCTGTAAAATAAAATAATACATTCCGGTTTTCTTTTAGAATATTGGGACGCTGCCCATTGCCTACATCTGTAGAACCAGAGGGTGCATGATTCCTGTGAACGTGGGATCCTAGTATAGTTCACTTATTGGACCACAATGAAACTCTGGCGTGAATCTGTGAGTCATACGCGGTGTTTCTGATACATACATTTTGTTGTGTCAGCACTTAATTTGTTTATGCCTTTGTTCTTGTTTGTGGTGCCTTGAGATTTCAGATGTATTGATTATGATTAGGTGCACTGTTGATTGTGTTTTGGTCGTAGAACTGATTGGAGGGAACGTTGCCGCTCACTTTGAAACTATTTAGGATTGGTGAAACACTCTGGAAGATACTTCCTTCTTTGAACGTTGCCATATCCCTGTGGTAGGTCAGACTCTCCTTCTTGCCTTCCTTTTGTCTGTTTATTCGTGATTATTTCTTCTCCCTTTGAATGCCTTGTCCTTATCCCATGTCACTATTTGTATGCTGGGTATGATTTGATCCAGTCATTACGATAGTTGATTCCTGTTTCGGTTGACCCCTCAGGAGATATATATATAAAAATATAAAATTATGTAATGGTGTAAAATAATTCAAAATAATTCAAAATAATTTTTAAAAAAAGTTTTAAAAAGTTTAAAAAAAAAATAGTTATAAAATAACTTCAAAAATGTAAAAATATGTAGGACTTTCCATTAAACACAATGTTATGTATGGAATGGTCTGTTTGAAAAGTATTGAATAGGAAAACTGTTGTTATATGACAGATTATATATAATGTCGTTTTGTCTGTTTGCCATCTCCTTATATGTGTATAAGTGTCTTTTTATATATATGTAAGTGCTTTTTTGTATATGTATTTTTATATGTGTGATATTTAGATGTACTTTTTTACTTATGATTAACAGCCCTGAAGAAGTCCTTGTTTAGGACGAAACGCGTCGGCTGGTCTTTCTGTAGAAAAACGAAAATAAAATGAATACATAAAAATTGATTCTTGAAGACAATTCATAATCACGTATGAACTGTGCGACTTTGAGCTTCTCGTGTGGTGCACCTCTTTTTTGTTGTGAATTACATTGATTCCTTAGGGAATAGGCATTGTAACAGTGGATGCTACTGAGTGTGCACACGATTTTCCCTTAAATAGAGGGTTAGCACAGGGAGAGTTATATTAGGTTAGGTGCTGGTCAACTGAAGGTTCCACTGTTATCTTTTGTTTTACCTGAGTCCATTGGCTATACATGCTTAAGCTCATTGGTACTGACATTTTTGAGATTCTCGTGCCCGGAAACTTTTGGGGATGCTCGCATGTTACTACAAATTGATAGTTGACCCTGACAAAAGAGTGGTTAACACAGTTGTGCACTCATTTTGAGATTTTATGGTCCATTAAGGATGACGTGGGGTTATGCCTTTGTACTGTGACATTGTTGTTTGATTCTGTTGCATTGTTATATGTTATGGGTAGGAATATATATTTTATGTCCCTCAATGGGACCAGGTTACATAGGAACGGCGAGATGGGCTATACATCATGATAGAGTTGCCACATTACTGCATAGGAAGACAGCGATGCCCGACCCCCGGGATGTGGGATAAGCTGCAATGTGTAATGCCTATAAGAATTGAACCAGCCGGCCTCCGGGTTGTAGGCGAGCAACGGTGTATGCCTGTGCTACTGTACGTCACAAAATAAATAAATAAATAATAAAAAAAAGGAATATATATTTTAAATTTAAATTGGAATAAACTACATACAACTGTTGTAGGAAAGTAGTATCTGCTTCTTATGTTTACCCCCACTTTTTGATGATGACACACTGTTTATAGCCTAGTCTGACTGGAATCCTGCTATTCAGGACCCCAGTCTATCTGCTTACTCCCTTAAATTGCTATGTATGAACGTTAGGTATCCTTATCAGCCCCTAGTATATGGTACACCATGTAACCAGGGCATAGGTACCCCAGAGGCCTCTCATGGGCTGAAGCATGTATTATACCACCCATGAGAGGCCATTCAAATTGACACGACAAGCCTGCTACAGCAGACTGTGTAAGCTGGTGCTTCACCACTTACTCAAGATATATGTTCACTATATCTATCTAAATCACTACACTTAAAAACCTATCAGTCACCCCTATGGCAGGCCTTATCAATTCTGAAGGCAGGGTGCTGGGTTTTACGTCAGAGCCCCTCTGCAGGCTTCGGAGACCATTCTCCGGGGTTGTCTGTGGTGCAACCAGACATATATGTTTAAGTGCATTATAACATCGCGGTAAATGCTAAATATAAAACGGATGCTTAGAAACAACTCGTGTTTGGTGTCAAACACCTTGGAATCATACCTCCACACCAGTAACTGGTGTGGGAGGTATGATTCCACCCTTCCAAAGGGACATCTGTGGGTCACCGGTCTACCCGGTACAAGCTTTCTCGACCCAGGCAGCACAAAATGTACGCTGCCAGCTACAGACACCATTATGCTCTCCTGCTGCTGAGCCAAACTCGAGCAGAAGAAGGCATGACAATAGGCATCCTGTCACAGGGAGGTGTGACCACCTCCCAGACAGGGTTTAGTGTATTGGGGCTGGGTGGGTGCATTCTGAGAGTGCCAGAAAGTCTGCACTGGGGGCACATTTGGTGTCCCTGTGCATAGTCCAGCTCAAACCAGTTCTGGGAACCATTGGCTCCTGCTCTGGCGTGAAACTGGACAAAGGACATGGGTGTAGCCACCCCTCTGTCCTGCCCCTCCACTAGGAGCGTCCCTAGAATCTTGCCAACCACTTCCCATGGGTATAAAGTGGGCTACCTGGCTACAGGACTTTAGATTTTACCTGGGCAAGATTCTGCTAAGAAGAAACCAAGTACGTCGACTGTCTGCATGCCGCTGAACGACCGAAGAAATTCCCTTGGAGTAAAGAAGTTACTCCCCTGCAGAAGCAGGAACCTGAGCACATGTGACCGGTTTGCTTCTCCCAAGCTCCTGAGGACTCCGAAGATTTCAGCAACACAGGAGGTGGGTTCCCGAAGGTCCCTGAGGTAGATCTGACCTCTCAGTGATTCTGAGACCAGTACCCCTCATTGGGGGCGTGCAACCCGAACGCCTGTGCACCGCATACATTTGCAATTGCTTATGCTTGGTGACGAATACCGAGCTTGTGCATTGGACTCTGTGCAGTCCCAACCCGAGCAGTATTTGTACTAAAGATATCTGGCCTTCACTCACCGAGAGTCCTGTGGGCTGGTACTTTGCAAACTAGCTTGAGGTCTCCTCGTGATCCCTGGTCCGTTGGCCTGTGGGTCCTGGCGAGGGTCACCTTGTTTGTTCTTGGGCTTACCTGGTTGCTCCAGACGTGCACTGACTCTCCATTGCTTGGAGAGTCCCCTGGACCTTGCTGGTCCACACCGTAACCTGTTTACTCTGACCGCATGGGTTGCATTTGCGAAGGCTTGTTGGTGCTCCAGTTGGACATCGACCCCTCAGCACTTGACATCCTTAGTGGGACAGCTCACATCCAGATCCTGGTCATCCTCAACGTCTCCTGGTCCCCATGGCTGCAGAGTCAAGCAACCCTTCTTCGCACCTGAAGCACTTAACATCGTTGGGCATTCGACTACTGAGACCCTGGTCACCTGAAGTGACCCAGACTCTGTCCCCTCTGCTTTCAGGTTCCTCTCACCTGAAATCCAGGTTTGGATTCCACCAGACACTCTTCGCCTTCCTGGCAGCAGTACTTCTTTGCAACTCTCCATTGAAAACGACAAAGGGTTCAGACACCACTTGACCCCTACGCACCCGGCTCCTCTGGGATAGTTAACATGGGTACCTCGGTACTCACTGGTGGGTTGGCCTTAGAACCTCCTAAGTTCCAAGGGGTTTGCTCGAAGTCCTCGTAGAAGTGTTCTTAAACTGTAACTTTGTAACCGCAACTTTCCCATAGAATTGTGCGGAGCACGCGGTCGTGTTTCTTCACTGCACCCGTCCTTCGTGGGCTCCCTGTGTCACTCCTCTGGGTGGTTCCTTTGGGTCCCAGCGATCCTGCGTGCTCTAGGCACTGTGTCTAGTCAAGTCGTGATGGTTATATCATTTTTTTAGTATATGCTTCGGTCTCCCCCTGGAGCCCGCTGTGTATTGTGCTACTTACGTATGTCCTATTGATCCAGTATTGTGTGATTTGTGCTGTAATCTCGTGTAGAGACTAGTGGAGAGTGTTATATTAATTAATACATATTTTTATACAAATACTGTGTGGTTCTCCTTTCTTTTAGTCATTCAGAAGGGGATATTCTGGTAAAACAAGCTGCTTTATATTCCTTCAAGATTAAGCCTGAAGGCTGCTCTCCACAGCTACCACTAGGATAGCTTCCTAAAGGTTATCTTTGATCTCATACATCATAAGGGTCATGTGGACTGATACAGCGTGCCCACTTTTATTAGTGGACAGCATATACGAGGCCACCTTCTCACATTGGTGTGCTTTGGTTGGTATTCAAGCCTGCTATTGTTTTACCAGATAAATCTCATTGAGTGATTAATGAAAAACACTAAGTATTAGGCACATATAATACATCAAGATTTGAATAAGTAAGTTCTACTGAACTTGGAGTTGGGTAAGCCAAGGGTCTAGCACACCCTTTCTCCAACTCAAGAGAGTTTAGTCTCCACTAGGTTAGGTAGGTGCCCTCACCACATAACAATAGTATGTATTCTAGAGGAGAAGCCCGTGGCTCTCTGCAAACTAGATACAATGGCCTCTCATTCCCAGAATTGAGAGCCATGTGTGCATCTAGGAAGTTGAGGACAGGGAGAACAGACAGCAAACACCCAACGTCTCATTGAGACTTTGCTCTTTGATGACCTTAGGAAGACCCCAGGGTCTGATGAGGTAGATAGATTAAGTGGAGCAGGGAATGAGGAAAGGCCATAAAGGGAAACTTCTTTGACCTGGACTCAAACCCTGACCAGGAGAAACAAGATGATGCTAACCTGGACAACATAGATCTTCTTTTAGGTGTGGGAGAAGGCCCCAGTGACCCTCTCTTTACTCCGCCAGGAAGAGTACAGAGTTTACCTAGGAGATCCAGATCTCCCGCTGTAGAATCTCATCACTCAGGAACTTCTATAGGGACTTCCATATCAAATAAGAGGGAATCCTCTTATGATAGACAGTGCCAACTTCTGGAGCTTGAGAAAATCAATCTTAGGCTCAAGAAGGAGCAGTTGGCCAATAGACAGGGAATTCCTAGAGCTCCAGAGAGCAACAAAGAGATTGGGACAAGAGTCCCATGGTGGCAGCAACAGTGAATTAATGAATTCTTTATTTGTGTGGTTACTTAAAACCATTACATTAAGAAAAAACGCAGCATTTTAAAATGACAGAATTAGAATCTAGAAGTCTAAAATCCAGAAATCCAAAAATAAGCAAGTCTATCAGCACGACAATTGTTAAAATTTTTCTTTTGCAGTCTTGGATAAAAACAATCAGGTGATAAAAAGGTGGCCTGGCGGCAGCCGTGCTGGTACCTGCCTGACGGCCTAGGGGGAAGTGTCCATCAGTTTTGTACGGGTATAATGGACAAATTTGCCAAAGTTGGCTATATGGTTCACTGTGTCCAACGTGTAAAGTCGATGGACTGCCTCCTTTGCAGTGTGAGTGCCCAGTTGAAGTAGAATGGGCCTGAGGTAGATTCTGCGGGCTAGGCGCACAGCCAGGCAACAGAGTAAAATATGGGTCAAAGACTCACCTTTGTATTTAGAGAGATGGCACTCCGCAATAATTGGCCTTACTGTCCCAGTTGGATATAGTTCTTTAAGGGGGAGAGGATGTAATCTGGCTGCTAGGATCCTATGTAGGGCTTGTCTCCCCACTGCCTGCGTAAGGTGAAGTTTGAGGTTGTGCAGTGTGTGGGAGGCTTTGAGACTCGTGGAAGCCTTTTGCTACCAAGGATTCCATATCCAAAGTGCGGGAGCGTAGACCTACTTGCTTGTTTATTGTACTTTTAATAGTGGCATACTTGATCATGCTGGGGTCCCAGTTCTCTGTTGCAAGTTGCAGGAGGTCTTTGGTGGAGGCGAGACAGGCAAACCAAGGATTGCCGGATTCTTGGAAGATGCTTTTTATAACGGCCTTCATGGAGTTTTCCAGTGCCGCCGTGGTTAGATAAAAGTATTTGCTCAAGGTCGCCATCTCTTCCAGTTTTTGTTGGTTAAGGTTAAATTCCAGACAAATTAGGTTGTTCCTGGTGCCGGCTGATAGGCGAAATAGCTTTTTGTAGGCTGTGCAGTGTATTTTTTGTAGATCTTTAGCAAATTTCCCTGGAAATGCCTGTTGCGCATAATTGAGCGACGGTAGTAGTTTTGCCCTCAGTACTCTTTAGATAGCCGTTGTTGTTGGATTATCTAGGGTGGCGTGTAATCTGCAGAGGGCATAGGTATCTTTTTCCCTTTCTGCTGCAGTTTATGGAGGTGAACCCCTGGGCGGCCCGTTTCGCTAAGCCAAACCCCCGGATATTTGTAATGTTGTATACAGTCCAAATTCAGCGGACCCAGCCTACACTTAGCCACTTTTTTTCGGGTAGTGGCCAAAAATCACTCTTTTAGACTTCGTTGTATTGGCGACCAGCTTATTTTTGGCGTTGTAGGCTACAAGTGCAGTAAGTGCTCTTTGTAAGCCGATTTTGGTGTGATCTTAGAGTACCAGGTCATCAGCGTATTGCATAAGTTGGATCTTGGTGCGCCCGATCCTGGGGGTGGCTAGTGTGGCTCCGTTAAGGGCTTGGGCCATGTCGGCTGTGTATAAATTGAAAAGCATCAGGGCCAGGTCACAGCCTTGCTTTAGCCCCCGATCCGTGGCGATTTTCTCTGTGGCAAACTTGCTCGAGAGTTTGACCCTTACCCAGGTTCATGAATACTGCGATCTGATGGCTTGTAGTACAGATGGCCTGATGTTCCAACGTGCCAACTTCTGCCAGAGGATGGTGCGATCTACCCCGTCGAAGGCTGCCGAGTAATTAAGCGAAAAGCGGCAGGGTTTGGTGGGCCACCTCTTGTTTGGCTAAATATGACAAGGCGATTATATTGTCCACAGTGGAGCCCCCAGGTCTGAGCTTGATTTGAAAGAAGGGCAAAAGTCCTTCAGTGCCAGCCCAGTCTGCTAGTTCCGCCAGAAGAGTCCTTGCATAAGCCTTGCCCTCAATGTCCGACAGGGCGATCAGGCGGTAGTTTTTAGGGTCGGTTTTTGGTCCTTTCTTGTATATTGGGTGCAGCAGCGATCCCCTCCAGGAATCTGGAACATCCCCCAGGAGCCTGCATTCGGCATATAACTGGGCCAAGTTTTCCATCCTAAAGTCTGTGTCTGCCCTAAAAAGGGAGCCAGACAGGCCCGGTGCCCCATTGTGTCGAATCTTTTTTAGAGTTGTACAGACTGGACTTTTGCCTGGAAGAACTGGATCATCCAACGTTATGGACGGTGCGGCTATGTTGTTGCCAGTTCCCCCCCTGGTATTGTGGGACTCCTTGTAGGAGTTATGTTTGAATCGTCCGTGTACAGAGTTTTCACATGGGCTACCCAAGTTCCCGCGTCAAGTGGGTTCTCTCTGTTAGTGGCACGTGGGTTAAGTTGTTTAGATATCTCCAGAATGCTTGGGTTTTACACGGTGCCAGCAGCTCAAAAATCTTCAGCCATTTTGCCACTGTGCATACACGTCTTGCAACCCGAACCTGTTTTGAATGGCTTTTTGCGGCTACTTTGAGTTGCATTTTGGCAAACTCTGACCCGATTTTCTGAGAAGCTCTACGCTTGGCGTTTAATTGTTTGCCACTTTCCTTGATCACTGGGACAAGTCCTAGGGTGTGTGATGGGTCTGTGGGGGTTCTGTATGTGATGCTCCCCCGAAGCAGTGAGGCTAGTTCGTAGGCAACATGGTCCCATTCGTCTATGGTGCCCCTATTGTTTAAGCCAGTTTGCCAGCCTGTCCATGTTTGTTTCCAAGAGTCAAACTTATTAATTGACATCGGCCCCCATTTAATTCTTCTGAGGAGTTTATGCTGTTCTTCCCCGTTGGATGCCCCAATACAGCGTAGAAAATGGCGAATGTCTGTGATGTTTAACTGAACCATTAAGGCGGCATGGTCACTTTCAATCTGTGGGTGCACAGTGTAGTTTGACATGAGTTTTTGTAGTCTCTCACTTATTAAGATGTAATCTATTGTGGTCTGATTATTGTAAGTAGGTGCGAAAAATGCCCCGGGGTTGTTCCTTATGGATAGAGAATGCGTTGTTGCCAAATTGTATGCCTGCATAAGGGCGTTGAAAATCCCTGTAGTCCCAGAGCGGTGTTTCTGTGATGCATTGTCCCCTATTTTGTGCGTATTGAAGTCCCCAAGAATGATGGGTTCCATAGATGCAAACTATAGAAGCAAAGTTTCTATCTGAGTTATCAGCTGAGTAAGCTTGTCCTTAGGGCCCGACCCATGAGGATTATAGTAGACGTTGATTAGGAGTATTGATAGTGGGCCATCAACCGAATTAAGGCCTTTCAGGGCCCAGAAACATAGGCTAGAAACATATTCGAAGAGGTTTTTATTTCTGTGAAGTGTACTTTCAGCGAGTGCTTAATGTATATGGAAATCCCACCTGATGGTCTCCCGAATTTGTTACCTTTGATGGCAGGTTTGGAATATTCTGCATAACCTCTTATCGATGTAGGTTTGATTGCCCATGTTTCTTGGGTGCAAATTAGGTCAGCGCCTTCGAGGAATGTAATTGCCAATGGACTTTGCAGGAGCTTTGTGATTCCTGCGACATTCCAGGTCATAATGTTTAGTATTTGGATATTGTCCAGCGGGCATCTATGCTGGGCAGAGCCATTTCTCAGTTGATGCCAAACTTTTGGTGGCGCAGTCTCCTTGCTTATGAGGGACCTGGTGTTAGGGGCTAGGGTTTAGGTCCTGTGGGAGCCAGGACCTGTCTTTGCTTGTATTCCCCATGGTCGAGCAGGAGCAGTTGCCCCCTTCTGCGCGTGTTGTTATTTTGATTGAACAATCGCTGGTCAGGTTTATTTTTAGACCGCCTTTTTTGCCATGGATAATAGACCCAGTTGCTTTTACTGGCCAGGTTGAATCCTTTTTGGGTGTCCTTTTCTGATTGATCTGTTCTTGAGGTCCCGGCTGTTCCTTCAGGTATTCTACTTTTCATGATCACTGGATATTTTATAGCAGACGGGGTCATGATTTTTATTCCCCAGTTTTCCAGTTGCTTATTATTTCCTTTCAGGACCTTGGTCATGGCCAGATTGGCGAAGATTAACTCTGTTGTCTCAGTGGTCTCGCTAGGTCCGGGGGCAAGGAAAGACACGCTGTCAATGTCAGTTGTTTTTATTTTTTCTAGGCACGGAATGTTTGCGCAGAGTTTCAGGAGATTGCAACGATTAAGAATGTCCCATTTCCCCAGCGAAATGTATTCGGGGTACAGCAGTACTTTTAGTTTTTCCTGGTCTTTTATTTGGTCATTGGATGGCAAGTTTTGTTGAAGGGTTGCCTCCTGCATGTCAAGGGCCTCTATAGAATTTCGAGTTGGTTTCGCCTGGGTATCCAAGTCTTCCCCAGGCAAGTTTGAGTTTACTACCATCCGCTGAGCATTGCTCCTGAGCTTGTGGTTGTGGGCAGTGCAAGAAAATAAGTTGTCGGTGCGTGTTTGAGTGGACTTCGTCTCCCTATAATTGATAAATATGGTTTTTGATTGAGGTTCCTTATGGACTGATGCTAGCGTGGAAACGCATTTGTTTGTTTTGGGTTTTCCTTGATTGATGCTGTTCATACATGCATTGTCCGGTTTTGTCACTAAAGAACACTTTATGTCGGATTCCGGAGTTTTATTTTGTTTGTGGCTTGCTTCCTCAGCTTGTGGCCCTTGTGAATTGTTAAAGTGCCACCTCGGTTTTTGTTCAGTCGTGTCTGGGGACTTTGATAGATGCGTCGTAGGGTATCCTAAGGTGCCTTGAAGGATGGTTTCGATGTTGGCTGTACCTTCTGTTTGTAGACCTGAAGTTTTTTATTTGGGGTCTTTTTTTGAGATGAGGTATTAATCTCGTGATGGTCTTTATTCTGATCCTCAGTCTCCTGGTTTTCCGACTGGAGTCACTGTCAGATAGACCCTTCATTGTTGGTTTTGATTTTTTTTATTTGTTTAGCTTTTTTAATTTTTTCTAGATAAGTGTTGGTTGTCTGAAATTGACGACTTTGACTTGTTGTTAGTTCCTTGGCCTTTGTCTAAATTGCAGTTGGTTTTTATTTCAGGGTCTTCAACACTGTTTATTTGGTCACCCATGACCCCTGTCGTTTCATGCGAGGCTTCCTTATCGTTGGTTTGTAAGTCCTTCGTGCTTGTGATCGTCTTTGTGTTTTGTTGGGAATTATAAAATGTTCGGTCGCCTGTTGACTTCGTTCATGAGGTCCTTGACTAGAGTGCTCATTTTCTCTGGGAGCTTACCAGATTCTGCAGTATTGGACTGCAACCGCAGGCCTCTTGTTTGAATGTTAGAGCTGTATTTGCCTGGGCTCTGTGTATAAGTGAATTCAAATGTTCCAGTTTTGAATCTAGTCCCGAGATCAGGCCGGCGACTGTTTGTAATATATTTATTTGGATGTCCAATTTATCTGCATGCAGTATAGCAGCATTTGCCATTGAAATCAATGCGTTGTTGATCAGTGCTAGATGGTTTTCAATTATTTGAGGCTGCTGATCTATTTCCGCTCCCGTTTTAGGGGAGCCAAAGGTCCAAGGGTTGTTTGCTTGTGAAAGAAAGCTGGAGTTTGAAGGATTAGGGCACAGTTTAGGTGAGAAATGTTGACTTGTGGACTCAGCTGGTGCTGAAAAAGAGTCAATGGGCTTCTGAACGAAGTCTTAAAGGAGTTCTGTGTGCCCATGGTATTTCTTGAAACTGAGGGAAAGGCCTCACACAATTCTGAGATTGAGAGGCCGGGAGATTAATTTGATTGATTGAAAAGTACTTCACTGTTTCCTGTTTGGTTATTGTCACTATCGGGTGTTCGGGAGGCAGAGGGAATTGTGTATCTCTGGAATTTATCGCCCAGTTAGCGCGTTATCAACAATGCGCATCGCCGAGGCGATTAAAATTCCAGAGATAGTGGGGATATCGCCGTTTTCCATGGTGGAAAACGGCGATATCCTTGATGATAGGGCATGTGGTCTTAGCCACACAATCCACCCCCCATGTTAGGTATGCCTTAGTCAGGAATTTAACAGATGTTAAATTCCTGGGTTAAGGCATACTTAACTTGATTTTAAATATCGCTAACCCTCGTCAATATGACAAAGCTGGGTTAGAGATATTTTCCCAAGGGAGTCTTGTCAGGCACGCCTCCTTTGCATCTCATTAGCGATGCGATGGGAGGCGTGCCGACAAGGGGCGCTATTACCAGTAAACTGTCGCAAACAGCTGGTAGCGACAACTTGCTGATACGGCGACAAAAATATTGCCGCTTTAGCAGCAAAAAGTGCCACTAAAGCGGCGATATTGCCCTTGATGAAATGCCCCGAAGTAGCTCTAGCAAATCACTTTGCCTTTTTTTGCTTCTAATGCTTGGACTCTTTTTGTCAGTGCATACCAGTGCTTCAACTGAGACCACTAATGGTCTATGCTAGATTCTGTTTGCTGTACTCGTACTCCCAAGAATCAAGTTAGGGATATCAATCTCCAATTTCAAATTCATTCACATTTACAGAGCGTTTACATTTTCTATTTTGCTTTTTCAGTGCTACATACTTTACTAACCTGCTAATATTATTTGATTTTAAACAGTTGCGGACTCCAGGTTAACAACTGCTGTCCTAGGGGGGTTGCCAAGAGCAATAAATAGCATGTGTAGGGTAATCTGCAAATGTAACGGACGAACCTGTACTGGCTTGAATTGGTAGAATCACTCAAAGCTTTGTGATGACAAAGATTTATTATTTTTCGGTGGTAGTGCAAAGAGTTAATACCTGAGCTGTGGCGTGTGTGCTTCCAATTAATATTGTATTTATACACTGACTAAGTGTTGAAGGAACAATTATGTAAAATAATTGAATTATGTACAGGGTGGGTATTACTAAAATCTGTATTTTGGAAACACTATTTTATCTTACTCCTTTTTGTGTATTTTGTAGTAGTCTATATTTGTATAGCCCTGCAATCCCTGACGGCACAGCACCCAGGGTAGTTTGCTACATTGCTAAATACTTATAAGGTCTCAAAGGTGAGACCTATTGGCAATGCCGATGCTTGTTTTTTTGATCTTCCCTCCCCATCCTTTCCCTTCTCAACTCTCACGTTCTTCCCTTTCCCCTAATCTCTAGTACTGATTATTCTCCCTCTACTTTACTTAGTTTTCTCCTTGTGCCTTGAAAGGGCAGCACAGGTTCGCTGACAGCGGATGACTGTGAAGCCTCCCAATCACTTGCTGAAAGCTTTCACCTGAGTCCTCGGTGCGTATCAGCCGCGAGATTTGCTTGTTACCACTGTAATACACTCCCTAGCAGAAACAGGCAGTGGAATGAGATAAATAGATACGGAAATGTAAAATGAAATACAAAATGAAAGGGAAACCTAGATACAAAGAGGGAGAGCGACAAAAGAATATGGGAGAGGAAGGAAATGTGGTGAAATAAACACGAAGAAGAGAATAATGGAAAGAAACAATAGAATGGATAAATGAAAGCCACCTGGGGAAAGCCACAGCAACAGGAGAGAAAACGTAAAGAGTGAAGGAAAGGAAAAAGAATGAGCGATACGGGGACAGGAAGCCTGAGAAAGAAATCTTGTTGGCTTTTTTTATTTTATTTTAATAGTTACAAGTTTTACATTCATTAATTGACAGACACTTTTCAGGTACATCAGGGCAGCTGCTGGGTATGTTCTCCTTAAACGCATATACACAGCTGTTTTTTTTTACTGATAGGTAGATCATGTATGACCTGTATAATGCAACCTGTTGATCCATCCGTTTTAGCATACAACTAGTTCCATTCTGGGACTTTTAGTTTCTCTGTTAACATTGACAGTATGGGTTCAAAAACATAAGTGTTTTGGCAGCAAAGTCCCGACTGGCTGAAGGTGTCACATTTCTCTGTGATATTTTGTCCATATAATCATCCACATACATAGAAAAATATTTTTTCAGCAAATCAACTATACCTAATGAAAGTCCAATTTCCTTCAAAAGGCAACAACAACAGAAACCAAAGAATTATCTCGTAGGAAAATGTCTCTTTTTGCATGATGCCCCCCCACCCCCCCAGTTTTATGGACTGGTGCTGCTTAGTTTTTAGGTCGAGGACTACCGGTCTGCCGAAGGCAGAACCGGAAGTCGAGATTTAATGTTTCCTAGAGTGGCTCCTTAGCCCGCCTCTCTTTTTGCCTCTCCTCCATTGGCTGGCTTCCTAAACGGAGGCCCGCCATTGGAGGAGAGAGCTGTCCCTCCAAATAGGCTCCGTCTTTTTCAGATTCGGGGGCGTGTTCCTTGCTGTTCTTTCCACTTTTTAGCCACGCCCTTTTAGAACAGCAGGAACACGCCCCCGAATCCGAAAAAGTTTCGGAGCTTCCATCCGCCATTGTTTTGCTGTCCTCTGGCCGTGAGGATCTTCGTGCTGTTGTGAGTATAGTTGGCGGCGCTGCCCTTCGATGAGCAGGGATCCGCACCGTGCCTTGGACGCCTTTCCCCCTTGTTTAGGACTTGTGCCCTGATCCTTTGCCCTCCCAAAAAACAATTCCTGGAGCCGGGCATGCTGACCTCGCTGCCCCGCACCCTACAGACTCTGGGCTCCTCCAATTGCACCCCATGCGGCCTCGTTGCTCTTGTACTGTCCCAGCGCTCCACAGACCCACCCAGGCTCCGTCCTCCTCCTCACCCTTTTGCAGCCCCTGTGGTCTATTGAAACCCCCCTTCCAGACTCGGCGGATCTCCCTTGCAACCCGTGCCCCCGTACACCCGTAGCCCTCCCGTAGTTATGTGCTCCGTTGCCGATTCAGATCCCTTACCCAGACCGAATACTCCCCCCCCCCCACCCCCACCCACGCACGCACGCCCCGCGTATGTGTGATAGCTCTAAAACACTGCTTGTACCCATTAATTGTTATCATTTACATAATGGTGTGGTTGACATTAAGGGCACCCCTCTCATACCCAACGGGCGTTGCGCACCCACCGGAGTCGTAGTGTGCTCACTGGACTCCTGTCAAGTCTACATATTTATTTCGGTGCTTTCTATAAAGCGCCAACTTGCAGTCGCTACAGAGCGCTGGCGGGATGGGCAGCAGAGAAAGGCTTGGTAGAGTGCGGTGGGGTGTGGGCTGTGCACCCCTGTGCAGTATTCCGGCATCACTCTCCAGCTTGTACTGAAGGGTGGCTGGCTTTCATGCCTCACTAGGCCATATTAGAAGGAGCACAATTTATGAACTGCAAGTAACAAAGGGATCGCGGTCTTTAAAGCAGTGACCCATCCCCTGCTCTCGGCTCCCTCGGTGCTCCTGCCTCCGGCTGGCGCTGTTCGCTCTCCTCCCCCTGGCACTCGGGGTCCATATGTCATTCTTGCTGCAGTTAGGGTTAAAAAAGAAAGCTACTCTGCGTGGGTGTCAGGCCGAGCCGTACCGAGCAGAAGCAACCAGTCCAAGAGCACACGGATGCATTTCCCCGAGGAGAGTGTCACGGGAAGTATGATGCTGGGGTAATTGGATATCTAAAATGACTGTTGGTGCGTTCATCTGTCATGGGTATGGTAAGTCAGCCTGGCAGGCAATGCACTAGGTTTAATGTATTCGTGAAACCTAAATACGTTCTTCATAGGGTAGTTCAGTGCCAATAGTCTCTGCGGTGAAAGGGCGATTTCTTCCTTGGTTAAGTCAGTCGCTGTGTGGAAAGTGGCACTGGTAGCTCAGTCCCCCCCACACACGTGTAAAGCGCAGGGCCCCGTGGGGGTAGTGCACGTGTGTTGTCTGTGTTGAGTCGGCTCTTTTGTCTGCGCCTGGCACATGCTGCAGGGAGTCGCTCTGTTCTCAGACAGATAAACAACTGGTTAGAATAGGATGTTCTGAGCTCGGAGGCCCTTCTTCTGAAGGCAGAAAGCGAATGAGTGTGTGTGTGCTGTACAGAGGCAGTGGAAACAATGAACGCAAACAGCATTCAAAGCGCCTAGCTTTTAAACACCATTTCTAACTGCCCCACACCTTCCGAATTACAGCTCCATGACCCATCCAACTCCTTTACCCCCCACCCCCCCAGTCCTTGTGGGTCCTCCTTTGTACCTTCTCAAGTTTCTCTTCTTTCACTCGATATGTTCCACTAATTTTCCCTGAAAGACACCATCTTTTACTCTTATCGGCCACTCTTGCCCTAAATATCTGGATTTCTTACCCTCGCTCTTTTTTTCTTGTAATTTCCTACACTAATCCAAATGGGTGCTGGAGTAGCGTGCTACTCACCGTAAAAGCGCTTCAACACCTCGTCAAGTCGTCAGCGCTATTTAATTGCAATTACAATACAATACACATTATTGCTTCTGCCCTCTCCCCTTTTTCGCCCGCGCCTCTTCTCTTCGTATTACAGCCGCACGCTGTCCTCTCTTTGAGCCCTGGACTGCTGCCTTTTGGCCATGCGCCAATCATAGGCTGAGTTCCGCTCTTCTCCCTTTCCCCTAATATCTCCCTACCTTTCTGTCCTTCAACCCCCCACCCTCGTCTCTTGTCCCAAGTTCTCGCCTTGGCTTCCAGCCCTTCGCTATTCTTTGGCCCTACATGCCCCGCTCCACCCTGACTTTGCTCCGCTCCTCACATCTGTCTTGGCCCTTGAAGTCACCCCTCCTTTTTAGGTCTGTGTGTGTGTGTGTGTGTGTGTGTGTGTGTTTGTGTGTGGGTGGGTGGCTCTGTGTGTGTGGGTGGCTGTGTGTGTGTGTGTGTGTGTGTGTGTGTGTGTGGGTGGCTCTGTGTGTGGGTGGCTCTGTGGGGGTGGCTCTGTGGGGGTGGCTTTTTTTGTAGGTGGTTCTATGCGTGGTGGCTCTGGCTGTGTGTGGGTAACTGTGTGTATAGGTGGCTCTGTCGGTGCCTCTATTTGTGTGTGGGTTGCTCTGTGTGGGTGGCTCTGTGTGGGTGAGTGGCTCTGTGTGTGTGGGTGGCTCTGTGTGGGTGGGTGGCTCTGTGGGTGTGGCTCTGTGTGTGGGTGCAAATGCAATAGGTCTCGCATTTGAGAGTGATTAAGCTATTGACATCATTGTAAATAACAATGCAGTTTCTTTAAATGTTTTAAAAACATAAACAAAAATAATGTCATGAGCAATGCCAATAGCTCTAACTTTAACAATGCCGAGACCATTGCATTGTAAATGCTTGTTTGACTCTGCAGTTATGTGACAGAGCAACGAAACAAAACTTGCTTATACTGCAAAGAATTATGTGAGAAGGTTTGATTTTAAATGTGAACACATAAAAAAGTAATGCTTTGTGAATAAGAATTTGTTTCTATAGTATGATGCTGTAAACATCTAGGTCAAATTCAAATACATTTTGCCTGGTTCACCATTTTTCTCTTTTTATTGAATACTTTTCTTCTCGTTCTTCTTCCTCTTTTCATCTTCCCCTCCCACCAGTCAACCTTCTCCCTTAGCTTTTCACTGGCCATGGATTGACCGGCGGCCATCACTTGCTGAACGCTTTCACCTGGGTCCTAGGTGCCTCTTAGCTGCGACATTGAAAACTGTCCTAGCTTTCATAACAGAAAGTTTCAATTCTCAGTCAGTCAAAGTAAGCTTTATTTCGGCCATACAGGCCATAAAAGCATGTAAATACATTTTAGCTAAAAATAATACAATATATCATCATAAAAGCTATATACATTATTTCTGTGTTTTAAAGTTAAAACACTTCAAATGTGCCAGGTTTGAGTGTATTCTTTATTATTTTTTTTTTTTTTATTTTATTGAGAGTTCATAGACTTAATCAACATGCAATAATATCATATATAAATACATATTTCGAAATATTAAAAGAAAAACGAAAAATTAATTAAATCTAAAGTTCAGTGTATTACAGTGTGATAAATATCCATATCAGAAAATACTCAATAATGCAATCACAATATTTCTATAATACAGGAAAAGGACCTAGTAATTTAAAGTGCAGCAGTGCAAAGAATCAACATAATCTAAAGTGCAGAGTGCTGTAACCGAACATATACTCAAATATTATTCTCTCCTTTTATATCCACTACAAGATGTTATTCTATATCTCAAACACACTCCAATATTTCTTATATTTTCTTACAGTTCCTGATCTTAATGCATATTTTATTTCCAGTTCTTGTATTCTTGATAGCTTTGCCCTCCATGCATTAAAAGTGGGTATCTTCTCTGTTCTCCACGCTTGCAGAATTAAAGATCTTGCTATTGAGACTGCAACAAACAAGCCTTCCTCATGCTCAGAGGTATCAGGAGAGCAGCCCAAAACCACTGTCGATTTGTCAAATAAAATGCACGGATCAATTATAAATTTAAGATATTTCTCGATCTCCTCCCAGAAACTCTGGATTTTGGGGCATTCCCAGATGATATGCGTCCAGGTTCCTTTCTCTGTACAACAAAAGCATTTATCTTCTATTTGCGGGTATATTTTATGAAGAAAAGAGGGTGTTCTATATATCAACCATTTTGCATAATATTGCATGCGTTTAAAGTTTGCCCCTCTGAATATGGCTGTATTAAGTTTGTTAAGCCTACTCCAGGTTGATTTAAGAAGCTGCATATCTTCCCTTTTCTTCCATCTATCCCTGACTTTTTCGTATAGTGATAGAGATTTATTATCATCAAAGATCTTAATCCAGTTACTAATTTTCCGTTGTGTGGGGGAATTAAGTGCTTCACTAATACTAATTTTATAACACAAGCTTTCCATATCTAAATTTTCCAATATGGATTTCAATTTAATAAATTACCATTTCAAAATTGTATTTGAATGTTGAAGTCCTGCTTTGATTTCCACCCAGTTTTTCCAACAATTCCCCCGAATAAAATCCTGGATTTGAACATATCCGTTTTCATCCCACAACTTTAGTATATTATTCTCTAAAAGACATGTTTCCCCCGTATGTATGTTTGAAAGCCTTGTTGAAATATTAATTCCTAAAATATCGTAGTGTGCTAACAGCTGGGTTTTTTGTCTAAATAACCATTGTAGGGTCTTATACCGGACTTTTTTAGGATATTTAGTCGCTCTCGTTGGGTCTATTATATTGCACTCCCTTAGGATCTTATTCATAAAAAAGTTATCCACCTCTTGAGGATCTACGAAAAAAAATCTAAAACTGTGATGTGCAAATGTCGCATAATAATAATTTCTAATATTTGGAAGGGATAATCCTCCATCAGCGAAAGGATAGTTTAAAGTGCTAAGGGCTAATCTTGGTACCTTATTTATCCATAGAAAAGTAGAAAACATACTGTCTATTTCTTTTTAAAAAAAGTGGTCTGTATTGCACAAGGAGCTGCACTAAAAAGAAAATGGAAAAGCGGAAGAATAGACATTCTAATTAACGCGACTCGTCCGATTATTGACAATGGGAACTGTAGCCATCGTTTTAACTGAGACTGTACCTTTTTTAACAATGGAATATAATTTAGGGAGTAAAGATCTTCTACTCTCTGAGTTACATAGATTCCTAAATACCTCTTCGGACGGGTATTATATATCTGTCTAAATTCCAGTAAAAGAGAGTTCACTTCACAATTACATAATATAATATCTGTTTTAGACTTATTAATTTTATACCCCCCTATCTTTTCAAACTCTGCAAAAATACTCATAACTTCCATCTGGGTATTTATCTTTGGGTTCAGGAAGAGGACAATGTAATCAGCATATAATTTTATGTTTGTCATTCCTTGAATCGGAACCGTATGGGCTCTTTTTTTCCTGATTGCGATTGCTAATGGTTCTATGAATAGAGCAAATAAAATCGGGGAAAGGGGACAGCCCTGTCTGGTGCCTCTATTTATTTGGCATGTCCCTATATTAACAGAGTTGATTAAAATGTGGGCCTGTGAGTTTGTATAAAGTTGTTTAAATAGAAAAATAATCTTATTTGGGAAGCCAAAATTTTCTAAAATTGTAAAAAGACAATTCCAAGAAACAAGATCGAATGCCTTTTCGGCGTCTAAAAACCAAATCGGCGCTTTAACCTTATTAATATTAAAAAAATCTAGTGCCTCTAATAAAAAATTTGTATTATTATACAGCTGTCTCCCTGCTACAAAGCCGCATTGATCTGTCCCAATAAGGGATCCCACCATCTTATTTAGCCTATTGGCAAGGAGTTTAGTAAACATTTTGTAATCAGTATTTAAAAGGCTTATTGGTCTATAAGAGTTCACATTTTAACTATCTTTATCTTTTTTTAGAATGCTGACCACTACTGCCGTACGAAAAGATGCAGGTGTGTCAGCCCCTTGTAATAAATAATTTGCAAGTTTTAAAAATTCGGGGCAAAGTATAGTAGAAAATGCTTTAAAAAATTCTGCGGGAATGCCATCCTCTCCAGTAGCTTTGCAATTAGGCAAAGAGCTAATAACCGCATCTAATTCTTCCTTCGTAAATTCGGCTAGCAGCAGCTCTTTAATTTTTTTTTCCAAAGTTGGAATTGGAAATTCCCGCAGAAATTCATCAATTATTTCTGGAGAGATCTGCTGAGTTGTCTGATATATGTCTTTATAATGTCTAAGAAACACCTCGCCTATTAATGGCGTAGTTTTTACGCAAGGTTTAGTTACTTTGTCCTGAATACATTCGATTCTGTTTCGAACTTGTTCTTCCTTTGCTTGCCAAGCTAGCAATCTTCCCGTGTACTCGCTAGCTTCATAACTTGTTGTAACGCCCTGAACGTCTCAGGATCGCTTAACAGACACGATAATGAGAACGCAACCACTTGTGAAGGTTAGTTATTTTAATGAAGGCAAAAATAATACAAGGAATAAACAAAGGTTATAGTCACTGGAATCCTCCAGGCTAAGTACGTTACCAGCCCACAGCACGGATGGTCCTAACCGTCCTCTGCATATACGCCGATCCCGGCGTATGCCAACAGAGGGCAGAAATGAAATGACCGACAATGCCAATCGGTAGGCTGTAAGGGGCACGAAGAGTGTTGGGGAGAATCGAGGAGTCAGGGAAACACCCAGCCGGGGTCTCTACCTGAAGGGAGCAGCCGCTCAACCTCTTCCTCAGACTGCACCGGGACGCGGAGTCACCTCCTGGTGATGCGTCACCGATACCCCAATCACAAGCAAAGAAGACTGAACCGAGAGCAGCCGCTCGATCGATCCTGTGGACTTCAGAGTCTGTAACGCGGCAAACACCTCCTGGTGTGCGTTACAGCTGGCAGTCCCTGTATCTCTGGTCGGGCTGGGAGTTACGACTCCAACCAGCAAAAGCGCCACTGCGCTTTGACTCAGCCGAGTCAAAAAGCGAAGCTCAATGGTTATCCGGTAGAGCTTCCGGGTCCTTCACAGGTGACGATGGGGCAAGACACGGCCCAGGGAGTAACGACTCGACCTACCTCCGTTCTTGCCTTACTGGAGCACCACTCCGGAACACTGCTCTTCACTAAGCAGGTACGTCGGTGTAAACACAATATCCGACAGCGTTGTACCTCCCGGTTCCTCCCTTTATAGGGCGTGTTTTCCTTGAGTTATGTAACAGCTCTCCTGTTTACATAAGGGCGTGTTTTCCTTGAGTTATGTAACAGCTCTCCTGTTTACATAAGGGCGTGTTTTCCTTGAGTTATGTAACAGCTCTCCTGTTTACATAAGGGCGTGTTTTCCTTGAGTTATGTATCAGCTCTCCTGTTTACATAAGGGCGTGTTTTCCTTGAGTTATGTAACAGCTCTCCTGTTTACATAACCTCTCCTCGCATGACAGGAATTCTTGACACTTGTCTGAAGATATAACCTGCTTGCCCTATCCCCTAAGTCATAATAAAATTCCCTCATTCTTGTTTTTGCATTCAGTACTTCTTGCCTATTATTTAAAGTCCTATTTCTAAAGTATTCTTGATTTGCATGAGCTAGACTATTTTCTATTGCCATTCTTTCCTCCTTCTTAGCTTTTTGTTTTGGTATCTCTTTCGAGGTAATTATGCCTCTCAGTGTAGCCTTAAAAGCATCCCATATTATGTTAATTGGGGCAGAATCTTTATTTATAGAGAAGAAAGAGCCAATCTCCTTCCCTAAATCTGCGCACCATTGCTCATCTGCTAAGTTAAATTTATTAAAATACCACCTTCTTGATACTTGTTCATCTTTCTTCCTTAAAAGAGTTTCCATTTTAATGAGGACATGATATGAGAAGGCATTTGCTATATGCTCCTATTTACTAACTTCCAGATTATGGGAAGTTAGAAAAAAATCAAGCCTTGATGATGAGTCATACTTTGCTGAATAGCAAGAGTACTCACGTTTAGTCGGATTGTTGAGACGCCAATGGTCTAAAATATCTAAATCTATCTTACAACTCAGTAATGCAGTACATACTTGTGATTTATTTTGCCTTTGCTCTTTTTTTGTAGAATCCACCACAGGGTTTTGCAAATAATTAAAATCCCCTCCCCATATAATCTGACCAGGTGTACCTGTCAGTGCTTGTTTTAACTGAAAAATGGGGAGCGGGTCATCTACAACTGGTGCATAGACTGTAGCAAGTATCACGCTTGTGTGATTTATTTTCCCATGTAAAAATGTCCATCTGCCACTCATATCCGAATGAGATGCTTCAACATGAAATTGGATATGCTTGCCTATATAGATGCTCACACCCTTCTGAGCTGTCCCTGACACAGCCGAGCAATAAAAACCCGCCCAGTTTTTAAACATCTTACTAGCATTTGCTAAAGCTCGAAAATGTGTCTCTTGTAAAAAAATTACATCTGGGTGGTGACTTTTTAACCAAATTTCTATAGCACCAGTTTTACGCCTATTATTTAAGCCATTGACATTCAATGATAACATTGAGAGTTTATTCCTATTCATAATGCAGCCTGCTTTATCCATGCGCCCCAGGGAGTCTCATCTAAAGTGTGATATGTGCTATATGTACAAAAAATGCTTTTCTAAACAAAATTTTGTATGCAAATATGCCAGGTGCACAAGTAAGTAGCCGCTTAATCGTTAGCTCTCTTCTCCCGATAAAACCATAACGAACTGAGTTATATGCTAAAATACAGGTCATTGAATAGTGCAAATTACGCAGGTCTGCCATGTCTAATATAACAATTGTGCAAATCATACAATAAAGTGCAAATCAAGCATCTAGGCCAGCATATTACAGTACAGTTTGTAACAATTGTGCAAAAGGCTATTAAAGTGCGAATCCGGTAGCTATTAGGCCACTCAAAACAATATACTACAGTACGATTTATATCACTTATGGAAGGTAAACACTGAAGTGCAATAAAGTGCAATATCCAATATCCAATGTGCAATATGTGCAATATGTGCAACATGTGCAATATAACAGCTATACAAGACAGCCTCATTCCCTAACAACATTATGTATCCTTTTCCTTAACTTATTCAAAAAATAAAAAAATAAAGAAATTTCCGTCTATGAACTCTCTTTTTCTGGCTGCTTCACCCCCATCACCTCCCCCCATCTCACCCTCCCCATAAGAAGAGAAACCCTAACCCGTCCCACTATCCTTTCCTCTTCCTCCCCCTTCCTATTGGATGCCATGTTGTTGCATCCTGTTGTGTCCCCTGATTCACTTCACGTCCACCCCTCAAAGGAAAAAAAAAAAAAAAAAAAGGGAGGACATTTTTATAATAACTCAATCTTGCGGCCTACAGCAACCACATAGTCCTTTTATCCCCCCTTTTTTCTCCATGCAACTGTGAGATCATCCAGAAGATTTTGAGCCTCGAGTATCTCTGTGAAGATAACCAATTTTCCTTTGGCTATGACTTTCAATTTGGATTGCTGCACAATCATCGCCTGTGCTCCTTTAGCTTTAAAAGAGTCAATCATTTTGACAAAATCCTTACGTCTATGAGCAGAAGCTGCTGACATGTCAGAAAAGATTTTAAAACTTTTAATGTCATTGGTATTGAATGATCTCCTTGATATTGACGCATTTAAGATTTGTTTTTTAATTCTATAATCAGAAAAATTTATTAGGATAGTTCGAGGGTATTTAGGATTTACGGGTTTATGTGCAGGTACCCTATGGGCTCTCGTAATTGTGAGGTCTCCTTGTAATTCAGGTATTACCTTTTTCAACAGAGATTCAGTCCATTTCACCACTTCCGCACCTTCCATTCCCTCCGCTTTCCCCACAAGGCGCAGATTGGATCTCCTGTTATAATTCTCTAAATCTTGTAGCTTCAATTCCATCTGGCTCTTGCTCTTATTCAACACCTGGAGATCTTTTTGCATAGTGACGATGTTGTCTTCCAGGGCTGAGACACGAACCTCCGCCTCAGTAACCCTTCTTGGTAAACTACCTAGACTTTCCTCCATCTTTGTTAACCTATTATGCAGCTGTGATATTTCGAATGCTTGCGAAGCCTTCAGGTCTCGTATTTCCTGTAAAACAGTTGTAAGCATTTCTTGTATTAAAGTGTCTTGCTCTGCTCTTTTACCCAGGGTTATGTTGACTCTTGAGGCAATGAGCGTCTCCTTTTCTTTTTCTTTTTCCTTTTCTGACTCTAATTGTAATTCTAATTCAGCCATAGAATCAACCTCATCTAAGAATATCTCTTTACCAACTTCCTTTTGCGATGTCTTTGCAGTGTTGGTTGTGTTTGAGGTTGGGGATTTTCAGGTATCTCAATCAGCGGCTAACTAATCAATAGTGATTTCCCATGAATAGCTGTTCTCACTGCTATAGATTCTAACCCTGAGTGCAATCTCAGTATGGGCTGTGGGTTTATGACTTGCGCTGAAGGGGCATGCACATGGGCAGAGATGGGTGACGTTTTCTGTCCCTGCATATCCTACACATCCTGTAGGTATATTTCACCTTCCGCCTTTTGCTCTTCCTGATTTGTCTGCGGCCTGCTAGTAGGTTTTCCCCGTATCGTGGGGGGCCTGCCGAAGAGAGGATATTGTTTTGAATTTGCCAAACTTTCGTTCTCTCTGCTCGGTACATCCTCTACTCCACCCCTTTCTTCCCCACCCACTGCCAACATACTTAAATCGGCTGAGAGATCAGATAGAGTCTTCTCTTCTTCATCCTCCTCCTCCTCCAAAGTTTTACCAAAATCACTCTGTTCAGGTAGTTTATTTTTCTCAGCCAATGCTAGCGCTTTAACTTTTAAATCCATTCTTTGCTGAGCATTCCTTCTTCCTCTCTTAGCACCTTTGGGTGCTAAAGCTGGCGTTGATGGTGATTGACCGGATTTTAAAAAATCCTTTCCTGTCCCAGCCTTAGATTGTTTATTCCGCAATTTTGCCACTGCCTTTAAGACTACCGACATCTTCTTTTATCTTCCTTAGACTACAGCAAGGAGCGAAAATCACAGAACGTAGAGTACTGCTGAGAGGATTCCCCTCCTTGCTTCTCTCCTTATCTTCTCTCTGCTTCTCTCTCTTCCGCCCTTTCTCCGTTACCCGCTGTTTCTTCTTTACTCCTACCCCCCCGGCTTTAGATCTATCAAATTGTCAAAATTGTCGCTACTGCTGCCACTTAACATTGATGTACTTACAGATTCTTCTTCAATACTGCTTCAATAATAAAAACTGAAAACTGAAGGGGTTGCGAAGTAGATGAAGACAGGGACTATGAGCAGCAGACTGCACGCACGTAACAATGGGCAATAGCAAACAATGGTGCAATAAGGGAGTCTTTTCCTTCCAATGCAAAGAAAAGGGGGATAGAAGACAATAGGCAAGAGCTCCCTTTACCCTTCTTTCCTTGTTCCAGCGCGCCGAAAATTATACAGATACTAATAGCCGGTGCAGGAGATTAACAACTGAGAGTCTCTCTTTCTTCTATTGGGCACTACTAGATATAATGTCCAGGTAACAGCTGGGACACAAGTGGGTTTTAGGGGTTTTAGATGCTTTGTCTCCTTGAATCTTGGGGGGTATATCGGCATATTCTGGCGTATTTGGTGTACTGGCCTGGCCTTGAGCTGAGTCTCTTTTATCCCCACCAGAACAGCCAGTCAAGAAGATTCACACAAAATCACCAAGCACCCCCCGTCTCATTGGCACACTGCGTCTCGACGGCGCTTACCACCTGCTGCTCGTTTCGTTCACCCCTTTCTCATCTTCAGACATATACGAGCTCCGCTCTGCCGGTACCGGCGCCAGTGCCTCTCATTTGTTTTCTCCTCACTCCGTCCCCACTCCGTCCCAGCTCGTCCTGTCTTTCCGTTTTCCTCCGTTTCTCGCCTCTCACACACTCGCCTAAGTGGGCTTAACAGTCTGGGAGCCCTTTAGTAATCGGAACACAACAGCAGCATTACCGCGTTACCCCGGCCCCTCCTCTCCAGAACGTCTCCTCTCGTGGGCGGGGCATCCGTGAATCAGGTGACGCTGACGGCAACGTGTGTGGGTCACGTCCGTCTCATCCTGTTCTTTTTGGACCAGGTTTGAGTGTATTCTTGGATTGACTCCCTCATACCTGCTCATAATTCTATGGCGGGATATAGTGCGATGTACAACAAAACTTATAATTTCTACGTTGGGTACGAGAGGGGATAGGATAGCAAATATAGCAAATAACTGTTCATTAATAGATAAAACACCTTGAAGTACTGGGTTTTTAAAACCCAGCGGTGCAGGGGAACACACCCTAAAACTTCGGGTTCTTCCTGTTTCAGACCTACAGAAACACAGAGTCTTCTGGGTGAAGTCAAAGATCAATTTATTGGCTGCAGACCAATTACAGGTATCCGAGAAGTACAACACAATGTATGTTCTCAGGAGACTGCTTCCACTTACAGAAACGGCCTTCTCCTTATATACAAAATATCATGCTTCAGGCACACATTCCTCGTTTTACGATATGGTCATTCATATGTATTCATTACAAACGAAAAGGCAGAGTCATGATGACCATCCCACATTCCAGTTCAGCCAGCCTACAATTATTTACCCCGCGAGGCTCAGATCCCACATCAGATATCAAGTATCAACAGACCCCAATAAAGACGAGCACCTCCTGTTTGTAAAACAAGCCATAAAGCAGGAAGAGGCAGGTGTGAAAGAGATTAGCCGGAGGCTTGTGTGGGATGAAAAGGCTTTATGGTGTGTCAAACCCTGATGCTAATCACAGGTGGCCGTAGGATGGGGAGCTCGTGGGACCGGACTGACCTGGGGCAGCGGAGCCAAATCGCATAGGTCACAGTGAAGTCAATAGAAGGCACATGTGTTCTGAAGGCCGGTGTTTGTCCTCGATGTGTAGCCTATGTGAGGGCAACCATAAGATGGCCACCGCTCCAAGATGGAACCCACGAAGTCAATGTGAAATATCGTATACACAGTGCATTTAGCGATAAAACGTTATACAAAGCACTTGTACATACCGCATTGGCCATTCGCGGTTTGCTAATACCGGAATAGGCAGGGTAGGGTCCTGCCTCCCACGCGTTCCCAAATTTTAAAGTACCACAGACCCTCCTTTTGCCCTTACATAGGCAATAACTATACTCATATCAATCCGAGTCCAGGTCTATATTCATGAAGTCATGGAGATGTTGCTGTAGCATCATCCTATTACTTAGCTCGTCCCTCGATACAGGTTTCCTTACGCATGATGTAGCACAGAGGCCACATATCGCAGGAGCACACTGTATACACAGACAGAACAGGAAAAGAATGGCTAAGATCATTCCAATGACCATCAGAATCATCCAACCCCAGGCAGATATCAGTTCCCAGAACCACCCCATCAGTGACCAATCTCCTTTATTTACGTGTATAGATTCAGATATTTTATGCAGTTTGGAGATGGCTTGATAAACTGTTGGAGCGTTATCTGGTATGAAAATGCAACAGCTAGATTGGATGACCTTACATACCCCACCGCTGTCTGCAAGTATGACGTCTAGAACCATACGGTTCTGCAAAGTCATGAGGCGATCCGCTTGGAGCTCAGCTGTCAAATTACCAAGGGCACCAGCCGTTACATTAACCGTGGATTCAACCACACGAGTCAATTGTCTCAGGTTCCTACTATTGACCATCGGTCCCCAAAACGGCAGGAAACCCAAAAAGAAGTCTCCCGCTTCCTGACCGGCAGTATCCTCCTTACTAATCACGCCTCTTACAACTCTGGTCTTGTGATAATCAGAGGCAGCAGTAAATGTTGGCGGTAGCAAGTTTGCAATATAACATGTGCCCGAGAAATCAGGGGGCAACCATGTATATGCTCGGTCATTGCAGACAAAATATGTACCCTTGGCAGCCAAAAACGCAGGGGAAAACTGTGATGGAAAAGTGTACGTTTCAGTACAGTCACTTTTCCCCAGTTGTTTTCCCCAGTTGAGCTCTTGGATTCTGACCATTACCTTGTAAACAGAACCGACCTATGTGGGGTACGACCCAAATTGGGGATGAAATTTTCCGCTGCCTTTCACCCAGACTAATGCTATACCCCGTTGCGTTCCAACCTACATAAGCCCGCAATTCATCCTTGGGAATAGATGAGTATGCGTCGATATCTCTGCTCATATCAGCAACTCCTTTCATTAAGGCCTTATTGTTTGTGCTAGGTCTGATGGAACGCGGTTGTCGCGGGGAGTAGGCATCTAATGCAAAGAGAAACATGGTCTGGAATACCCATGACGATCCATTATAGCTAAACGGCAGCACTAGATAAGGAATACCCTTGTTAATGGTATGTGGCATTAAACCACACACCCAGCAATTGGTTGTATTCATGACCAGTTGGTGCTGGTGCAGGAGTTGAATGAACGTCTAGCTTGTTCGTGTTCAGGCAGAGGGTGGAAAGAGTGTAAGGAGACAGTAGGAGGAGGTATAGGCTGTTCAGTGGGTGCAAATGGTACTTGAGAGGAGAAGAATACATAACCTACAGTAAACACCATCATACTAAATAATATAAACAGACATAATAATACAAAATGTTGGCTCTTCATTATTTTACATATTTTCGTCTTAAAGTTAATTTCCTCAGCGGGTCTCTCCATCTTGAAGAACTCCATCCTCTAATCGTGCCGCTCGTGGCGGGTGAGTATCTTCTGCTAAGGAGTACCCCTGTCAATCCAGGGAACGCCCTAGACCAACCAGAACCGTTGACCTAACGTCTTCGGCCTGTACCCCAAAGTCTTGGCACCGCGACCCTGCGGCTGAACCCGGATGGTGGTTCGAAAAATAAAAATCAAAAAGTTCTTCAGATGGGAGAGCTATAATATCAAAAAATAGTAAGGGAAGGGAATTTTTATTTGTCCATAGGCCTTGGTCTCAAGTTATATCGGTTTCTGCCAGGTACTGTCTGGTCTTGAAACAAGAGTTCAGGCTCCGTGGTGTCCAAACGAATTGACGGTGGCACAGCTTCTTGCAAAATATCGTCACTTTCTTGTTCTGAAGTTGTGCCTCTTATGCGTGCATCACTAAATGGTACAAAACGAGGTACAGTGTCTGTTTCAGAATCAGCGATACCCTCCTGGACCCACCGGTCATATGGTAGGGGCAAAGGGATCCGTTTGCAGTGGGCGCCGTAAATCCAATTCTTTTTCCCTTTCACTCGAACCGCTGATCTTGTCGACAGAAGTACGAGGTGAGGGCCGATCCAACGGGGCTCATCGTTGTTCTTTTGCTGAAAGTTTTTCACGAGTACCCACGTGCCAGGGTCGATATGGTGTCCTGGAGCTTCAGAGGCCTGGGGGAGAGTATCGTGCACCTGTTGGTGTAAAACACGCAATTTAGCCGTCAATTCGTACAGATAGTCAAGCAGTACTGGATGTTCGATTTCGCTGAATTTTGTCGGTCTTGGCACACCCCATACATTGGCCGGGCGGCCAAAAACCACTTCATATGGACTAAGTCCCACTCGTGAATGCACAGTCATTCTTGTGGATAGGAGTGCTAAAGGCAGAGCGTCAGGCCATTTAAGACCGGAGCTCGCCTGGATATTGGCCAGTTTGAGCTTCAGAGTGCCATTGTAGCACTCTACTAATCCAGCTGATTGGGGGTGATTTGCAGCGTGGAATTTTTGCTTTATCCCTAACCCCTCACACACATTCTTCATCACTCGACCCACAAATTCACTCCCATTATCACTCCACACCATTCTTGGCATTCCAAACCTAGGGAAACATTCTTTCACAAGGGCTTTGGCTGTGGATAAAGCAGTGTTGTCCTTTAGGGGATATGCTTCTATCCATTTCGAAAAAGCGCAAACAACAACCAGTACATATTTTAAGTTGTTGCACCTTTCCATATGGATAAAATCTAGCTGCAAAACCTCAAATGGATATGATGGAGGCGCAAAATGACCAGCTGGAGTCGGGGTTCCCCTACCAGGGTTGTATTTCAAACATACCATACAATTCCTGACCACATTCTCTGCACACTTGGGAATTCCAGCGTTCTGCCATACTGGAGCCAACAACTTACAGATTCCTTTCACACTGATATGTGCCATTCCATGTGCCATAGTAACCACTGGGAGCACATATGCATCAGGTAGCAACCATCGCCGATGTTCTGACAGATCAACCCAACAACCATTCTCATCCAATTTACCCTTGCTTTCTCTCCACTTGCTCAACTCTTTCTCTGTGGCTTCAGCTTGAAGGGACTTCACATTCTCTATCGTGTCTTCACACATTCCAACATCACCAACCCATCTTGCAGGGCCTGCAACATACATTCGAGTCTTCACATCTTTTGCTGTTTCTTTCGCGATTTCGTCAGCAAATGCATTACCACGACCAACATCATCAGTGACTTTCTTGTGCGCACTGCATTTCATAATCGCAACTTGTAACGGTAAGGTCAGTGACTCAAGGAGATTATTCACCAACTTGCCATTCTGAATTTTAGCTCCATGCGAAGTCAGGAACCCACGTTCTTTCCACAATCGCCCAAAACTATGGGCCACACCAAAGGCGTACTGACTATCAGTATATATGTTCACTTTCATTCCTTCAGACAACACGCATGCTCTTGTAAGGGCAATTAATTCTGCTGCTTGAGCCGAATTATGTGGCACACGTGCAGTTTCAACAATCGTGTGCAAAGTCGTGATAGCATATGCAGCAGTGGTATCACCATTCGGAAGCTTGAAGCACGAACCATCCACCCATAAGGTACCATCACACTCAGTCAGGGGAGTATCTTTAAGATCCACTCTCCCTTTTGTCTCTTCTTCTGTTCTGAACAGACAATTATGCTGCTCAATCTCATCTATGTCTGCTGGAATCGGCAATAATGTAGCTGGGTTCAACGTGTTGCATCTCTTTATGTGTATATGGTTTGCCAACAGTGTCAATTCATATCCTGACAATCGAGCACTAGTTAAGTGCTGTGTCTTGGTCCTGTTTAACAATGTGCCCACAGCATGTGGAACCATTACAATCAATGTGTTATCCATTACCAATCCAGCAGACTGTCGAATAGACATAGCTGCTGCGGCTGTGGCTCTCAGACAACTTGGCAATGCCATCGCTACCGGGTGCAAGGTTGACGAAAAATATGCGCATGGACGCGGTCTGTCGCCAAAAGGCTGTGTTAACACTGATAATGCGCAACCGTCCTTTTCGTGAACATACAATGTAAAAGGCTTGCTGTAGTCAGGGGTACCCAACACAGGAGCTGAACATAATGCATTACGCAATTCCCAAAAACTTTTCTGACACTCTTCAGACCATGGGACAGGATTTGGTGTGTTTTTACATGTTAATGCTAACAAAGGTTTTGCCCGCAAAGAAAAATTTGGTATCCAGTGCCTACAGTATGAAGTAATGCCCAAGAAAGCACGCACTTCTCTCTGTGTTCTTGGCACGCTCAATTGTGTAATGGCTTGAATTCTTTCTGGGGTCACTTTCCTTCCCTCCTTCGATAAGAGATGACCTAAGTAGGTCACTTCTTGTCGACAATATTGCAGTTTTGAGAGAGACACTTTATGATGAAAGGCAGACAAATGACTTAACAATGACAATGTAGCTTCTTTACAAATTTTTTCAGTATCCGCGGCGATTAGTAAATCGGTAACGTACTGAATAAGGATAGCGCCACTAGGTAAAACAAGTGCATCAAGCTGCGCTTTTAAAGCCTGACTGTATATTGATGGACTTTCACAGTAGCCCTGTGGAGCGCGTTTAAAGCGGAAGCTTCGACCTTCTAAACTGAAGCCAAAAATGTCCCTACTCTCCTCTGCAATTGGGATGCTAAAGAAAGCATTCTTTAAATCGATTACTGAGAACCATGCGACGGAGGCTGGAATCATAGTTAACAAGGCAGTTACATCAGGGACAACTGGAAACTGTGGCACAACAATCTTATTAACCTCTCTAAGATCAATCACAAATCTGTAAACGGGTGGCTGTGAAGGGTCTGTACGTTTTAAAACAGGTAAAACAGGACTATTGCCAACGTTGCCTCTTGTCTCCTCAATTACACCCTTTTTAATCAAATCACTGACAATTGCTAACAACGCTTTCTGACCTTCATTGGAGATCTTATACTGGGGAATGCGTGGCAATCTGACATTGGCTTTTAAAGTGACCACGTATGGCGGTATTTCCAAGAGACCCACATCATTGGGACCAGTAGCCCAAAGGACATCCGGAAGGGATGACAATTCAGGTGGCAATTTATTCTTTGACAAATACATCGGGGAAATCACTTCCTTACCTAATGTAAGTTGTACCCCTGAAGGGGAACAATATAGCGTTGCATGCAATCTTTTTAACAAATCCAACCCTAACAGATTTTCACCACAACCTGTCGTTAGGATGAGGGGTGCTTTTAACTCACAAGGTCCAACAGAAAGTGGCATAGGACTAGAAATCGGGTTCCTAACTGGGGTGCCAGAAAAACCTACTGAAACATTCATTTCGCCAGACAAAGGCGCGCCAGGAAGTTTTGAATGCATAATTGAACTCTTTGCAGCACCAGTGTCCAGCAGAAAGGGCTCTGTTACACCCGCTGTGGTCACCTTAACATACGATCCACTCTGATCCACTGGTACTGAAACAACTCCCTCTCTCTGTCTATGGCTGTCCTAGTAATCGTTACCTTCCACATTGTCGTCTTCTGCATAATAATCATTATTATAGTTCTGAGCTGTATTACCAGTTGCATTGGCTTGCTGATCAAAGCTATTTATCGTATTTTGAGGCGGAAGAGGACGCGCGTTCTGGGGAACATTTCCACGCCCTCTACCTCTAGGAGCTTGGTGACCACCTCTACCTCTTGCGCCATACGCATTATTAGTACGCTGCAACAATTTAGGACAACTATACTTAAAATGACCTTCCTCTCTGCAATATGAACATTGATTGGGACCTATAGGGATACGTGGTTGATAATACCCATTCATTTGCTGGTTATTCTGAAACTGTTGAGGTTGCTGATAGATACCTTGGGTTTGTCTATAATTATTCTGTCCTCCACGTGGCGGATACGCCTGCTGTAAAAGGACCTTCGTTTTCAATTCTTTCGTTTTCTTGTCTGTTCTATCCTTCTCGTCTTTATCCCTATTTTCATAATACTGTGCAGTAGCCAGTATTTGCGCCGAAGAGGAAACAGCCCATGAACTCTCTGAATCCTTTAATTTCTTACACAACTCGGGAAGTAGATTCTGCACAAATTTATCCACAAATAACCGTTGGCCACCTTCAGTACTCATGTCTTGACCACTGTGGTCGATAAACGTTTCTTCAAACCTTGTAAAGAAATCAGACACTGTCTCATCTTTCTTCTGCTTGCATGCGGATAGTTTATCCCAATTCACGCGCATCGCGGGCATTAAAGTTTTCATGTAAGTAATAATTCTACCAGGGAGTTCTGCTACAAGGGGCTCAGGTTTTGCACCACCAACTTGTCTAGTGTCTGCGGCAACGATATTTGCCCATGTGTTACCCAATTCTGCAGCGTGATCTACATTACGAATGGATCCCCATAAAGGCTGTGGAACAACATTCCCAAACAACATATCTATGTCAGCCAGATTCATGACACACGAGTCTGCAGTCTGTGATAACTCCTTATAATATCCTGCAGGGTTTTTACGGGGGTCAGGCAATGTCTGCTTAAGCGCTAACACCTCAGAACGCTTCCATGGGACATGTACCCAAACACGCTGAAAATGAGCTGGAACAGCTGGATTAGCATTTGCATCAGCAGGTCTCCAAACTGGAGGAACCTCACGCATCGGATATTGGCGCGCTTTTACCTTTTTCCCCACAGGGAATTCCTGTTCGAACAATGACTGTTGACAATCAACATTCCTGAAGGACAGTAAAGTCGCAACTGCTTTATCTACATCGGGACCCACAATTGTACCTGTTCCAAAATCAAATCGCACTCGACACAACTCCTGCGGGATTGAGTTTGAACCATGATACTCCAATTCCTCACAGAGGAATTCACACATTTTCTCAAACACATACCTCTGTTTCGGGGCATCCCATTGGTGAAAAACATTAACGACTGACTCCACATCATAGAGTGAAGAAAGGACAATCCACCTACGTGCCATATGGTCTAATACCTCTTTTTCTTCAGAATCAGGCAGCTGACTACGCAACTGCTTACGTTGTAAACCAGGGGTCATACTAGATGACCCAAAGAGAGGCGACATTAAACTAGTAACGACATTAGCTATTCGTTGTCGTGCAGAAGGAGAAGTTGAGGCGAAAACGGGGGGAAAGACAGAGGGAAGAAAAGCGGATGCAGATACAGGTACCTGGGTAGTGTAAGGAAGAGCGCCAGGGGAGGCAGCTGATGTACTAGGCAAAGTCGCAGGAAGCGCAGGGGCAACAGGTAACAAAACTGGCGGCCCTTGAGAGGGCTGCACTGTAGGGATAGGAGCCAGCTGAGGAGGAGCTGGCGGCTGCAGGAAAGCTTGCGGCACATTAACTGGAGGCTGCACATTTACGAGCTGTGGAGGCGCTGTGGCATTTTGCGCATACGGGGGTGGCGAACTTAGCAAATGGGACATTAGGGAATGCTTTTCTTTCTCTTTTGTCTCATCTTGTACAAGGGGTGACAAAACTGGGTAACATTTATCGAACCCTAGTTTGCGCTGTCTATGTAACTGCTCATTCATTTGTTCCTCCTCATTATCTTTAAATTGCACAGCTGCTTGCATCATTGACATACCTTTTTCTCTCTTATTCCTTTTTGCTAGCTTAATTTCCTTCTTTTTGGCTTCCTTTCGCCATAGGCGGAAAGAATCAAACATCGCCGGCTGGGATTTCTTTTTAAACAACTTAACTTCCAAATTATCTAAGATATCTGTATCGAAACTACCATTTTGGGGCCATTTTAAAACACCGTCCTTTCTGGTGTATCGGATCCATACTTCATTACATGCAATGGGGCCCACGCCATGTTTTACATAAAGCTCATAAGTTGGAGTTCCAATTGGAGGAACCGGACACGAATCCTCTAATTGGGAATCCCTTCTACAACCCAAACAAAACAATCTTCCAAATACACTAGAAGCAGGCATCTTCGCTCACTAGTCTAGTTTCAAACTTCAAAGGATTATCGAATACGATAATCTCGTGAATACACAAGTCCTCTGGCTTTGGCACTTGCAAGTTCCAAATCAAAGCGATCCCGAAGGATACCAAATTCCCGAAGGATACCAAACAAACTGGGAGACGCTCCACTTATACTTAACTGAATATCGATGATCGATGGCGTCACCAGAAGACTCTCTCGATTGTTTCGCTCTACCAAATCGTCAAGGGTCCAAAACAGGGCGATTAATCAGGGCAGCAGTCCTTCGTAGCCGTCGGGACGCGGAGAACCTCGCAGAAAAGACTTTCGGACCACGTCGACATGCAGGGGTCGATGAAGTGGCGGCCTTCCTCCGGAATTTCCACACGAAGCTCCTCACGAACCTCTGGCTTGGACCGGTACCGCTGAAATCGCCCCGAGTTGAGCGCCAACTGAAGTACTGGGTTTTTAAAACCCAGCGGTGCAGGGGAACACACCCTAAGACTTCGGGTTCTTCCTGTTTCAGACCTACAGAAACACAGAGTCTTCTGGGTGAAGTCAAAAATCAATTTATTGGCTGCAGACCAATTACAGGTATCCAAGAAGTACAACACAATGTATGTTCTCAGGAGACTGCTTCCACTTATGGAAACGGCCTTCTCCTTATATACAAAATATCATGCTTCAGGCACACATTCCTCGTTTTACGATATGGTCATTCATATGTATTCATTACAAACGAAAAGGCAGAGTCATGATGACCATCCCACATTCCAGTTCAGCCAGCCTACAATTATTTACCCCGCAAGGCTCAGATCCCACATCAGATATCAACAGACCCCAATAAACACGAGCACCTCCTGTTTGTAAAACAAGCCATAAAGCAGGAAGAGGCAGGTGTGAAAGAGATTAGCCGGAGGCTTGTGTGGGATGAAAAGGCTTTATGGTGTGTCAAACCCTGATGCTAATCACAGGTGGCCGTAGGACGGGGAGCTCGTGGGACCGGACTGACCTGGGGCAGCGGAGCCAAATCGCATAGGTCACAGAGAAGTCAATAGAAGGCACATGTGTTCTGAAGGCCGGTGTTTGTCCTCGATGTGTAGCCTATGTGAGGGCAACCATAAGATGGCCACCGCGCCAAGATGGAACCCACGAAGTCAATGTGAAATATCGTATACACAGTGCATTTAGCGATAAAACGTTATACAAAGCACTTGTACATACCGCATTGGCCATTCGCGGTTCGCTAATACCGGAATAGGCAGGGTAGGGCCCTGCCTCCCACGCGGTCCCAAATTTTAAAGTACCACAACCTTTCGGCTACTAAAAACTTTGACTTTGTCTAATAGATATTTTAAAAAAGGAAATTAAAGAGTCTGAATTAAAACAACTAAAATTATATGATTAAAACACCTAGGGAGAGGGTTGATTACGGTGGGGATAAACATACAGTACATGTGTGCATACCACGTTATTCTGGTTGGTGCATAACATAGCGTAAATAAAAGTTGCTGTGAAGCTAAGAATTTCCTATTGGGGTATACTTTAGAATAGCTCTAAGAATGCATCACATGGAGTATAAGAACCGGGAAATGGAGAACACAATAAGGGTGTCGGTTTCATACTTAAAGAGCCTAAACACCTCTGTGCAGTGTCTGATCCCCATGTTCCTGCACAATTGTAGCAACCACCGAGACCTTGGCTTTCCATAGGCGGGGCAGAAGAAGAGAACGTGCATTTCAGTTTCCTCTGCTCTTTCACACCCTGGACAATCTAGTATGTGGGCGCCCTGTAACTTGTTAGTAAATGCTCAAAGCGGGAGCGCCCCATGTCTAAATTGAAGAAAGAGTTTCTTTGCTAGAAGCGGTTGAATGTAATCTAGGGCCGGTTCTAGCCTATATTGCTGCTTTATTTCCAGAAACCTAAAAGTTAGACAACCAGGCTTGGTCCCCCGCCATAGTAGGGCCAGTTTAAGTTCTCTATAGGACTCGAGTAGTGTCTTTCTAGAAATCGTAGGTTAAATCTCTTCTGGGGATGTCCACATGTTTACCCTCCCTAAAACCTGACAAATGTTCCTGATATAAGCTAGCCAAGGGAGTTTCCCTGCACCTTGAAGCCTCATAACATCCTTCAGCTCCTCTTTGTAATCAACTAATTCGGGTGTACTCCAAAGGCGTCGCCAATGTAGGAGGGGTCTAGAAGAGGCTACATCTGCTATAGGGCTAATCCCTAGGTCCATCCTGAGCGGTGTTAATGGAGAGCTCGTAGGAAGACCCAGCAATTGCCTAAGAAATAGGTTCTCTGACATTGATAGAGAAGTGGATGAGCAGTGGCCCCATAGTTCTGCCCCGTACAGTGACGCTCCCCTGGCCTGTGCCTTATAATTTCTGCTACAGGACCTATCACTTTGTGCATGCAGTTCTTATAAACGTTTATGATGTGTCCCGTTGACTGGGTCAGTTTTAGACTAGCTTTCTTTATTTGCGTCCCCCATTCCATTTTTTCAGTTAATGTGATCCCTAAATAGTCAAAAATGGACACCCTCTCTAGGGCCCTTCCATCTAATTGAGGATTTGGGCAATTTGTGGTGTTACCATTAAAAACCATATACTTGTTTTTTTGCAGATTGAGCTCCAGTCCCCGATTTTTGCGGAAAGTGCTGAATTCATCGAGCACCCTCTGCATGCCCATGGGAGATTTGGAAAGTAAAAGCGTATCATCCGCAAACATAAGAGCTGGAATTTTGCGGTTCGCCAACCTGGGTGCATCAATATCTTTCCCATCCAACAATGTTTCAATTAGGCTGTTTAAAAAAAGGGAAAAGAGTGTTGGGCCAGAATGCATCCCTGTCGCACCCCTTTCTCTACAGGGAAAGGGGCAGATAGTTCATCATTTTTGCCATATCTTATTCGCGCATAGTTGTCTTGGTGCAGGCGTTTCAGCTGAGATATTCTGGAACTCCCAGGTCAAGAAGTATACCCCACAGTTGATCCCGCTGCACCAAGTCAAAAGTGGGCTGCCACCCTCTAGGACCACGGTTTTCCAGTGGATAAGTTGTAATCTAAAGATCTGATCAGTGGTGGAAATCTTGGCCCTAAACCCTGCTTGTAGGGGTGTTAGTGCGTTGTTCTCTTCTATCCAGGATTGCAAGCGCCCCGAAGGTACGCGTGCAAAGATTTTTTGACTGACATCCAGGAGCCTTATGGGGCAATAGTTAGCTGGATTAAGTGGTGAGCCCTTTTTATAAATATGTTTCAATTCTATTAAGGGCACGGATGCGAGGATTAGGCCATTCTTTCTTCTTTAGTTTTCACAGCAGCCATGTTAAAACAACAAAACATCAACACTGGACTACATTTCCCAGAGTCCAGATAACAAGAAACCTCTTGAATCATCCCGTCTATCCAATCAGGGACCACCGGCTGCCATAACCGTCATCTCCCTCCGATGGACTTCCTCTTCCTTCCTGCGACAAAGCCGACTGTGAAAGATACTACTCGTGTTTAGACGATTCTGTTCCTGTGATTTAGAAAACAAGCGTAAGAAGCCCTGAAGCCTCTGTCATTACAAGCAAGAACGAATATCATACAACACCTGCAGATTGCCAGAAAAATCCAGAAAACACATTACTTACAGTCAGATGTAGTATCCATACCCGGGTGGGTCATTACTCATGTATGCGGATGGGCCTCCATGTCCTTTATAGAATTGAAACTTTCTGTTACAAAAGCTAGGACATTTTTCATTATATGTCAGGCCACGGAGACGAGGATTAGGCTAGTGCAAAGCATGTCCACCACGAGCACTGCAATGGAAGGGACTGGCTTAAAGTAAAACCTTTTAAAGATGGAGTCAGAAGACTAGTCCACAGTATTTAAGATATCCTCCAAGCGGGCTCCAAGGACGAAAGCTTTTGAGGCCATTGCCCCTCGAGCCTAGTATCTATCGCAGCCTCTTGTATAACACATCAAATATATCTGGCAATAGTCCGGGACGAGACCGCCCTGAAGGGTTTCCGCAGCGTGATCAACAGTTGCTTTTCCCCATGGGGTCTAAACTCTGCCGTCATAGCCTCATAGGCCTTAACGCAGCATACCACATCCAACTTGGGGGTCTCCGGAAACGCCGGATAGGAGATAACACAAGATTGGGTCTTGGTTTGTCTAGTCACATGGAAAGTCACTCCCTCCAGAGTAAAGGACCTCACTGAAAGGTCCGGAGCCCTGACATCTGATACCCTCCTACAGGATATCAAACACAGCAGCATCACCAATTTGGTCGACAATTGTTTCCGCAAAAGGTACTTATTTCCAGGCCATGCCACAAACAGATTCAGGACCTTGTTAATGTCCCAAAGGATAGAATATCTTGGTTCCGGGGGAAGGGATAGTCTAATCCCGCAGAGAAGCTTCCCGACCAAAGGATGTTCTCCGAACGGAGCGACTGCTACTGGAACATGACCTGCCGAAATCGGCGACCGGAACATATTGATCGCAATCCGTCACCAGGGAAGCTAAGAAATTGAGGACATGTACAACGTCTGCCCCCACGGGATCCAGACATCGTCGCAGACACCAACCCATCCATCGGGACCAGGGTGAATGGTATCGTTTGACAGTACTGTCTGCCCATGCTCGAGCCAGAAGAACCATTGCCTCTCGCGAAAGGCCCGGGACTTGCCATCTCGCCCGGTAATCCTCCACGCCATAGGTGGCAGATTGTTGCTCAATATCAGGGGATGAGGATTGCCGAATGGATCCATCAGGAGAAGAGGCAATGGGTGTAGACAGATTGGAGAAGCCCAAGAAAGTTCCATCAGAACCGGAAACCAAACTTCCGCTTTTTACTGCGTCATTCTTAAACAGCAATACCCAGTCAGTCGTCATGTACACGCATTCTATATATTATTGTTTTCATATCAGAGTAATGTTATAACATAGCTGGTTGCCTCATGGCTGTCGTATGAGTTCATTTGACTGCTTGTTACCTGCTTGCAGCTTTCCTGGTTACATACATAAAGGTGTTATATTACAGTATCGTTATATATATATTATATCACATCCTATATTCACCCATAAGAAATTTGCATACATTATAAGACAATAACATTAGGTGCCGATTCCGAACCTGGAGAAACCGGGTACGAACCGTCGGACGGAGGGTTTTCTCCGTCCGACTCGTACCCGGTTGTAAAACTTTACAAACATGCAAGTACGATTCGCACGGAAACACAATTTCCGTACGATTCGTACAAAACACCAACCGAGGAAAATAAACATACAAATGACATCCGGAAAAGCGCCGACGTGACGTCGGGACGTATGCAGCTGTTGTAAATTAAGGCAGAATGTGATTAAGCATTTACTGAAAACATTAGTGTTTCCCTTTTATCGTGTTTTCCTTATTATGTTGGCCGAAGTCCGGACTCCATTTTGTATTGACATGCTGCCACGTGTTCACCACGAGGAGAGTCCGACCTCTGTGTTAGTTGCTCTTGTAATCTGCCTAGCAACAGTTATAAATAGCTCCCTCTTGTCCGTCTGGCGCATGCCCAGACTTGACCACATCTGTTATAATTAGCCTTGCTTGACCATGTGTTTTCGCGGGCCCAAGGAGTGTGTTAGCTCCGCCCATGTATTGATTTGGTATCGAGAATGACCCTAAATGGTAATGTTCTTCAACTCTGTGGTATCCACCCACTCATGAGCCCCTCTGTTGTGTATAAAAGGGGACAATGTACGCAAGTTCTTTGTGCTACTCCTTGCAATACTGAAGAGTGTTGTGTGGATTGTAGGACCACCCTTAAGGGTTAATAAACGTTGTTTTTGTACTTTGCAGTTTCCGTGCCAACTTCCTTATAGATTTCGTTACAGAAGAGCGAACCCTTGTCTCTTGCGGGCCTAGCTGGGGCTTGTATTCATCAATTGGCGCCCGTCACGTGGGGCTCATCGGCGACTCGGATGCCCGAAGGACTGGTCGCGACGAAGGTGAGGAGTTTGGCCGGGGACGTGATCACTGCCAGCGGCGTCTTAGCCTTGGCATCCCGAGGTTTTTCTTCCTTCCCTTCCGAGCTGACCATCTGGGTGGCGCCGGTCATCGACTGAGACCTCTTCTGTCGGTCCTGCCGTGAGAGCCGTTTGGGCGATTGTGGAGCTTGGCAGTTGGAACCTGGACTCTTGATTGGTAAGAACCGTTGTACGGTACTTGCTCCGAGTTTTGAAGCCTGGTCTGGCTATTTGAGTTTGATTGATGGTGACTAGTCATATTTTGAATTTGTCTTTGTGAAAATATATGCGTTGCAACACATATAGGCAGGTAATGTGGAGAAATTTCTCCGGAGCTGTGTAAACTTTGAACGGCGCAACGATTAAGTGCCATTTTTCTTGATAATACTGCATATTTTGCATTATTCCTAGCATGCCTGCTTTTAGCGCACTTCGTAAGTGGTGCTGCTGTCTTGGGAACCGGTTGAACCTCGAGGAATCTGCTCCAGCTCCCCCAGAGGGGACTCCTAATAGGGATATGTACGTGAAGCATGGTCTTTCTTCCATAATGTACAGCACGTTATGGAGGAAATATACTAGGAAGGATCCTGAGTTGCGATGGCCTTTGTATGGATCGTTTGATATACGTAAGATTGAGTATGTGGAACAGTGTATGTGTAAGCGACGTGCTCGTCAGGATATGTTTGAGTGTGTGCGATTATGGGTGAAGGAAGTGCGTGAGCGAGAGAAACGTGAGAAAGCGCTGTTTGATAAGGAGCAACGAAAGAATGATCATATGCGAGCGCAGGAAGCGAAGCGTCGGGAGGACAAAGAGCAAACGGACAGACAAGAGAAAGAGCGTAGGCTACAAGTTTCGGGTCAATATGTTGTTCGTCAGCCGCTTTATCCTGTCCTTAATAATCTTGATGACGATTTTTATTTACTAGATCGCTCTCCGCCCCCTTATGTTGGCGCATCTGCTCCACGGCCGCAAGATTCTGGCCCGGCTCCGGGTAAGGTCGACACACGGTCCATGTTATCGGCCGAGCATATGGCTGAGCTTCGGAAACTTTCCCTCCGTGCACTTAAGGGCAAGATGTCTATGGATGAGTTGTTCTATGCTTGGGGGTCGTGGCAAGATAGAGAGAGGGTGTATTTTCTGTCTCATTTTTCAGAAGAAGTAATTGCTGCTTTCCGAAAATATTCTAGTGTCCTTGAGCCTGCCGACGTGTCTTCGGATGCCGGAGCATTACGTAATGGTGTTTTTTCTCCCCCTAAGGCTTCTGAGGCGGCTCGGCGGCTGTTCGCTTTGCGGGACGAGGTGCTGGCCCTTAGAGAGAAAGCACGTCAACAAACGGAGGAGGAGAAGCAGTCGGATTCGTCTGCAGCAGGGGGCCACCCATCCGCCTCCCAGTCAGATAAGGATGACATAGTGCATGCTAAACCAATGCGAGAGGCGGCGCCTCTGTATGTTCCTCCTAAGGGAGCAGGGACTAGCTCGGATATTAACTCCGCCGATGCAAGGGGATATTTTGTATATAATTGGGTTTATACTCCATGGCATAGGGCCGATGTTATGGCATTAAAAAATGCGCTGCCCGACCCCCGCAAGAATCCAGCGGCCTTCTATGAAGAAGTCGAGGGGGCCTTGAATTCTTGCATTATGACCTTAGCGGATATAGACCTATTCTTTGGCCTTATCCTACCGCCGGATACGTGGCGCTCTGTTCGGAAGGTAGATGATGCGGTTGCCTTCAAGGCCCGGTGGTCTGACCTTGAGGATGAGGATAGGGAACGGAAGTCCGCACAGAAACCACCCCAGAATATTTTAGATCTCCCTGCGGCTATTGTGGCTAAGTTGAAGACGATTATCCCCCCTAAAAAGATTGATTGGAATATGTTAGCTGCGTGTAAACAGAAAGTTGACGAGTCAGTCGCGGACTTCTTTACGCGCTTTGAGGAGACGTTTCATGATTTTAGTGGCCAGTCGCTTACTGACGACACGGGCCGCCACCTTTTTGCGGACAAATATGTGGCTAATCTGCTGCCGGCAGTTGCGGCCCGGTTAAAAGCGAGTGAGAGTTCTTGGTCCTCCGCGACACCGACGGCCCTTCTGACCATTGCTCAGTATTATGAGCGTCAGGAGCACGAGGCGAAGGGCCAGGAGGAGAAGAAATCGAAAGATCTCAAAACTAAAGTGATGTTAGCACAAGTATATGGCCCGCCCCGCCGGGGTAATACTAATAGGGGAAGGGGCGGATCTTATGGTCCCCCTTCGGGCCGATCGGATTTGAATAGGAACCAGTGTGCGTATTGCAAGCAGTTGGGCCATTGGGCCAGGGATTGCCCAGCGTTGCGTGCTTCGCGTCAGGGGCACACTCCGGGTGGCCCGAGAGGTAGAGGGGGCTTCTCGAACTTTAGAGGGAATTCCAACGATAATGTCCGTTTCGATACTGCTGGACAGCACCGAGATAGCTCAAACGTTTTCGATCGCCAGCACCAGTATCATGTATCGGACATCGATCGATCGGGATATCATGATTCTCAGCATGCATAGGAATGCGTAGGATGGGGGTCCGAATCAGTTGAGGTGCCGGTCGATCAGACGGGTCCTTATGTATCGGCTGAGGTTTTAGGTTCTACTGATCAGTTCCTAGTGGATACAGGAGCGACACGTAGTGCATTGTCTAGGTACTTGGTTCCGGGGGCTCCCCCATCCGGCTCAATAGTTACATCGGTAGGGTTTGACGGTACACTCTCCCGAAGCCCTCTTTCACAGCCCCTTGCATTTAAAGTTGATTGTTTTTCCGCGCCTTGTCCGTTTCTGCTTGCTCCGTACACACCGGATAACATTATGGGCCTTGATATGTTAAAGTACTTTAGGGCTACAATTCGTTGTTCCCCTGAGGGTGTGAGGGTGATTTTAAATGACAACTACCCCCGATCTGGGCGGATGTGTACGATCTCAGAGGATGCGTTGTTGGCTACCCTCCCCCAAGCTTTATGGGCGACTTCGGACACAGATGTCGGACAAATGGTGATTCCTCCGGTCCACATTAGTGTCCAGGAGGGGGCGGTACTACCACGCCTCCCGCAGTATCGTATTTCCCAGGAGGGCGAGGAGGCTCTCATACAGATTGGGCAAGACCTGATCGCAGTGGGAGTAGTGGAAGAAGTTCCCTATAATATCTGTAACAGTCCGATTCTCCCCATTTTGAAAAAGGACACGGATGCAAAAGTCTATCGGTTTATAATTGATTTGAGGGAGGTAAACAAGATCGTGATACCTCAGTACCCGGTGGTTTCCGATATGACGACGTTGCTTACCTTGGTCCCGCCTACGGCGACCATGTTCTCAGTGATTGATTTGAAAAATGCCTTCTTTTCTATCCCCATTCACCCTGATAGCCGATTTCTTTTTGGGTTTACATTAAACAATAGATCTTATCGTTTTTGTAGAATTCCCCAAGGCTATACAGAAAGCCCTAGTATTTATAGTCAGGCTTTGAAGCGACAGTTGGATTCCTTTGTTTTACTCGAGGGGGTCGCCCTCATTCAATATGTCGATGACATCCTGTTGGCGGCTGACACCCTGGAGTTGTGCGAGAAAAGCACGATAGCCTTACTTTCCTTTTTAGCATCCCACAATCACAAGGTCTCTAGGAAGAAATTGCAATTCTGTAGACCAAAGGTGACTTATTTGGGTCACCTTTTGTCTAAGGAGGGGCGTGCACTCACACCAGATCGTATCCAAGTAATTTTGGACACACCAAGGCCATCCACGCAGAAGGATGTGCGTGCATTTTTGGGTCTTGTTTCTTTTTGTAGACAGTGGATATTGGGGTTTTCACACATAGCTAAGCCATTACTAGCTCTCTTGACAAAAGACACGCCCATCCCGATCCCCTGGTCAGATGAGTGTGACGCTGCTTTTCAGCAATTGAGACAGGCCCTTTGTTCAGCACCAGTGTTAGGGACCCCTGATTATGCAAAACCCTTTTCGTTGTATGTGCATGAGAAAGATGGATGTGCATTATCAGTCTTAGTGCAGATGCACGGCGATAAGCAGCGCCCTTGTGCATACTTTTCGGCTGTACTTGATCCTGTCGCCCGAGCATTGCCGGGGTGTTTTCGCTCGGTTGCGGCGACAGCTGTGTCAATACGGCAGAGTGAAGGAATTGTATTGTCCCATAAACTGTTGGTGTTAGTTCCCCACGCTGTTGATGCCCTGCTTAATCAAACAAAGACGCAGCATTTGACCAGTGCCCGTTTAACGGGATATGAGTTGACGCTTTTAGCTCCTCACATTACGTTAAAAAGGTGCGTGACATTAAACCCGGCCACATTGTTGCCATACCCCGAGACCCAGCCTGAGGCACAGAAAGCGCATGATTGTATTCTTGTGACTGAGGAACAAACAAAGGGTCGTATTGATCTCCAGGATACGCCCTTTTCAGATGTAGATGGAGAGTTGTGGGTGGATGGATCATGCCTGAAGCTACCAGATGGTACGACTTCAGCAGCATATGCAATTACCACGTTACAGACGGTAGTGGAGACAGTACGCATACCACAGAAATCAGCCCAAGCAGCGGAACTGATAGCGTTAACACGAGCGTGTGAGCTCAGTACAGGATTGTGCGTGAATGTTTACACAGACAGCCGCTATGCCTTCGGAGTAGCGCACGATTTCGGCCTACTCTGGAAGGAGAGAGGGTTTCTAACGTCACATGGGGTACAGATAATGCATGGGGAGTTAGTCCACAATCTTTTAACTGCATTGACATACCCAAAGAAAATTGCCATTGTTAAGTGTAGTGCCCACAGGAAAGTAGTTGATAAGGTTGGAGAAGGGAATGCGTTAGCGGATCGAGTAGCACGGGAGACTGCGATGCAGCCCGGTACTACTGCCATGTATGTAGTGAAGTCACAGGTGGAGAGATGGCATGATGCGAAGGAGGAAGTGCGAGAAATACAAAAGACCGCTTCTGACAAAGAGCGGGAACAATGGGCTAGCGAAGGAGAACTGGATGACGAGGGTTGCTGGAGAAATAAGCAGATGGATAGATGGAAATTACCCACGGCTTTTGTACAACCTATGGTCCAGATGGCACATGGGCTAGCACATGTTGGAGCTTCCGCAATTGTGAAATTGCTTACCCAAGTCTGGGAGCATCCAGAGATTGCTAGCACGGCAAAGAGGGTGGTGCAGACCTGTATGATCTGTCTGAAGTATAACCCAGGGAAAGGCACACGAACTCCAGCAGGAGGATTTGCGACACCCACTGCACCCTTTGAGGTTCTGCAGATGGATTACATCCAGCTTGAGCGCTGTAACAATTTGAAGTATGTTCTAGTAGTGGTTTGCGCCTTCAGTAAATGGGTCGAGGCGTACCCTGCGAAAGACAATACTGCAATGACTACAGCGAAGCTATTGCTGAAAGAGTTTTTCCCCCGATACGGCGTCTGTAGACTTCTGTGGAGTGATAATGGCCCTCACTTTGTAGCAGATGTTATAAAGTATGTCTTGAAGGGCCTAGGCATCACCCAGAAGTTCCACGCCGTGTTCCACCCTCAGTCTGCAGGACTAGTCGAGAAATATAATGGTACACTGAAGCTTAAGATCGCCAAAATTCAAGCTTCAACGTCTTTGACTTGGCCAGACGCTTTGCCACTGGCGTTATTGTCAATTAGGTCGGTGCCACACTCTCGAACCGGCCTTACACCCTATGAGATTGTATTTGGACGCCCAATGAACATTTGGGGTCCACCAAGGCCTAAGGCTGTGTATGATGTACCTTGTGTGATGATGAGTGATTATCTGGCACAGTTAACGGATAACTTGGTTTCTATTCATCAACAGGTCCGAGAGGCGCTCCCTGATCGGTCTACTGGCGAAGGACATGGTCTCCGGCCTGGAGATCATGTAATGATAAAGGTTTTCGACAGATCGAACAGTTTGGAGCCGAGATGGGTCGGACCTGAGCAAGTCCTTCTTGCAACGAGGACGGCAGTGCGAGTCTCGAACAGGAAGAATTGGATCCATTCCTTGCACTGTCGAAAGGTACCGCCCGGATTGGTGGAGTCTGCCGTGCTGACCGATCAACGAGACATCCTAGCAGCAGAGACAGGCCGTGCTGCAGAGCCAAACGACACTGAGGAGCTCTTTCCGGACCATACGACTTCTGGAGGAAGGCGATATCATCTGCGACCAAGGAAGTGAGGTTTCCAGTACCGGGACATACTGTCAGAACGGCCCTTGGGTTAGTGAAACGGAGAGCCAATGAGGCAAGGGGGGGGGATCAGCCCTGCATTAGTGTAGCGACACCCGTCTTGGCCCGCTGGTGAAGAAATCAACCGCTGCCCAAGGGGAAGAGTTCTGACAGACTTTTTAGTTTCAGGAAGATATCAGGGTATTGTTTCCTTTGACATGGAGAAGAAGAAAATTTTTTGTGCGTTGGGGTTCATGCTAACAGTAGCTATCGTTGGTATAACCACATGGTTTGTGGAGGAGGCAACTCCTGCCCGAGAGACACTTGTGTTGACGACTCCAGTGCCTGCGGAGCACTACTTTTATAAATTGCCATATCAAGAGTTGAAGCATCGACAATCCTATTTGAATAACACTTTCATTCAGATGCTGCATCACACCCACGTTGCTACAAATGCTACGAACTGTTGGATATGTGGGATGATGCCAGCCCATCAGAAGAAAGGAGGCACGCCATTCATACCACTTCCTTTCTCTCACAATGGCTCTTGTAGAGCATGGTACACTCTGTTGTTTGCCACTCGAAAACCGACAGTGGGACGATTGCTTTTCAGACTTAATAAAGAATGCCATCAGGACAAGAATGGATATCCGCAAGCGAATGGGACAATTTGGGAATGGGAAGAGTACCGACCGGACAATGAATCCATCCCCTATATCTTCACGAACACCAGAGACACTGTGGGGAAGGATAAATTTGTAATCCAAGTAGCACAAGCCCAAGCGGACCTGTGCGTCCAGAGTGTGGGTTTTATCCCTGTCGGTGTCAGTGATTGTATAACTGTGTTAAATATTGACGGGTTAAATAACAGCACCTTCCTAGCATCCCATAATACCTATTTTGTATGTGGAAATAAAGGTTATTACCGTTTGCCGGCTGGGTGGTCTGGGGTATGCTATGTATCATTCCTATTACCTCCTGTATTCTTAGCACCTGCGTCATATCATAAGGATTTGAAATTGCTGAATAATGTGACTGTAAATAGATATAAACGTACTCTATCTATTGATGAGGTGGATCAAACAGATACCAGCTTGCAACAGTATATTGATTTTAATTTAGGACTGTTTTTCTTTGTTGGAGCCGCTCTGAATAGTAGGAAGATCCGAAGATTAACAAGAGTGGTAGAAGCTGTGACTAATCAGACTGCTGCTGCTCTTGGGAATCTTACGGAAGAATTACAGATTACCAGGATTGTTGCATTACAGAATCGTATGGTATTGGATGTGATGCTAGCTGATCGAGGAGGAGCCTGTAAAATTATTGGAAGTAGCTGCTGTGTGTTCATCCCTGATCATACGCCATCCGTTTATAACGCCATTAATAAGCTGCATAAAATAGCAGCTGAAATCCACACGGAAAACGGCACTTGGTCCTTTTCTGGATGGTTTTGGGCGTTGGTTACTGCCTGGGGTTGGAAGGTTCTAACTGGTCTCTGTATTATTGTAGCAATTCTGTTTCTTTTCTGTATGTGTATTCAATGTGGACCATTGTGCTGTTCCGTATGCATTTCATTCTGCATTCCAGATAAGAAAGCTATTGCCGATGTTGCCCGCCAGAAGGGTCTAGCTAAAGAGGTTAAAGGAATGATGATAATTGACATATACGATGATTATTCTTGGAAGCCAGATGTCTTCAGTAAATGCTGAAAGGGTCGTCTGTTGTAAATTAAGGCAGAATGTGATTAAGCATTTACTGAAAACATTAGTGTTTCCCTTTTATCGTGTTTTCCTTATTATGTTGGCCGAAGTCCGGACTCCATTTTGTATTGACATGCTGCCACGTGTTCACCACGAGGAGAGTCCGACCTCTGTGTTAGTTGCTCTTGTAATCTGCCTAGCAACAGTTATAAATAGCTCCCTCTTGTCCGTCTGGCGCATGCCCAGACTTGACCACATCTGTTATAATTAGCCTTGCTTGACCATGTGTTTTCGCGGGCCCAAGGAGTGTGTTAGCTCCGCCCATGTATTGATTTGGTATCGAGAATGACCCTAAATGGTAATGTTCTTCAACTCTGTGGTATCCACCCACTCATGAGCCCCTCTGTTGTGTATAAAAGGGGACAATGTACGCAAGTTCTTTGTGCTACTCCTTGCAATACTGAAGAGTGTTGTGTGGATTGTAGGACCACCCTTAAGGGTTAATAAACGTTGTTTTTGTACTTTGCAGTTTCCGTGCCAACTTCCTTATAGATTTCGTTACAGAAGAGCGAACCCTTGTCTCTTGCGGGCCTAGCTGGGGCTTGTATTCATCACAGCCTGCGTTCCACGAACCAGGAAGTACGATTCGCGCCGACGTCATCCCGCGCGGAGAATATTTTCCGACAGCCAAAAACTGCCGGGAAATCAGGACGACGCGCACAAGGAGCACCTGTACGCGACGGACAGACATGGACCTGAACCTACGTGTCATCCCGGCCCTCATAGCAGTCGACCTCCTCTACAGGTACCGACGCAGATGCCGCAGAAGGTCAGAACAACACCCAGGGGCAAAGGGGGGGGGGCAGGGGCAGGACACAAAACCCCCACCCAAGTCACACAGCACACATGCCCTGGACATACCTGACCTCCAGGCCCTGGTCACTTCGAGGGGGTGGGGGCGTGTCCAGCAACGCCAGCGTCTGCCACAACGGAAGTGGGCGACGACGCGAACCGGCAACACAACAATACAGGTACGTACCGTACCCAAGCCTTAAGAGCGTGGGTACGAGTCGTACCACGCCCACACCCACGTCACCCCAACAATGGCGGTACGGCCCGTACCCATGTGCCAAAGGCCTGGGTACGGGCCGCACAAGCATTCCACAGCGTGGGCACGGGTACGTACGGAGCATACCCTCACCCGCGTATGTATGGAGCGTACCCCCACCCCAACAGTGTATGTACGGACCGTACCCCCACCCGCGTATGTATGGAGCGTACCCCCACCCCAAGAGTGTATGTACGGACCGTACCCTCACCCGCGTATGTATGGAGCGTACCCCCACCCCAACAGTGTATGTACAGACCGTACCCTCACCCGCGTATGTATGGAGCGTACCCCCACCCCAACAGTGTATGTACGGACCGGATCCCCACCCGCGTATGTATGGAGCATACACCCACCCGCGTATGTATGGAGCATACCCCCACCCCAACAGTGTATGTACGGACCGTACCCCCACCCGTGTATGTACACCAGTGTATGTACGGACCGTACCCCCACCCGCGTATGTATGGAGCGTACCCCCACCCCAACAGTGTATGTATGGACCGTACCCCCACCCGCGTATGTATGGAGCGTACCCCCACCCGCGTATGTATGGAGCGTACCCCCACCCCAACAGTGTATGTATGGACCGTACCCCCACCCGCGTATGTATGGAGCGTACCCCCACCCCAACAGTGTATGTACAGACCGTACCCCCACCCGCGTATGTATGGAGCGTACCCCCACCCCAACAGTGTATGTACGGACCGTACCCCTACCCGCGTATGTATGGAGCGTACCCCCACCCCAACAGTGTATGTACGGACCGTACCCCCACCCGCGTATGTATGGAGCGTACCCCCACCCCAACAGTGTATGTACGGACCGTACCCCCACCTGCGTATGTATGGAGCGTACCCCCACCCCAACAGTGTATGTATGGAGCGTACATGCCCAGACGCAGGAGGGGTGGGTGCAGAGTCCTCCCAGCAGTGCCCAGTCACAGGAGGGGTGGGTGCCTATCACTCCCAGCAGTGCCCAGACACAGGAGGGGTGGGTGCAGAGTCCTCCCAGCAGTGCCCAGACCCAGGAGGGGTGGGTGCAGAGTCCTCCCAGCAGTGCCCAGACGCAGGAGGGGTGGGTGTAGAGTCCTCCCAGCAGTGCCCAGACACAGGAGGGGTGGGTGCCTATCACTCCCAGCAGTGCCCAGACACAGGAGGGGTGGGTGCAGAGTCCTCCCAGCAGTGCCCAGACGCAGGAGGGGTGGGTGCAGAGTCCTCCCAGCAGTGCCCAGACACAGGAGGGGTGTGTGCAGAGTCCTCCCAGCAGTGCCCAGACACAGGAGGGGTGGGTGCAGAGTCCTCCCAGCAGTGCCCAGACACAGGAGGGGTGTGTGCAGAGTCCTCCCAGCAGTGCCCAGACACAGGAGGGGTGGGTGCAGAGTCCTCCCAGCAGTGCCCAGACACAGGAGGGGTGGGTGTAGAGTCCTCCCAGCAGTGCCCAGACACAGGAGGGGTGGGTGCCTATCACTCCCAGCAGTGCCCAGACACAGGAGGGGTGGGTGCAGAGTCCTCCCAGCAGTGCCCAGACGCAGGAGGGGTGGGTGCAGAGTCCTCCCAGCAGTGCCCAGACGCAGGAGGGGTGGGTGCAGATCCTCCCAGCAGTGCCCAGACACAGGAGGGGTGGGTGCAGAGTCCTCCCAGCAGTGCCCAGACACAGGAGGGGTGGATGTAGAGTCCTCCCAGCAGTGCCCAGACGCAGGAGGGGTGGGTGCAGAGTCCTCCCAGCAGTGGCCAGACACAGGAGGGGTGGGTGCAGAGTCCTCCCAGCAGTGCCCAGACACAGGAGGGGTGGGTGTAGAGTCCTCCCAGCAGTGCCCAGACACAGGAGGGGTGGGTGCCTATCACTCCCAGCAGTGCCCAGAAACAGGAGGGGTGGGTGTAGAGTCCTCCCAGCAGTGCCCAGACACAGGAGGGGTGGGTGCCTATCACTCCCAGCAGTGCCCAGACACAGGAGGGGTGGGTGCAGAGTCCTCCCAGCAGTGCCCAGACACAGGAGGGGTGGGTGCAGAGTCCTCCCAGCAGTGCCCAGACACAGGAGGGGTGGGTGCCTATCACTCCCAGCAGTGCCCAGACACAGGAGGGGTGGGTGCAGAGTCCTCCCAGCAGTGCCCATGGAACGCAAAGGGTGGAGTAGCCACAGATACAATGCCCACAAATGTCAATCAGGTGCACAAAGACCCTGCAGTACATGTACCACATGTGTGCGAGGCTGTGAGTACACACATGCATAGCGCCTAAAAGAGAACATGTCCACATGAAATCATGTCAACAGTCTACATACACAAGTACAGTGACCACCAAGGATGCCACGAATGATGCAGGTGGAGAAATCGCTCAGCATGCATGTGCAAAGTTGAAGGAGTCCGTCACAAACCCAGCTGATGTAGACACAGCTCAGCACCACATAGTGGAAACACCCTGCAGGGAAGATGTCAGGTTACACAGAGGAAGGAACACACCTTGGGACAATGTCACCATGCAGTAACTGCTTACATGAACAAAGTAATTTAGCCAACAGCTTGTGATGGCAGGGTCCACCCTATGACCAGCACAAGACTACATTTCCCACACACCCAACACATTATCACCACCCAAAATCATGGAGCAGGTCCACCAACAGCAATACCAGATAAACAGTAGTGTTCCAAGGAAAAAACAAATTGCTTTATTCAGCAGGATGTAAGTAATAATCATCATAAATGTCAATATATACAAGGCCCATAGATAGGGCAGTCCATGACTCAAATCCGGATGGGGGACACAGTGGTACGTGTGTCCCCTAGCTTGCCTGCACAGTCAGACTCCTTTGTCTTCCACAGGGGGGGGGCATCATGTTGGGGGGAAGGACCAGGCACCGCAGGGACAGGAGGGGCAAGGAGAGGTGTTGTGGGTGCAGGGACGGACGACTCCAACACAGGGGGTGGGGCAGCGCCAAAGGTGGATTCGAGCACGGCGCTACACACTACTGCCAGGTCGCCCAGCGTCTCCCCTGCACCCGAAGGAACCACAGGCCCCAAGGAGGGGGTTGGAGGGATGGGTCGCAGCGCTACTGGGGGGGGAGTGTGGACAGGGGGGGGACTCAACTCCCCTGCCGGTGTCCTGCCTCCACCGCTTGCGGGGTGGTGCCACACTGGGGCTGATGGACAGACTGGGCAGGACTGACCCTGTGTCCGACTCTTGGCCAGGAGAGCTGAGGGGAGTGGATTTGGAGGGTGGTGGTCGTGAGGAATGTGGACTCCCACTCTGGCTGCGTGTCTTCCGTTTCCCCCCCGACCCAGTGGGTGTGCCTACTTCACCCTGTGTGTGCGTGCCAGGAGGTGTGCGCTTTGCCTTCCCTGCTGGTGTGGTGCCTGTGTCTGGTGGGGTGTGTGCATGCTGATGTCTGGGTGTAAGTGGGACAGGCATGGGAGTGGGAAGTGTGGATGGGGCATGGGTAGGGGGTGGGACGAAGTGTTGCAGGAGACCCACTGCTGCAGTCAGTGTCGAGTCAATAGACCGCAGCAAGTTGCGTTGGTCAGCCTGTGATGCTGAAATGCCCTCCAAGTATGCCTCCATGTTGTTGAGCACTTGGCTGTGGCCATGGAGGACATTAAGCATCGCAGCCTGACCAACCTGCAACTGCCGCAGGATGTCCACAGACTCGGCATTGGCGGCAGCAGTGGAGACAGGGGCAGGGGGTGCGGTGCCTGGCAGGAAGGAGACACGTGGTGACCTAGCACGCCAGGAAGGGACACGAGCAAGTGGGAGGCTGGTGATGGCAATGGAGGGGGCGGGGAGAGATGTTGTGCTGCTGTCAGCTGTTGGAGCAGCCTCCGCCCCCTCGGAGAGCTCAGCCTCGGACCCGTCAGCTTCATATTCTGTGGTGGCAGTGGACAGGTCCTCCGGCTCACTCCCCTCGGCCTCAGTTCCACTCGATGTGCCAGCTAAGATGTCACTGCTGGCACTGGTGCCCGGTCCCTCCGCTCGGTCCGTGCCGGTGTCTCCATCCGTGTCCCCCGACGATGCTGTGGCCAAGGTGAATAAACAGGAATTAATCAGACACCTGTATACATATGTCACATGAGTCAAATCTACATAGGTTACAGTGCATAGCCTGAAATGAAAGATGAGTAACATCTACAATACAAGGTACATATATGGGCCCTGCAACACACAGTTGGTTCACCCACCATGCCACTGAGAAACTATGGAGAGCATGACACATTTGCAAATGACATGATATGGATTGGGACAGAGGAGCCAGGCTCTGGGGACAATCCAGCACTGCATCTGCACCACACAGCGTTGCCGTAACTAGGGATGAGCAGGGACCATCTCCATGAACTTGAGGCACATGCTGCAAAGGTAATACTTAAAGACATGCCCAACATGAATGGGACACTGCACCTTGAGTGTATGTCCAGACAAACATCACACACTGGCCAGACCGAGCAATAAGATTTCAGGTGTCGACATGTAGGCCTTGCCCGCACCAACCACCCCCTACATGAGACAATATGATGAGACACAGGAAGCACTTGCATCTCTTAGTCTGGGAGAAATACACATGGGCATCCAGAAACCCATATTGGACCCAAAATACCCCATGTGCGCCTGTACAACGATCTCATTTACAAATGGCCATCATCAGATAATTGTAACAAGACACACAGGCACTGGCCACCGTGAGTATGAACGAGGAAAATTAGGTCAGGCTGTACAGTGGACACTTGTAGAACACGTTACGTAAATATACATGGTGCCAGGGGACAATGGCACAGAGCACATCCTATGCTGTAGACACTGAGAGTGTCCACATATTGTGATGACACACATGATACCTAGCAAAATATGCCCCAGGGGACAGTAGTGGCCACAATATTCCATGGTCCTGAATGGTAATGACTGCAGCACAGGCCACCATCCCTGCACTCTGCGTATCGCACACTCATGCACATCATGTCACAGGCCACAACATAGGACATGCTTGCTGTGAGGCATTACACTTCAGAGACATACTCCTATGTCTGGACTCAGCATCAGTGCCAATTGACATGGACCCCACAAGTACTGAACTGGACAGGGCACAGGCAAGGTCCCAAAACCTGTTACACACCACCCCCACACATGATGCTGCAAGCATTGGTCTCGTGGATAAACTGCCAGCCCAGATGACCTTGTGAAAGAGTGACTACACACAGACCAGGGAACACATGGCAAGGAGGGGAAAGGAGGAAGGACAGCACTGCTATACTGTGGGTGACAGGACCTGCACCGCACATGTAAACACTGGCAGTGTATCCATGCAACTGCGCACTTACAAATGCTGGTGACACACAACAAACACACATGTACCTACCCCCTTCCTGCTGCTGCTTCTCCCGTAAGCGCCTGTCCATGTCTGGAAAGACCACCGCCAGCACACGCTTGTGGATGTGGGTCAGACGGCGACGCCCATGGTTCTTAGGGCCCACAGGTGAGTCCCCCAGCAGGACCCGTGCGATCCTCGGCGTCCAGCACCGGATATCCTGCCAGCGTTTTCTCACCTGGGCCAGGCGCCGCTTGCGACCCTCCGTCCTCCTCACGGCACTGACGGCGTCCCTCCAGATCTGCTCCTTGGCAGAGGCGCCTACCTGTGGGGTTTAAAAAGTGAGACTACATCAATACACCTGCCACATGTCACAGAGACACACATTAGAACTATTTTTCTGGTTTCAACAAGGCATAGTATGCAGCCAAAGCATTGCACCTTTGTCATAGGGACTTTTTTCTCTGTGTAAGGGCAAATGCACCACGTGCCATTGAAAGTACACAGGTGGCATGAGGGGTACGACACAATAAATGATCCAGACTCACACTGTGCATCAGAAGGTACACCAGGATTATGTGCAGCACCTCAAAGCAGTCACATGCCACAGGCCACTGACGCTACCTCAGCAGAGTACACAGACACACACAGGCACAGGACATTCACCTGCCATTGCCAAATGCAGCTACAAACCTCACTCTGCACATGTGCCACTAGACTGGGGGGCTCACAGGTGTGGGGCTGGCTCTGCACGTCAGACACACAGCACTGCTCCCTGCTCGCATCAGATGGGCAGGGTATATCCATCCCTCATGCAGCTTGGGTGCTACACTCCACATATGCACCCACCCACATGACAGGGGACTTACACACACACCGATGTCCTGGGTACGAACACATCATGTGGACACTCTCAGCACAGGTACACTGAACAAACACACATCTGTGGGTACAGTCACCTGTCACACTGGGGTGACCACAGAATCACATGAGGACTGTAGAAGCAACATTCCCAGGAGGATTAGACAGGCAGAATGTGGCATGCACCATGCAGTGATTGTCACAGTAAACACAATGCAAGTGAGGACGGCAGACATGCACCACAGCATGCTCTGGCTGGGAGACATCAGGCATTCCCCCCCCTGGGACCCACTCTACAGTACAATGCATGTGTGTCACACCTGGACACAATGCCAGAAGTCCCAGTCACAAAAAAGGGACACAGTCTGTGCTAGTGGACTCTGCACTCACCTGAAACCCTGGTCGGCCATACAGCATGGGGTACTGTGGGAGGATCACATCCAGCAATGCCAGATTCTCCTCCAGGGTGAAAGGCTGGGCCCTCTCCACAGACCTTGACATGGTGCCAGGGAATCACGAGCAGCAGCAGTGTTGTAGAATCAAAAGATGTGCAGACAAGTGCTCTCTCATGGGACCTGGCTGCCTTATATCTGCCTTGCTGGCCTGTTTCATGCACAGGAGTACAGAGTGATTGGTCACTCACATTTGCATCCTATGTTTCCTCCAATCCATTTAAACCTACCCCTGTGAGGGGGTTAGATTTTTTTAGAATTCAGCATGATGTCATTTCAACAACAACTTTGCAACAAAGTAGATTAATTCAAACCGACTTTTGCAGGCCACCTCATTCAGCAAATTCAAAGTTTAAACTCGGTCTCCATGGCAACCAGCATGCATCTCTGGCTTCATACTTGTCCCTCATGTGTCCCCTATGTAATTTGGAGATTCACACACAGGTACGGTGCGTTCCGGGGCCCTAGGGCACCCCAAATGCATAGCTACGGGCCGTACAGGCATATGTACGGTCCGTATCACTATGGGTACGCATTCGCGAGCAAACCCATAGTGATACGGACCGTACACACGCGTGTACGCTCACTATCACTATGGGTGTGCTCGCGTATGCGTACCCATAGTGATACGGACCGTACACACGCCTGTACGCTCACTATCACTATGGGTGTGCTCGCGTATGCGTACCCATAGTGATACGGACCGTACACACGCCTGTACGCTCACTATCACTATGGGTGTGCTCGCGTATGCGTACCCATAGTGATACGGACCGTACACACGCCTGTATGCTCACTATCACTATGGGTGTGCTCGCTTATGCGTACCCATAGTGATACGGACCGTACACCCGCCTGTACGCTCACTATCACTATGGGTGTGCTCGCGTATGCGTACCCATAGTGATACGAACCGTACACACGCGTGTACGCTCACTATCACTATGGGTGAGCTCGCGTATGCGTACCCATAGTGATACGGACCGTACACACGCCTGTACGCTCACTATCACTATGGGTGTGCTCGCGTATGCGTACCCATAGTGATACGGACCGTACACACGCCTGTACGCTCACTATCACTATGGGTGTGCTCGCGTATGCGTACCCATAGTGATACGGACCGTACACATGCCTGTACGCTCACTATCACTATGGGTGTGCTCGCGTATGCGTACACATAGTGATACGGACCGTACACACGCGTGTACGCTCACTATCACTATGGGTAGGCCTACGGCAGCACTTCCATAGTGATAGGGAACGTACATACGCCCTCAGAGCGAATGTACGGTACCTTTCACACATAACAGTGGTGACAGGCAGCACACAGAAAGGAATAGAGCTGACATACTTGTCCATGGATGGACATCAAGGCATTGTCTGTTCAGTACTACATGTGTGGGGCACAGGTGTGAAAGGCTGTGATGTGGCACATTACTCCTGAGTTGTGAAGGCAATAGATGTATGATGAGATGTGTACAGATGTTATGTGTGATGGTGCACTATGTGCCAGACAAGCCCTTCACTCCTTTGACATGTGTGCATGTCGTACAGAACACTTGAGATGAGCGTCACTGGCATGGCACAGTCAACAACACACGCAAGTGTCCCCTGATGCCTGCTACAGGGGTTACCACACCTGACATGTGACTACCCACGTTGCACGAGGTGACTATGCCATGTATGTGTGGTGTGTTCCCATTAGCTTGATGTTGGTGTTCCCTCAAATGCATCTGCAGTTGCTGCAACCAACATGTGTCTGTGTGTAGATGGCCATGGCACACTGTTACGCACACCAGGCCAAATGTGTTATCGGATGTAAGGTGTGTATGTATGCATGGGACACGGAGTAGCGTAACAAGGACCTGTCTGCATACTCTCAATGTATGTGTGATCAGTCATGACATGTACACCTTCATGGCAAGGTGTGTGGGCTGTCCTAGTGTTATGTCATGTGACCTGTGGCTCTAGTGTTCCGCTACCTGTCTCTGCAATCAACATCCTACATCTGCTGATATGTTGATGTATGTCACTCCTGTATCGCGTCTGGCTGTTCACTTACACTGGGACACAGCTAGTCCCATGCCATGGGATGTGGAGGTTCACAATCCCCGTGTGTAGCTGGGTCTTGGTAGGAGTGTCACCTGGCAGCCATACGTGTCCAGGGCATGTAGCACATACCTGACTCCGTATGTAGCATATGTGTATTGACAGATTAACATGTGCTCAGTGCATATAAATTGTTGTTGTAGTGCACTCACTCTTCCTTGTCACTTCCAAATTACTGCAGAGCGCCGCCTCTTCCCCGACCAATTCCGGACTTGGCTGACATGCGGGAGAATGACTGTATACGCTGCTACCGCTTCCCCCAACCGTTGATTGAGGAGTTGACGGCAAGGCTGGCACCACACCTGCAACCGCTGCACAGGTATCCTACGGCACTGACACCCAAGCTGAAGGTAATGGCAGCCCTACATTTTTTTGCCACGGGTACCTTTCAATATACCATAGCTCATGTTGGTGGCATGTCCCAGACCATGTTCAGCCGTGTGCTGCCTAATTTTTTAGAGGCCATGTTGCTTCACCTGGATGAGTTCATCCATTTCCCAACTCCTGAACAGTTGACAGGTGTCAAGCGCGGATTCTATGCCCTGTGAGGGATGCCCCATGTCATTGGGTCCATAGATGGGACACATGTGGCTTTGGTACCACCACAGGCACAGGAGGTAGCGTACAGGAATCGCAAGCACTACCACTCCATCAATGCCCTTGTGGTGTGTCTGTCCAACATGGTGATTTCACATGTCTGTGCTCGTTTTCCAGGATCAGCACACGATGCTTACATCACGAGGCGTAGCAGGGTGCCTGAAATGATGACGCAGCTGCGCAACGAACGGGCATGTGTTGTTGGTGGGTACACTCTGTCTGTCCTGTATTTTGCGTAGACTTCCTGCCCGACTGCTTCTCCTGTCCTACTTATGTCCATGTGGTTTCCATGTAGGGGACGCTGACTATCCCAACATGCCATGGCTGATCACACCTCTCCGCAACCCCAGCACGCCGGCCCAGGTCCGCTACAACACCGCCCATGGCCGGACAAGGCGAGTGATAGAGAGGACATTTGGCCTCCTGAAGAGCCGATTCAGGTGCCTACACAAGAATGGCGGCGTCCTCCCATATGCCCCGGTGAAGGTCTGCAAAATCTTCATGGTCTGCTGCATGCTGCACAACATGGCAGTTGAGAAAGCTGTGCCACTCATCCTGGATCAAGATGATCAGGACCATCCACCCGTGGAGGACGAAGGGCTTGGCAATGGGGCTAGTGATGTGGAGGATGTGGAGCCGCAAGAGGACATCCGGGGTCGGCTGATACGCGACTTTTTTGCTTAGTGGTGAGTACCAGTGTCTGAGTGTGCACGCATTGGTCCTTGTGTGGCATGTGTTGCAATGTGTGTGTCCATCTGCATGTATGCCACGTGAGTCAGAGGTGTGTGTGGATGTGTCACTCGAGTGATGGTGCCAGTGATGAGTGTATTTCCGCAGTCATAATTGTGACCTAGCATGTTGTCATCCTTATATGTGTCGAGTACATGCACATGCAAGTGGATGAGCTTTTTGTGGCTGACTTCTTGTGTGTCTCTCATCCCCAGGTACTTGCGCATGCCGTCTGCTGGTTGCATTGCTGTGGCACTGCTATTCCTCATGGACACGTCATCGTGTGCTGACTCAGCGTTACACGCACGGACAAGTTTGGAAGTCTCCTTAGGGTAAGGGATGCATCAGGTGTGTATTGGGTGTGGCAGTTGTTTACGATGTGTGCACACTGCCCCTGTCGATGTTTGGTTCCTCTGCAGACATGTCGCATCACCATGGGACACATGACATGTAGCTGGATTCACCTGAATAGATGGTCAGACTTGTTGACAGTCATCTGTAATCGGATAGTGGATTGTGATGAAGGCATCAATGTGTGTAACACTGCCCTCTGACACATATGGTTTGCATTGGCTTGACATGGTGTGGGACTTCCACATCAGAGGATCAATGGTGTATGGCAGCCTCTCCGTGAGCAGCAGGGGGTGTTTAGCTGTTACCCGACACTTGTGTGCCAGTTCCATGGATATCAAGCATTTGTGGTGCAATTGGGGGGGTGCCAGTGTTGGACCCACATGTTACTCCACATGACCTGTGTATGTGTACTCCGAGTTGCCTCTGCATTCCGGAATACATGACTAATAAAGGTGTCCCTATGCCTCCAAGGTGCCTCTTCTCAGTCAATGCTGGTGTGTTGCCACGGTGCATACGGCATGTCTGGCATGGTTCTCAGTGATAGTGGCTATGTGTCTATGTGTAGAGTAGCAAGATGCAAGCTGTTTGTCTGGGATTAGACTCTGTATTGTGCATGATGTCCATGACTGTGTGGGTATTGTGACATGTGCCATCCCCATGCATCCAACGTTGGCCAGGCCACCATTCTCTGCATCCACCTGACTCAAGCTTGCAGGACATGGTTCTGCCACCTGTCTACACATACCTGGGTGCCCCCCAGGACACTCCACATGATCCCTGACCTCTGCGCATGACTGTAGCTGTACTCAATATGTCTGTCGGCACGGTTGTGCGGCCACCCCCTCAGCTGGTTGGGCCCATCACGGGTGTGTATGGTGCTCCATGTCTGTCTTGCCTAATACATTGTGACCCATGTGTGTCCTGTGCCAGACTCAGGCCCCAGGGCATGGATGGTTGAAGTCATATGAGAACTCAGGCATGGTTAGACTTTACAAGACACATGTAATGTAATAATGCAAAATGTAGGCATCATCTCTTCATCGTGTAATTTTTTATTTGTGTTGGGGTACGTGTTGGGGAGGGGGTATGACAAGAGGGGCTTTCCGGGTGTGTGGAATCCAAAGTTCACTGGGGGAGTTGGTATCCTTGCCATTGGAAATCATCAGAGTCCATGCCACAGTCTTTGTCAACATTGGTTAGACAGTGACCAGCAAGTCCATGTGGCAGAGAATGTCATTTGCTGATGTGCTGCTGTGTGGGCCAGGTGCCAGGCCAGGTGTCCTGGGAGATGGTGCTGTTGCGCCGACCCTCACGGTCTTTTCCGTGGACGACCCGCCCTCCTGCGGGAACCCTCAGAAGCAGGCCGTGACGATGCTTGGGATGCTCCGTCGGATGTATCCTCCTCCTCCTGATCCCTCCCTGTGGGTGGTGATGTTCTTCGCCTGGTGGCACAGGGAGGGTTGCCCATGTTGTCGGCTATCCGACGGAGTGAACGGTTAATTCCCGTGAGCACCGTCACGAGCTCAGCCTGTCTGTCCTCCATCCGTCCTTGGTGTCGCTGTTGACAAGCATGTTGCTCCGCATGTTGCTGGGCCTGCTGGGTCTTGATCTCCTCGAGGGTCCCCTTCATCTCGTTGAGGGTGGACACAACCTGGCTCATGCCCGTGGTGTCCTGCCGGTATGTGGTCCAGGATGTTTCTTACATGGGAATATACCGGTTCCGCAGCCAACTGGTCAGGCTCGCGCCTCCGCCGTCCTCCACTCCCACCACCCCTGCCCACTTGCGCCTGGCCTGCCCTTGTGGGCACATCGGGTCTCCGGGACCCCTGAGGGGTGGCATTTGCGTTGTCGCCTGCCTCCTCCTGGGTGCCCGGTACACCGTGTCCCTCCTGGTCAGCCTGGCTGCGTTGTGGTGGTGGGGCAGGGATCCTGGGTGTCTCCTGGGATGTGGCAGGAGTGGGGGATGGTGGTTGGCCCAGTTGTACCTGACGCAAGTGCTGCAGGTGGTTGGACACCAGAGGGGCCAGGTTGGTCGGGGTCGTCCACAGAGTGGTGAGAGTCGTCGCTGCCGGTGGAATGGTCATCCCGCAGAGACAGGTCCTGTGAGTCTTCCCCCCCAGTGTTGGGGGGTGATCCACGACGTTGACCTGTGTGTGAGAGAGACAATGTTATTTTTGTTCCATGCAACATCCATGTTTCATTCGTTTCAAAGTTGGCACATTTCCTCTGGGTATTTGGATATGCCTTGCATTCCACTCACAGTGCACTTGTGCATGGGTATGTCCCTTGGCCACAGCTTTTGAGACTTTACCTATGTGTGACACAGTCTTACTTGCTGCGTAAATTGGGACTGCAGTCAGCAGTGGAGTGAGCAGGTGTGGCGAGCCATGCATTGGCGCCTTCCGAGTTGCACTGTACGTGGGCAAATGGAGTTGTTCCACTCACTTATATAATGCAGGTAGCTGGCGTTGCGCTCATGCACAGGTTGACACATGGCCCAGTGTTTTGCCATGGAGAAGAGAGGGAGATTCAGGCACTGGCCACCCTTGTCTACATGCATGCAGTCCACCTGCTGACGAGCAGACATTCCCACACCACCCAAGGCTGAATTGGTCTCCCTGTGTCTCCCTTTCTCACTCCCTCTCTCTCCCCCTCTCCCTCCCTCTGTGTGTCACTACTGTCACCTCAGCCCAGCTTCCTAGGCACACACTGTTTGCAGATCTTTGAATGGCCCTTGGCTTGTTCATGTGAGTTTGTTTCTGATCTCCAGGCACCCATTGGGTGTAGTGTCTGTGTCTGCGCTGCTGCTGTGGTGGTGTGTGCTGCCACTCTTTCACAGTGTTGGCTGTTCATTAGCTGCTGTCATGTGCAAAAAGTGCCTTCACCCCCATGTCTTCATGCAAGGCGTCCGCCATTTGCAGGCAAGTCTTTCCTGTGTGGGGACACACTGTTTGTCTGGCTGTGACCTAGGCCAAATGGGCTGAGGGCATTGTTGTCTGCTTCTGAGTTGCACTATGTGATTTTTGAGGCCCACACTCCCGCCATCCGGGTTACCGTGTCTTGTGTTGGTGTTTTCTGTGGCCTGTGACTTGGCATTGTCTAGCTGGGTGCATGGGGCATGGTGGCGCTAGTGGCATGTGCGTGTTTATGGAGTGTGGTTGAGTCATGAGATAGCTTTGGGGTGGTTGCGTGCATGATTGTGAGTTTGGTTGTGGATGACGTTCCCCCCATGTGAGGTGAGTTGTTTGTGTACTCACCAGGCTCTCGGAGTCCTTCTACTCCCTCCACTGCCACCACCGGCAGCATGGCCATCACCTTCTCCTTCCAGGGATGGTATTGTGCGCGTCTGCGGGGCGGCCCTCCTCCAGTGGTGTTGGCCTGGTTGTGGTCGTCGGTCATTTTGCGGCGGACCGTCCTCCGCAGATCGTACCACCTGGCTTGGCATTCATGCCTGGTCCTTCTGGTGGACGCAACAGCATTCACAGCATCGACAATCGTCTGCCACATGGCTGTTTTTTCGGAAATGCTGGTCTGTCTGACCAATGTTCCAAAGAGGTGTGGCTCGACTCTGATGATTTCGTCGACAAGGACCTCCAACTCTCGGCTAGTGAACTTTGGATTCTTGTTAGTGGGCATGGTGAGGGGTGTGGGTGTGGATGGTTGTGGGGGTGTGGGTGTGGATGGTTGTGGGTGTGTGGGTGTGGTTGTGCAGGTGTGTGTGTGAATGTGATGAGGGGGTGTTTGTGAAGGTGGTTGTGTGAAGGTGTGCAGGTGTAAGGTGTAGTGGAGGTTGTAGTATGGTGCAGTTGTTTCTCTGTGTGGTCTGGCAGCAATGGGTCTGTTGCAAAGGATCATGGTTTGTGTGTGTTGGGCCTTTTTATTGGTCCATTGGTGGGTGTGGCTGTGTTTGAACTTTGGGTGGGTGTGTTATAAGGAGTGGTTGTGTTTTGGGCCTCTGTTTGGGAGTTTGGCAGTTGCAGGTCAGTGAATAGGTTGTATTTGTGCTTGGTGGACATGTTTTGTGGCTTTGTGCGATTCGAATGAAGTCTTCTTGTGTTGTTTTGCTTTGTCCTGGTTGTGTACGTGTGTTTTTAGCATCTGTACGGTGCGTACATCGGCCATTTTGTTGTACAGTGCTGTCCTTGTCTCTGGCTTGGTACGACTCGTACATGCGCGATGTTGGGTGAGGGTGCTGGTGTTGGGGCCTGGAGTGCGCTCCGTACTTAGACTGGTGGGGTGTGTGTTCGCTCCGTACATACACGGGTGGGGGTACGGTCCGTACATACACTGTTGGGGTGGGGGTACGCTCCATACATACGCGGGTGGGGGTACGGTCCGTACATACACTGTTGGGGTGGGGGTACGCTCCATACATACGCGGGTGTGGGTACGGTCCGTACATACACTGTTGGGGTGGGGGTACGCTCCATACATACACGGGTGGGGGTACGGTCCGTACATACACTGGTGTACATACACAGGTGGGGGTACGGTCTGTACATACACTGTTGTGGTGGGGGTATGCTCCATACATACGCAGGTGTGGGTACGGTCCATACATACACTGTTGGGGTGGGGGTACGCTCCATACATACGCGGGTGTGGGTACGGTCCGTACATACACTGTTGGGGTGAGGGTATGCTCCATACATACACGGGTGGGGATACGGTCCGTACATACACTGGTGTACATACACGGGTGTGGGTACGGTCCGTACATACACTGTTGGGGTGGGGGTACGCTCCATACATACGCGGGTGAGGGTACGGTCCGTACATACACTGTTGGGGTGGGGGTACGCTCCATACATACACGGGTGGGGGTACGGGCCGTACGTACACGGGTGTATATACACGGGTGGGTGTACGGTCTGTACATATGGGGGTGTACATGCACGGGTGGGGGTTTGGCGCGTACATATGGGGCCCGGGGGGGGTGGTTCGGCGCGTACATACGGGGGCTGGGGGGGTGTTCGGCGCGTATGTGGGCACATGTCTCCATGGTTGCTATGGGAGTTCGGTGCGGACGGTGTTTTTTCCATACGGTTGTAACATCGGACGCACGGGATGGATCGTACTTGCGCGGTCGGACTTCACTTTTCACATTTGTACGGTAAATCATCCGGGGACGTGTCAGACACATTTTCCGACCCGAGGACGTGTGGGGAATTATTCCCAATGCGATTCGTATGGACTTTTTCCCATGCGAATCGTACTTGGCAGTTTGTACGGCACTTGTACGATTCGTACGGTAAAAAGACCGGATACGAGTCGTACGGGGAAAATTTTTCCAGGATCCGAATCGGCACCTTAGTATTCATTTTGAGATTCAGTTTGCTACGTCGTGTACACCGTTGATTCTAAAACTACTTAACAATTGGGACGGGTGAGAGCAAGGAGAACAGGTAGAAAGAGAGAGGGGGAGATTGCTTCGGTCAGTCACTGTGGACTCAGTCGTATTGGGGCAAATGGGTTAGTCTGGGGTATCTGTCATTACTATGTGTTTAATGCACTGAGCTACCTGGGTTTAAATTGGTAGGCCTGGCCGGCGCATGTACAGCATACCCTGGGGTATATTATTGTTTTATGGCCTATTGCCTTGGTAACTGGTCAGTGTTGAGGCTGTTTCCCAGTTCTGTTCCGTCAGTGAAGGTTGGCACTTCCTCTTCCTCGTCCGTGGTGTCTGTGCTCGTTTGTGGCTCATCATTACTGTACTGTTCAGGGTGTCCCCATATTGTCAAAGTTTCTGTCCACAATTCTGCTATTGGTCTAAGTCTGATTTCCCTAGCTTTCTCCCGGATCAGTACCCGTTCTTCTGCTCTAGCCCATTGCGTCACCTCATTCCCATGCGGTCTCCCAACCAGGTACTAACCAGGCCCGACCCAAACTGCCAGGAACCGCCACCCCGGTTCCTGGCGGTTTGGGTAGGTGCTCTAGCTTAGCGTGAACAGACGCGGGACCCAACTGGTGTCCTCTAGCTACCGCCAGGACTGTTGCTAGCAATTTCTAGTAACCCACTAGGTCACGGACCTGAGGACGTGGTATGTAGAATGCACCCTACCACGTAGTGTAGATAGTTGTTCTGATCCTGAAGAAGTGCCTAGATCCTCCTGACACACAAGGCATGAAACATGTTGATCTTTAGAGTAGAGCTTCATGACTAGACACCTTCTCTAGTACACAGCCACTCTACGGAACTAAAAGTGCAAAATTAAAAAAAATTGTTTATAACTACTAAAAATTTAACACCTATAATAAAAATACAAACAATTCCTATACACAAAAACATACATCACATGCATATAATATATAAATTAAAATACATAATAATAATAAAAAACTATATTTTTAATAACTATCTTTTTGCAAACAATATTAAACACTTTGATATTTTTAAAATCGATATTACTTACCTGAATTCGATATTCTTGACCTCGATATTCTTGCTCTCGATATTTCTGACCCACGATATTTCCAACTCGATATTTGTGCACCATGACATTTTATACTCGATATTCTGTCACTACACCGCTTCCAGGTACTTACAAAGCAAAACACACACCTGAGGACGTGGTATGTAGAATGCACCCTACCACGTAGTGTAGATAGTTGTTCTGATCCTGAAGAAGTGCCTAGATCCTCCTGACACACAAGGCATGAAACATGTTGATCTTTAGAGTAGAGCTTCATGACTAGACACCTTCTCTAGTACACAGCCACTCTACACCATTTTAATCGGTTAGTTTACCTTCTGAATAAATACTGATAAGGACTAACTGACCCGTTTTTAAACTCACTCCGTCTCACATCTACACACACTAGGCCCCTCACCCCCAAGCACCAACCGGCAGGAACAAAAGATCCCCGACAAAGAGCCCCGGTTCGGGAACCCGTCAAGGATTGCAGCACCGACTTGACGAGGGGCAGAGCTCATATGATGAAGCATGACACCTAGCTTGCTGGGTGTGTGAGAGCTCTAGTTCAACCAAGGGAACTTCCCAAGTCGCTCCCCGGCCACTCCCGGGAATGAATGGAGGAAGGACCTTCCCACACTCACTTTCTGCTCCTTAGTGATCTCTTCTATATACCAGAGGAACTTTGTACCCTGCTTTGTTTATAATAATCAATTTTTAAAATATATATATGTTTAAAACATATAAAAAGAACATATATAACAATAGTAACTACATATCACAACAACTTACAAATACTATCTATAATGAAATAATAAATACATTTACCAATATATATTTATTTATATAATACAAAATATTTACAAAAAAATGAATGACAAAATAAATGTATTTATTAAATTTCCTAACCTATAGCACCACACCAATAACAAAACACTTAACATTTCTTAATTACATTTATTTACATATTTTACATAATTAATACACAATTACAAATATCTTACTAATAAAAAAATTATGAAGACTAATCTACTACACACACTTTAACACTTTAATTTGCTCAACACAAACTAAATTAAAATATCAAATAATAAAACACATTTAAAACATATTAAAATTACAATCAATTACTATTAACAACTAATAATTAAATTATTAAAATGTATTTAATAACCACACTTTACCCCTTTTCAAAATAAATATAACAAAAAAATATTTTCCTAAAACATTTATCTATTAATTTACATTAATTAGCAACTATATATATATTAATTAAACATAAATTACTTCTCACCATTTATACCTATAAATACCACAACACACACCTAAAAGTAATTACACAATCACCATAATTAATCAACAATTAAATAATTGAAATTAATTAACAACCAATTATTAATTAATAAATTAAAAATAAATTGCTTCCAACCATTTACACCTACAAACATACCAACAAACACCTAAAATTAATTACACAATTACCACAATTAAATAACAATGAATTAATTCAAATTAATTAACAACCAATTATTAATTCGTAAATAAAAGAAATTACTTCCAAACATTTACACCTACAAACACCACAACACACACCTAAAATTAATTAAACAATTATCATAATTAATGTACAATTAATTAATTTTAATTAACATCCAATTAATAATTCACAAATTAAAATACAATTATTTCCCACCATTTCCCACCATCCAGGGATGGCTAACGCTATTCACACTTGCACTCACGACACGAGCATAGATGTATCCGCCGACGCTGACTACAGGGACCACAGTTCTTTGGGGTAACACGCAGGTAGGTCAGCAATGTGCGACATTTGGATTTAATTATTTAGTGGCTCTTTGAGCCGGGGAGTCGACGGGCTCAGGTTACGCACCTGCGTTGCTACGAGAGGTACATACCTGATAATGATTTTAGCAGCCTACACAGCAACCCTGCACTCTTTCCTACTCCCTGCTGACGAGAGGCAACTACCTCGAAACACGTGTCCAGGGATGGCTAACGCTATTCACACTTGCACTCACGACACGAGCATAGGTGTATCCGCCGACGCTGACTACAGGGACCACAGTTCTTTGGGGTAACACGCAGGTAGGTCAGCAGTGTGCGACCTTTTGGATTTAATTATTTAGTGGCTCTTTGAGCCGGGGAGTCGACGGGCTCAGGTTACGCACCTGCGTTGCTACGAGAGGTACATACCTGATAATGATTTTAGCAGCCTACACAGCAACCCTGCACTCTTTCCTACTCCCTGCTGATGAGAGGCAACTACCTCGAAACACGTGTCCAGGGATGGCTAACGCTATTCACACTTGCACTCACGACACGAGCATAGGTGTATCCGCCGACGCTGACTACAGGGACCACAGTTCTTTGGGGTAACACGCAGGTAGGTCAGCAGTGTGCGACCTTTTGGATTTAATTATTTAGTAGCTCTTTGAGCCGGGGAGGCGACGGGCTCAGGTTACGCACCTGCGTTGCTACGAGAGGTACATACCTGATAATGATTTTAGCAGCCTACACAGCAACCCTGCACTCTTTCCTACTCCCTGCTGACGAGAGGCAACTACCTCGAAACACGTGTCCAGGGATGGCTAACGCTATTCACACTTGCACTCACGACACGAGCATAGGTGTATCCGCCGACGCTGACTACAGGGACCACAGTTCTTTGGGGTAACACGCAGGTAGGTCAGCAGTGTGCGACCTTTTGGATTTAATTATTTAGTGGCTCTTTGAGCCGGGGAGTCGACGGGCTCAGGTTACGCACCTGCGTTGCTACGAGAGGTACATACCTGATAATGATTTTAGCAGCCTACACAGCAACCCTGCACTCTTTCCTACTCCCTGCTGACGAGAGGCAACTACCTCGAAACACGTGTCCAGGGATGGCTAACGCTATTCACACTTGCACTCTCGACACGAGCATAGGTGTATCCGCCGACGCTGACTACAGGGACCACAGTTCTTTGGGGTAACACGCAGGTAGGTTAGCAGTGTGCGACCTTTTGGATTTAATTTCCCACCATCTATACCTACAAACACCACAACACACACCTAAAACTACTTACATATTTACCATAATTAATTATTAAATAAATAATTTAAATTCATTAACATCCAATAATTAATTAATTAAAAAATAATTTACACATTTAACACTATAAAATATCAATAAAGCAAACATTAATAAATACAAATTAATCAGTAAATTTAAAATAATTACATTTCTTCCCACCCTATTCCCCTATAAACCCACAATCCGCTACGGAATTAAAAGTGCAAAATTCACATAAAAAAAATAATCCTAAATTTAATATAATGAAATTACTTCCCATCCTATTACCCTATAAACCCACAACCCGCTACGGAACTAAAAGTGCAAAATTAAAAAAAATTGTTTATAACTACTAAAAATTTAACACCTATAATAAAAATACAAACAATTCCTATACACAAAAACATACATCACATGCATATAATATATAAATTAAAATACATAATAATAATAAAAAACTATATTTTTAATAACTATCTTTTTGCAAACAATATTAAACACTTTGATATTTTTAAAATCGATATTACTTACCTGAATTCGATATTCTTGACCTCGATATTCTTGCTCTCGATATTTCTGACCCACGATATTTCCAACTCGATATTTGTGCACCATGACATTTTATACTCGATATTCTGTCACTACACCGCTTCCAGGTACTTACAAAGCAAAACACACACCTGAGGACGTGGTATGTAGAATGCACCCTACCACGTAGTGTAGATAGTTGTTCTGATCCTGAAGAAGTGCCTAGATCCTCCTGACACACAAGGCATGAAACATGTTGATCTTTAGAGTAGAGCTTCATGACTAGACACCTTCTCTAGTACACAGCCACTCTACACCATTTTAATCGGTTAGTTTACCTTCTGAATAAATACTGATAAGGACTAACTGACCCGTTTTTAAACTCACTCCGTCTCACATCTACACACACTAGGCCCCTCACCCCCAAGCACCAACCGGCAGGAACAAAAGATCCCCGACAAAGAGCCCCGGTTCGGGAACCCGTCAAGGATTGCAGCACCGACTTGACGAGGGGCAGAGCTCATATGATGAAGCATGACACCTAGCTTGCTGGGTGTGTGAGAGCTCTAGTTCAACCAAGGGAACTTCCCAAGTCGCTCCCCGGCCACTCCCGGGAATGAATGGAGGATGGACCTTCCCACACTCACTTTCTGCTCCTTAGTGATCTCTTCTATATACCAGAGGAACTTTGTACCCTGCTTTGTTTATAATAATCAATTTTTAAAATATATATATGTTTAAAACATATAAAAAGAACATATATAACAATAGTAACTACATATCACAACAACTTACAAATACTATCTATAATGAAATAATAAATACATTTACCAATATATATTTATTTATATAATACAAAATATTTACAAAAAAATGAATGACAAAATAAATGTATTTATTAAATTTCCTAACCTATAGCACCACACCAATAACAAAACACTTAACATTTCTTAATTACATTTATTTACATATTTTACATAATTAATACACAATTACAAATATCTTACTAATAAAAAAATTATGAAGACTAATCTACTACACACACTTTGACACTTTAATTTGCTCAACACAAACTAAATTAAAATATCAAATAATAAAACACATTTAAAACATATTAAAATTACAATCAATTACTATTAACAACTAATAATTAAATTATTAAAATGTATTTAATAACCACACTTTACCCCTTTTTA